>NC_068380.1:1683679-2283679 GCF_023724105.1 Carassius gibelio | reverse complement strand
CTCCGAACTACAGAACTGACTTAAATGATTCGCGAACCCCAAACTGACTCAAATGACTTGCGAACCTGCTCCAAACTTCCAAACTGACTCAAATGATTCATGCTCCGAACTCCCAAACTGACTCAAATGATTCGCGAACCCGCTTTGAACTACCGAACTGAATCAAATGATTCGCGATCCCGCTCCGAACTCCCAAATTGACTCAAATGATTCGCGATCCTCAAACTGACTCAAATGATTCGCGATCCCGCTCCCGCCTAACTCACGAACTGATTAAAATGATTCACGCTCTGAACTCCCAAGCTGACTCAAATGATTCACGCTCCGTACTGCCAAATGATTCGCGAACCCTCTCTTAATTCCAGAACGACTCAAATGATTCACGCTCCGAGCTGCCAAACTGACTCAAATAATTAATTCTCCGAACTCCCAAACTGACTCAAATGATTCGCGATCCCGCTCCGAACTCTCAAACTGATTCAAATGATCCGCGAAGCCGCTCCGAACTCCCGAACTGACTCAAATAATTCGTGATCCCCAAACTGACTCAAATGATTCACGCTCCGAACTCCCGAACTGACTCAAATGATTCACGCTCCGAACTGCCAAAGTGACTCAAATGATTCATGCTCCGATCTCCGAACTGACTCAAATGACAATATATACATAGAAATAAAAACGTATATTATAAAATATTATAATATATAATTTTGTACAGTTGCTTTGTAAGTTTTTTTTTTGAGCCTATTGGAGTTTAAATTATTTAAAAAATTGAATCCTTTAATCTACAAGAGGCCCAAAGAAGTAAAACTTACAAAGAAACAATATAATAGTTTCTAGTTTCAGATGACAGTGAGCAGTTGTTATTTCATTCCATGTTGGATTTTTAATCAGGTCCGACCTCAAACAGACAGTCGGTATGATTATGTATGAGAGGCCAATGCATGTTATGATGCCACTGCAAACAAAGAGACCAAGGCAAAGTTGTGTGTTGAATCTCTGGGGTGTTTTGCAGCTCCAGTGCACAGGAGTAAGGGCCACGCGTCTGCTGTCTCCCATTATTCATCAAACCTCTCTTTTGGGTTTTTTCTCTCTCTTTGCTCTCATTTCCTCTGTGATGTCCACACTTGAGTCTGAGGTTGCGTGACATTAATTAAAACCGGGAAACCTACCAGGACTCTGCCTTCATTTGTTTGCTTCCTTATGAACCACTGACTTTAGTGACCAGTGAGACGAATGTCAATCTGCTTTTAAAGTGTTTCCTAATTGAAAACATTTCTCAGATCTAAGGTAAGTAAGATAGCATGTGTGCTACAGATAAGAAGATTGCATGCATTTCATTGCATTAGGTAACAATGTTCCTGTATAAATTCAGCACACGTTCTCTGAGACTGTGGTGGGGCCGGTTGACTGTTACTGGAGAAACAGATGATGAGAGAGTGATGATGAACCCACCCGGGACTGAAGAGGTGCGTTCAGCTGACAGCCAGAGCGGCCCGCTTCATTCATCTCCACCAATGGATTGTCATCACACAGAAGAATGACAGCACAGTTCAAGGCAAAGGAGGTGAGGAAGTGTCTGCGTCTGACAGATGTTTCCCGCTCACACATACAGCACATATTCTCATTCAGAAGACCTGCATCTAGTGTTCACTTTAAACATTGCATGCTGTAACACACTAGGGCTCAAACTGAATCCAATAGTAAATGTGAGTTATCAGGTGCTTATTTGATTTCAAAGTAAAAATGTGACATATAAATCATTTTCGAAAAAGGGTTGCAACTTACAATTGAGGACAATGAAAACAATCAAAATCAACAAAAGAGCAATGATATATAAGTGCTATAACAAGTCTCAGTTAGCTTAAACGCAGTTCACGTAGCAAGGGCTTTTAAATAATATAATCAATAAAAAGAAAACAGAAAGAATAGAAAAAGAACAGAGCAAGCTAGTGTTAGAGGACTTTTTTACATAATTGTATAATAAATTAAAAGAAAATAGAATACAAAAAGATTAGAAAGGTAGTTAGATTTATATATACATATATATATATATATATATATATATATATATATACACAGTATATATTGATTAACATGAAGGTAAAATAGTCAATTTATGGATCAATTCCTTTTAAAAGTGTTAAAAAACTCTTAGGTCCAACTAATAGTCTTTTACCCTTTGCTGCCATCATGTGTATTTCTGAAGAAGTGAATATGATTTGTTATATGAATAAGATATTTAAAATTCATTTGACTTTTTAAATGGAAGCAATTCAACAGATTTTATGTCAAAAGAATAGATTAAATATAAGATACAATCAAAGTGAATTAGGAAGAAATCATAAATTTTGATGTTATTGTATTTGTTTATTAACCTCCTGAGAACCTGCATCATAATATGAGGACATTATATTTTAGTGAATTTCTCTGAGACTGTACATGCCTCAGTTTTATAGTATGGATGTCCTCAGGGCTTTTCATATGTTTAGATGTTTCACCATGACCAGTTCCTCTCCTTGGTCTTCATATGTCTGATATTAATTTAGTGACATCCTTATGGAAATATGATAATATAATTTAAATCTGAATAATGTTTTAAGCTACGTGTCATAAATCAACATCTCAGGAAATGTTATTGGGTTTCAAATCAAAATATGACTTTCTGTTATGAAACAGTATGTTGATTTCATACATGTCCTCATATGAGGTCACCAGGACTAAAAGCATGTTTATTATACATTTTGGGAGACACAATAAATCAATAGGGAAGTAAATTATATTTCAATATTCAATATATGTTTTTTTTTTTTAAATCAATTATTACTCCCATTATTACACTTCTTTTTTCATTACATGTTGCCCCAAAAATACATAAATATGCAAATTAGAATTAGTTTAAATGTCCATTACAGTATATAATGAGAAAACCTGTTTATGACCATTTTACACACATTTTGCATAAAGAAAAATGGCATATCAAATCATTCTGTTATAACATAGTTGAGCATTTTCTTTATACAAAGTTTGGTAAAAAAAAAAAAAAAAAATTATAATAATAATCCTAAAAACTAAAAAGGAATTGTTGTGTCTTCATTTGTGTTTTTATTTTAATTTTTTATTAAACATTCATTCAAAAATACAAGTATGACAGAACATATGCCAAGTAAAAGAGCGGGGGGTTCAAGGATGACCAAACAATTACAAATAAAAAAAGAAAGAATAGAAAAATAAATAAACAAATAAGAAAAAAGATAAGATAAAATAAAAAATAAATAAGAAAACAGATTACACAACAACAAAAAATACTCTTCCCTCAAAACATAAGATAATTGTCAGATAAAAATTATACAATAACAACAAAAAGTGAGCATATATTAAAACTTTTAGGTGCCTTTTTGCTACTTTTTGTAAAAAAAAAAAAAAAAAAAATCAGTCCCGATGTCCTCTACCAATGACGTAGCAAAACTTATGAATTAAATATCATTAAAAAAAATTTTTATGAAAAAAGGGTTTGTTTTGTTTTTTCTAAAATGTTTTGCAGGATCTCAATAAGTAAAAAAAACGGAGAATCTTGCCGGAGAAATTAACATAAGAAACAACATAAAAAGTATACACACACAAAAAAACTGATGGACAGATGATGTCCACTGCAACTAGACAAAAGAGGCTGATGTGACATTCTGTGTGAGCGCTCTGCGCATGCGCGCTCATCCATCTCTCCCTGACCTCCTCCCGGTTTGTGCTGCGCCGCTGCCGCTGATCAACCTCTCCCTGAAACCCGCTCAAAAACATCCACACAGATCCTGGCACACACATGAGGCATGGCAGCTGTCTTCGGGAAGATCCAGATCGGCATTTATGTGGAGATCAAGCGCAGTGATGGTGAGTCACACCCAGCAGCAGCTCGTTTATCAGGCTGCCTGAGATGCAGTTTGTCAAGACATCATCTTTGTTTAATCCGTTTAACGCAAGACATCCGGTGCACAAAACAGTCAATGCCTTTGCATTATCATTCAACGCCTTTCCGTCCTCGGACGGCACGCCTTTGTATCGCCTGTTTGCATGATGCATGCTGCTGCTAACCCGTTAGCGAATTTAAGAAGCTACTATGGCGGAGGCGTGACTCATAAATATTAATGAGGTCGTCCTGACGTTGCTTGGTAACCGTGTTGGAGCGTCTATGCGTGGAATCGAATTGATTGTCATGATACGTCATCAGAATAGCTACTAGCTGACGTGATGCTTTCAGCCAATCAGAGAAGCCTTCCCCTGGGAAACGTCACGGTACGTTATTAATATTCATTAGCAAGCCTTCGCCATAGTACATTAATAAATTCGCAGTCTGTTAGCATCATCCATGAGGAAGACGCCCAGAGTGTTAGTTATAAATAAACGCAAAATAAACAAATAAAAAGAATGCAAATATTATACATAATAACCGATTATTAATACAATGCAGGTGTAGTGGTGCAAGCATAGGGTCTATATGTGGTAGGTTGCAGGTTTGAGCATTTAAAGAAATAGTTACATTTACATTTAGAATAAATAAAATAAATGAAAAGAAAAGCGATTGAATACAAAAAAACTAGAAAGCTACTGTTAGTTTTTTTTCATAGTTCTTTCAATAGTTCACAAAAAAATTAAAATGTACTCACCCTCAGGCCACCCAAGTTGTAGATGAGTTTTTCTTTACTTGCTTACCAATGGATCCTCTGCAGTGAATGGGTGCCGTCAGAATGAGACTCCAAACAGCTGATAAAAATATCAGTTAATGTCTTGTCAAGTCAAAAATCTGCATGTTTGTAAGAAACAAATCCTTTAAGATGCTTTTAACTTAAAACTGTTGCTTCCAGCTAAAATACGAGTCCTCTATCCATAATATTGTTTTCTCCAATGAAAAAGTCCTCTCATCTGAATCAGGAGAGAAATATGCACAGATCAAGCACTGTTTACAAGCCAGAACAGCTCTGAACAAATAAGTGGGTGGATTTTGATGTGAAGGGACAACAGGAGATGGACTTTTTCACCTGAGGAAGTGTTATTATGGATTATGAACTCGTATTTTGGAGAAAAGTGATGGTTTAAAGTTACAGCGCCTTAAAGATGGATTTGTTTCTTACATGCAGCTTTTCATTCACAAGATGTTAACTGATGGAGTGGAGTGCTGTGGATTACTTTTGGATTATTGTGATGTTTTTATCAGTTGTTTGGACTCTCATTCTGACGGCACCCATTCACTGCAGAGGATTCACTGGTGAGCAAGTGATGTAACTCTACATTTCTCCAAATTTCTCCAAATCCCAATTTTAATTTTTGGGAGAACTGTTCATACATGAATCAATGGATTAACCAGTGGCCTAAATGTTAAAGCTGATGAGGCTATGGTAGAGTTATATGGAAAGCAAATTTAGGCCCTACAATTTGTTTTAAAGTACATTTATTTAGCATTGTTTATCATGTAAGTTTTCATTCACAATCTCATGGACTTATATGATTAAGAGTACCTTGTTATGATTGGCTGGAATATTTAATTATGCTTTCCTTTGATACTATTCATTGCTGTAGCTCCATTATTTTAAGGCTATCATAGAGCTGCAGATTTGCAGTAAAGCGTTGTTTTATTATGTATTTCAGGAAGAATCCACCAGGCCATGGTGACGTCACTGAATGAAGACAATGAGAGCGTAACGGTGGAGTGGATTGAAAACGGAGACACAAAAGGCAAAGAGGTGAATGTCTGATAGTCATATTCAGTATGTCCTTCATATTGGCATAATGCACTAAAGACAAAAGCTTGTATGTTTCATTCATGGTTATTTGTCTTTGTAGTTGCACATCTCTAATAGAGACACACAGATACAACAGTAATGTGTCAGAATCAAGGGAGATTTATTCTGAAGCAGCTTTTGTACCTCTTCCAGGTTTAACAGTCTTTAGTTTTATTAAATACTGTGCATGGAATATAAAAACCTAGAGAAAGGTATTATTGGTCACATGTTACTCTTTCATCGCCAGCTATCAACTTAATCGTAGATGTTTCTCAAATCAGTCCTCATGAGAAATACAGGGGTGAAATGAATGTGGATGGCTGCTCAGATCATTTGGTCCTGAAAGAGTTTGATGAGAAATCTTTGAGTTCATATTGAGATCTCAGAGGCAAATCTTGAGCGCACTTTCTGATCTTTATAGGAGTCTCTATTTCATCTCATTGCTGTCCAGGAGAAACAGCTGAGATGCAGAGATCTCGTTTTGTGTCCTGTGGGATGATTATTTTTAGCAGCTTTTACAACTGTGGAAAATCCGGTGCGCTCGTGAGTAGAAGTGCTTTTGAAACTGGCAGCCTGATGCTCTCGTTCTCTTTCTCCATGAACAGATCGATCTGGAGAGCATATTTGCACTAAATCCAGATGTTGCACCTGAAGAGGAAATCCCACAAAGTCCTGAGACCCCTCCGCCGCCCGTGTCCAGTGCCATCAAAATCAACAAGATTCCCCCGAACAAGGTCTGTGTCCGTTTCGCTACACGTTAATAAACGTATTCAAGAGGAGGAACGAGCACAGCACCAGACAGACAGATGATTGGAGCACGCTCAATATTGCTTTTATAACTGCTCAGATGGATTTCTAGACAGGAGTCATAAAATACTGTTATCAGTTTTTACAGTGAAATCAATACAGACTGGGTCATTTCTAGTCATAAAATAAACAAACAATAAAAAAAAACTTGCTTTGTGGCATCCTGCTTTGGGAGATTACCCATAAGCCCTTGTTTTTCTATAATATTTATATTATGTTGTATATTATATAAATGTAACTAGTTACTAATTTATTATTAGTGATAATAGTAGTTTTGACTTTTTTTCTATTTAATGGATTATAAAACTACTATGGTAAATTTCTATATAAATGTAAAAACTAGTAAATATATATATATATATATATATATATATATATATATATATATATATATATATATATATATATATATATATATATATATATATATATATATATTTTATAATGTGGCATAGGTTGACTTTGAATGTTTTTATTGTGTAGATGCATATTTTTGCTGGATTGGATTTTATGAAGTATGTTTATTTTCTTGGATTCATCATTTGCAGAATCGTCGGACAGTAGCGCCACCGAAAAATGAAATGCCTGCGAGGGATAATCGAGGTATCAAAACTAGTGCTGTTAATTATCTCCTCTAGTCATGTCAAGTTTCTGAGGATTTTTAAATATATTGATTAGCACTGGGTGATAAAACGATAACAATAATTGTCACAATATATTTTTCCTTGGATAGAAAAATAATGAAACTGCTTTATCAGTGCCACACAGACCAGTTATGAGCTCGGTTTAAAGTGCAGCTTGAGCAGATGCGTTTACTCGCCGAACGCTCTGAGATCCAGCAAGAAGATCTTGAATTCAGTGAAGAACATATATGAGCTGGTTTAAAGCCACTTCTGATTTTTCTCAGCAGAACTGACAAACACGAGAAAAACTGTGCCCCGTGACTTCCCGTCAGAAGACTTTTACATGTAATATTATGCTCTAGCATTTGTATTTACTAAATTAATTTAGGCTACAGTTTATTTACATTTATGCATTTAGCAAACGCTTTTATCCAAGGTGACTTACATTGCAATCAGGATTACAATTTTTTTTTTTTGTGTGTTCCCTGGGAATTGAACCCACTACCTTTTGCGCTGATAACGCAATGCTCTACCACTGAGCCAGGAAACCTATGTTTATACCATAGAAACCATATATTTGCATTCTGCCTTGGTACTATACGTGGTTTTACATTTGGTAATCATGATCTAATGGTGTGATGCTATGGTTGACAAATGGTTAATTTTAATAAAACTCAAACAAGTCTTAAATTCTACTGTATAAATATGAGGTTACAATTTTTACAGATGTTACTGTTTTTGCTAATTAAAATATTTATATCTGCATCGTGCCATCGAAGTCATTAAACCTTTATCTATTAATATACTCATGCATACTTTGATGTAAAAAAAATTTTTTTATAAATGTTTTTAATATAATAACTAATTTGTGAGATGTTCACCTGTTTGGCAAGTGTTAATCATGTTTTGACAAAAAAACTAAATGCTTTAAACTTGAAAGAAATAAAGGTTTGACATTTATCGTGATAATTATCGTTATCGACTGATGTAAAAAATTTTATTGTGACTTTTTTTGGCCATATCGCCCAGCCCTAATTTTGATGTAAAGGCCTGAAATCAGTGTTACTTTATTACTTTGATTATTTCTATTTAGCTTTTAAAGGGTTAGTTCACCCAACAATTAAAATTATGTCATTAATTACTCACCCTCATGTCGTTCCAAACCCGTAAGAATCTTCAGAACACAGTTTAAGATATTTTAGATTTAGTCCGAGAGCTCTCAGTCCCTCCATTGAAGCTGTGTGTACGGTATACTGTCCACGTCCAGAAAGGTAAGAAAACATCATCAAAGTAGACCATGTGACATCAGAGGATCAGTTAGAATATTTTGAAGCATTGAAAATACATTTTGGTCCAAAAATAACAAAAACTATGACTTTATTGAGCAATGTCTTCTCTTCCAGATCTGTTGTGAGCGCGTTCACAAGACTGCAGTGACGCTGCTGATGTGTTTTCTTTGTTATTGGGCGCACCGGAAAACACGTCAGCATCGTCGTACATCAACAGTCACAGCAGTCGCGTTCACAACAGACACGGAAGAGAAGACCATGCTGAATAATGTCGTAGTTTTTGTTATTTTTGGACCAAAATGTATTTTCGATGCTTCAACAAATTCTAACTAATCCTCTGATGTCACATGGACTACTTTGATGATGTTTTTCTTACCTTTCTGGACGTGGACAGTAGACCGTACACACAGCTTCAATGGAGGGACTGAGAGCTCTCTGACTAAACCTAAAATATCTTAAACTGTGTTCCGAAGATGAACGGAGGTCTTACGGGTTTGGAACGACATGAGGGTGAGTCATTAATGACATCATTTTCATTTTTGGGTAAACTTTAAGCTTTAGTTATTTTAGTATTTAATCTTACATTTATTTTAGTTCAGTTAGATGACAAGTCAAGAATTTTATATTATATCTAATATTTCTAATATTAAATAAGACATATCTTCTATAAAATCTTTAAGTATTTATATTTTGATTTTATTTCAGCGTTTTCAGTAAATGAAAAAAGTTTCATAGATACATTTTTTTTTCTTAACGGGTTCAAGTTCTTCTTCATCCCAGGATGTTCTTCATGAAGTTGATGTCACAGAAGAGTTTTCATTTATTACAAGTATTGATCGCAACATTATTCCCATATTTCCTTTTGTGCTATTGCAGAATTTTGTGGTGAGTGATGTGATCTCTATTATTCAGTCACTGTAGGTACGACTCGAGCGCGGCCGAGCCAACAGACCGAAGCGCCTCCATCAGCACCCGTCCCGCCTCCACCCATCCAACACCAGACCCTGCAGCAGCAGCAGAACGGTACCACAACACCTCACCAGCTGTTATACAACACACACAATACTATCCTAATGTTTGGGGGCAGTAAACATTTAATGCTTTTATTCAGCAGTAATGCATTAAAGTGAAGTAAAAGACATTTATAATGCTACAAAAGATTTCTATTTCAAATTAATGTTCTTTTAAACTTTCTGTCATCAAAGAATAAGAAAACAGAAGTTGTTTTTCACTAAAATATGGAGCAGCACAACTGTTTTCAACATTGATGATAACCAGAATTTTTTCTAAAGCAGCAAATCAGTATATTGTAATGATTTCTGAAGATCATGTGACACCGAAGACTGGAGGAATTTTTTTTAAATGGAAAACAGTTATTTTAAATTGTAATAATATTTTCTGGTAGAGTTACAGTTTTCTGTTTGTGTCTGCAGCTCGCAGGAAGTCCAACTGCGTGAAGGAAGTGGAGAAACTTCAAGAGAAGCGGGAGAAGAGACGATTGCAGCAGCAGGAGCTGAGAGAGAAAAAAGCGCAGGTGACAGAAAACACTGGAACACTAGTGTCATCACAACAATGTAGCATACTGCTATTTGAAACTTTTAGTGTTCCTTAATGCATATTATATATATATATATTAGGGGTGTAACGATACGCGTATTCGTATTGAACCGTTCGGTACGACGCTTTCGGTTCGGTACGCGGTACGCATTATGTATACCGAACGGTTCGTTGGAGTAATTAATTATATTTGAAAAAAAAAAAAAAAGAGAGAGAAAGAAATATAATGATATGCGTTCAACAAGGTAGCCCAATAACCCAAACAACGTAACAGGCAACGCCCCTGACACTCCCGAAGAAGAAAAAAACACCATCTTATATGTTTATGTTAGGCTACTCAGCAGGCGCTCGCTCACTCAGTACACGCTGAAGGCTCGTTGCAAAATAGCCAATGCGTTTAACAGACTAGAAATGAGAAGATCCTCCAATAACCAACAGGTCTGGTGTTTGGGTGCACTTTGGATTCCCTTTAAGCTATAATGGTGATGGCAAGAGAGTGGTGGATAAAAAAACAACGGTATGTCGCATCTGCAACATGACAGGGTACACCAGCGGGAATAAAAAAAAAAACAAAAAAAAAACAGCGGGAATATCTGGGATATATGCGTCAGTACTATCTGGGAAAAGACGAAAAAAAGGAGAAACATGCACGCAGCAAACTATCCCTGCAGCATTTAGACACTATAGCTTACAGGGAATCCAACCCAAACACCAGACCTGTTGGTTATTTTAGGATCTTATATTTCTGGTCTGTTAAATGCATTAGACATTTTGCAACGAGCCTTCAGCGCGTGCTGAGTGAGCGAGCGCCTTAGGGGCCGTTCACATATCGTGCCTAAAAACGCATGGAAAACGCTAAGCGCGTCTTTCTCCTGAGGCGTCTGTCTTTGCTAAGCAACAATGACGTGCTCTCTCCATGAGACGCGGAAATTTCAGCGAAGGATAAATGGATTTGCAGCTCTAAAAATCGCTTGCAGTAGCTCTGCTACTGAATTTATTTCAAAATTGCAATCCATATACAACTATGATCAGCTGTTCCTTCATCTTGGCTGAGCTCTCAACGTTGTTACGGGAAAGGATGAAGCTGATTGGTTGGTTCTTGTCACATGACCCGCGGTGCGCTTGCGGCATTCTGAAAAGTTGAGATGTTTTTACATTTTGCTGTATCTAAAACGTATCGAACCGAACCGAACCGTGACATCAGTGTATCGTATCGAACCGAACCGTGAATTTTGTGAACCGTTACACCCCTAATATATATATATATATATATATATATATATATATATATATATATATATATATATATATATATATATATATTAGTGGTAGGCCGTTATCGCCGTTTATGTGCTGCGTTAATGCGAGACTCTTATCGGGCGATAAAAAAAATATCGCCGTTAATCTATTCTCAAAGTTGGGTTGGGAGCTGGGTCTATACTAAGCAAGCTATGATGACTTTCACTTTGATATTTTATATAAACGACTGGTTGAGGCCAGTCTAACGGACAGCGACACTGAACTGAGCTCTCTTCTGCAAAGTTCTCCTCAAAGTCCCTCCTGCACCTGAACGAACAAATACAAATCGCAGTTTGAAACAAACAACAAGATGTGAAAGAGCCCGATTCAGTACTCGCGGTGTTCTGGTGTTCAGGGCTCACGTAGAGAAAGGCGTCTCGAGACGCTAAAAATAAGCGTTTTCAAGTGTTTTGATCAAAACACTTAAAAATCGAATTTGCTTATTTTTGCTCTTGTGCCGACAAATACATATGAAATATGTCAAAATATCCACTTTGGAAATTATGCTCGAAAAAACAGTCAGTTATTTCTTAAGTGAAAGTAAACATTTGAGGAAAAAAATGGGATGTGTATTATATTGGATGCGTTCATCGTCTCTTAAAGTGACCGCGCCTAATTTAGCGTCTGGCTGCTGTAATGTTAATCCAAGAAAATGAAAATCACTCACTGCTCTTGACTACTTTGTAGTTTTAACAGTCAAACCAAAAATTATTCAGACACCAGATATATTTTTTGATATATATATAGCAAAACTGTAATAATGTGAGAAATGTTGAAGGTGTCTTAATAAATGTAGGTTTCATTGTATATTTCATTTTTACATTGAAGACTATCCAGTGCTTTTTTATATTTATTTAGTTTCTGTACCTTGACTCCTACAAACTTGAAAAAACCTTAAACATTGTGTAAATAGCACAAATAAATAGAAATAAACGAACATACAAATTAGACAATTTCAAACAGGGCCCACTGGTACAGCCTTCACCGGGTCCCCGCTTGTGCAATGTGGAATTAGTTTACAGCTTTTTCAAGCAGTTTGTGATGCATTTTGGAAACAGGAGATGTACATTTCTAATGCACCATCTAGCATGATAAACCCCTTCTCAAAGACTTTACTGTTTGTCAATTTTATTTGGGTAACACACATATTCTGAATGCCGTCGGCAGAATTCGAATGAGCCATTTTAATCTAGATTAATCTAGATTAATTTCAAGATCACAGTGAGATTAATCTAGATTAAAAAAATTAATCTATGCCCACCTCTAATATGCATATATATATATATTAGTGCTGTCAATCGATTAAAAAAAATTAACTAATTAATCGCACAATTTTTTAAAATTAATCGCGATTAATCGCGATTAATCGCAATTAAAAGACTGAAACTTTTTGGATATGTAAATGTAAAATGTAAATAATTAATGTAAACTCAAGACAAAGAAACTATTTAAATTCAAAATATGATTGTTTATTGGAATTTTTGTTTAACTTGTAACACAGATTTTCTCATGTAAACAACATACCTGCAATAAACCATCAATATCCTCCAAATTAACTGTTGGCTTGAAAGCCATATTTATTACAGAAATAAAAACACAGGCATGTAAGTACCATTTGAATTTCAAAACAATCAATGCCAATAAAAAACAAAAATGATTTCCATGTTGAATTCTAAGTGGACTGCAAAAAAATTCCAAAGTATAGTCATTGCCAGTGCTTTAAATGGGCCGGTATGCACCGGTACCGCCACCTCTCCGTGCGCCCAGAACGTGCTTGTAGCGTACCGGTACGCTCATTTGGACATCTGTTTTAATAGAGGTTTTAATCTTTTACCTGCACTGCCGATTTTCAGAGCGCCCTTCACAATGCAAGCTTCCTAATTCATCCCACCCAGAGCAGAAACTACATTACCCATTCACCCTTAAGTTACACAAGTGAATAGCGCATGTGTCGCTTTTCCCACTGTTAAGTGTCATCAACTCAACGTGGCCGGAGAAGGTGTGTGAAACTCGTTGTGAGTTATACTAAAGCAAAATCTTGAGTATTTATTGTCTGATAAACATTAAAAACTGTCTGCAGAGGTTGAGTCGTCCTGCAGCCCCCGCTGGCTGCTCATTGGCTGCAGCATCTTTTTTCTAAGTTCTAAACAAATACCGTAGACGGCAAGGCACAAATTTAGATATTCATTTATCTAATTAATCTATAGCCTATGCACAAAGACAATATGATCTTTTTGTCCCCTTTTTGTTTTAAAGCTTGATGAAGAGAGCGCAAGTTGCTGCAGCTGCGAGGAGGACAGTGACGCACGCGTACAGGAGTGATTGACAGTTCGCGGCACTGTGTACAAAAAATGCTCCGCTACACAATTATTTCGTTATTTCCGTTTAAGCTTATTAACGTTAGCGTTACAGAAAGGTCTGATTTACGCACTGTTACAGTCATTGTTTTTTTTTTTTTTTTAAACAATGACATTTGAGTTCATGATTTTAATGTTGCTGTTTCTTGTGGCAGACTGAATGAAGAGTAATGTTTCTTGTGGCAGACTGAAGAGTAATCCGGCAGAGTTTTACACTGAAACTTTCCGTCTAAAAGTCCTTCCTTGGTCTTATCCATATTTCTTTGCACGTTGAACACACATAGGCCACAACTGGAAATAAAAAAAACTGCAACCGCGTTAATTGCGTTATTTTTTTTTAACGCGTTAAATATTTCAAATTAATCGAATGCGTTAACGCGCTAATTTTGACAGCACTAATATATATATATATATATATATATATATATATATATATATATATATATATATATATATATATATATATATATATATATATATATACCGTAATTCCTCAAATAAAAACCACTAGTCAAATAAATGCCGGGCCTCTTATAGTGGCCGGGGGCGTGGTCAACACAGACAAATAAAGGCCGGGGGGAGCATACACGCCCACTGCCAGAGCGTTTCTCGTTCTCGAGTCAAGAACCGGTTGCATCGGTTTTCAGATCACCAGTACACTGAACTGAGAACCGTTTCTGTCGGACGTGTCCGATTCGAGAACCGAGGAGCTGATGATACTGCGGATGCGTGATTCAGCGTGAAGCAGACTGACACCGAACTGATTCTTTTGGTGATTGATTCTGAACTGATTCTGTGCTAATGTTATGATCTCTGTCCACTGGAACGCTATCGCTTTTAATTTAAAATGGGTAATTTAAAATAATTACTTATCAAACAGATGGAATTAGAAATAAAGGCCTGCCTCTAATAAAATCCTGTTACCTTCTGCAGTTCAGGTAAATAAAGGCCCCGGCTTTTATTTGAGGAATTACGGTACGTGTGTGTGTGTGTGTGGTGCATTGCAATTGTAATGTGATTCATTAATTTATGTTGCTTATTGCATATTACAATTATAAAATGATGCTTAAATATTGTTGGCTTGGTGACAAATTGCATGTTATGTTCCTTATTTTTAAGTCACTTTGAAATAAAGCAAGTGCCAGTGTTTTTATAGTTAAATAAAATCATAAAAACAGTTTTGTTACTTGAAATAAATTTATTTAATTTCAGTTAAAATTTTGCAAAAAATAAATAAATAAATCAGCTAGTCATAATGAATAGAAATGACTATGCAACATTTCTCATTTTCATTTAGCTTTACTTGGTGTGCTAAAATACCTGAAACAGAAATACAAATTAAAATAAAAAAATTACAAATAGTACTTCAATAAAATTTTAATTAAAAGAAATTGTAAAAATAACTAGTTAAAAATATTAATAAAAACTGTGTTAATGACATAACACTGGTGTCTGCAAAATTAATTAATCTTAGGGTTAAAATAAATCATTTAATTGTAGAATAAATGATTTAATATGTTTTATTTATTATAATTGTTTCATTACTGAAATATCAGGCAGTATATGGTTATTTACTGTCTACGGTCATTTTGTAATAAATTTGCATTTTGAACACATCCTAGATGTTTCAAACATTGGTCACATGATCTTACTGTGTTACTTGTTTAGTGGAAAGCATCTAGTAATCATCTTAGTAATGAAATTAATGTGCATTTCGAATCCTAATTAGTCAATAAAAATGTCCTGACTGTTAAAATGAGGACTAAACATCTCAAGAAGGTGATGTTGTTATGTCATAAGCTCTTGCAGTGTTAACTGAGAATTTTTTTTATTACACAGGAGGTCGAAGCCACAATCCCTAATTATGAAATCTTGTGCATGATCCGAGACTTCAGAGCGAGTTTGGACTACAGGCCGCTGACCACTGCAGATCTGGTGAAGAACTGCATCATAACCGTGATGTGCTCCCACTGTTATTTCATCTCCATGTGAAGCATTAGCTGTGTTAGATGTTGTTATTATAATAGATGTGTCTTAATAATAAGTACTTCTTCTCAGATTGAGGACCACAGGATATGTGTGTGTGTGCGGACGCGGCCACTGAACAAGAAAGGTAAGGATAAGATTTTTTGATTCTGTATTGTCAGTGTTGGTGTTGTTTGTGATGCAGCTCATCATGTGTGTTGACTCTCAGAGCTGACCATGAAGGATCTGGACGTCATCACCATCCCCAGTAAAGACGTGGTCATGGTCCACGAGCCCAAGCAGAAAGTGGATTTAACCAGATACCTGGAGAACCAGACGTTCCGCTTCGATTACGCTTTCGACGACAACTCGACAAACGAAATGGTGTACAGGTCAGGTGTTTGTTTTTTACAGAGAAATAATCAAAAATAAAAGACGAGAGAGAGAGACAAATAACCTGTTCAGTCTCACACTGGAAAAAGTAACAAATAATATTAAATATTACAAATTCTGAAAAAAAAATGTATTTAAAAAATATATATATATATATATATATTACCGGTGTTCGGAATGGTAATAATATCCGAGGATGCAGAACAGAAGCGTTAAAATATCGATTCTGCCCTGATTATATATATATATATATATATATATATATATATATATATATATATTAGGGATGGGACTTTAACGCGTTAATTGAGATTAATTAATTACACAAAAAATAATGCGTTAACTAAGATTAATTAATTACAGAAAAATTTTTTACGCATTTTTAATAAATTATTTTTGCACCGCGGAACGTTTCTCACTGGATGAGTTTTGGCGGACCGATTATACTGAAGCACAAACTAGCGTTCGCATATCACCGCAGCAGCACATCGAGCCTCAAGTATCACCTAAACGCAAAACATATAGCAGCTAGCGTGGACTTTACACTTTATGTTGAACTATGTATTATTTTGTTGGTGCAACAGTTTATGTTGAACTCTTTATTGTTTTGGCCAAGGTTATTGAGAGTTGGACTTAGTATGTTATGGCCTCTGAAGCAACAGAGAGAGATTTTCTAATAGTCAGTGTTTCTAATGTTCTGACTGTAATTGACAGTATTGTGTTTTACTTAAAAAAACACTTTAGGTGTTCCAGGTTCCAGCACCTATAAGCTTCCTGAATTTCTGAAATTTACTATTTCTAAATATGCTATTGCTACACTTCATGGCAAAAATTGCACTGGTCTGCCAGACTTGGTTGAACAAAAATGAACAATATTTTTTTGCTTAAGCTTATGTATTCAGTCATTATTCAGTGGCCTACTATAAATCCATGTGAAAAAAAAATTACTTCTCACTGTTCTCAGGTCAAATATTTATCTGCGATTAAAATGCGATTAATATCGATTAATTAATTACAAAGCCTCTAATTAATTAGATTAATTTTTTTAATCGAGTCCCGGCCCTAATATTTATATATATATATCAAAATATTTTTTTCAGTTTCACACTGTACAAAGTAACAAATATAAAATAAATTAACATAAAAAATATTTTATATATATATATATATATATATATATATATATATATATATATATATATCAGGGCTTGAAGACAAAAATTTTTTTTCAATCAGTTCACTCCGAGCAGAATCGATATTTTAACGTTTCTGTTCTGCATTCCTTGAATATTATTACCGTTCCGAATATTATTATTATTATTTTTTTATTTATAAAAATATTATCATTTTTTTCAGAATCACCGTTCTGAAACCGGTTCGGGTGGAAGAAAAAATGGTTAATAACATTATTTAAAAAAAATATATATATATAATTTGCCTAATAATAATAATACTACAATAATAATAAAGTATAGTGTTTTCTTTACTCAAAAAGAAAAAAATTGAGATCTAACGCTTAGTCACAGCCAATAGCTACAGCATAATCTTCTCTAGATTTTGGCCAAATGTAAGATACTTACAAAAAAATAAAAAATCTATCAACACTTTAAAGACATCAAACTATTTTTGAGATATTTAAAAATCTTTGCTGCATTGTTAAAATAATGCCGAAATAATGAAGGCTAAAATGCCTGTAACTAGTCTAAAGTTAAATGTTTACAAACATTATAAAAACAGTTATTAGTTTCTCTCCAAAACAAATCCTCTAAAGTTTAGGCTATGAAAACTTCAATCCAAAAACAAGCTAATTTAAGGTGAAGCTGATGCCTACCTCTCTCATTCGGCACGAATCCAAATGTTTCCATGTTCCCGACGTATCATGATGCTAAAATGTTATTTATTATATAGCGTTTGAACTTTCAGTTATTATTATTTAAAATAATCTTGTCAGTTAACGGTTGTTGGTTAGGAAAAATAACCGAAATTAACATCCCTAGTCAGTAACGTCACAGTGCAAAGGATATAGAGTAATAGTTACTGTATAATAAGTAACACTGTATTTGCATCCGAAAGTCAGACTCCAAATTTTATTCTAAGAATTACTTTGAGGTTAATATAGCAAATAAAAATTGTTCAGCTTACGGTAAATTTGAGAAGCTTTACGGTAAATTTCAGTTCCCCTCACTCCACAACAAATCAATTCAATTAACAGTATTTAGAAAAGAACAGGAATTAAAAATATAAGACGCCATAGCATATTAACGACAAACCAAAATGAATTCATTTGTTAAAACGAAACTCAAACCAACGTTGGGTCTCATTCAACATGAAATCAAATGTTTCCGTATTCACAATGTATTTGAATGACAAATGATTATTAAAAAATAGCCTTTGTTAACAGTGTTTATTATAGCCTAATGTTTGTGAACATTTTGTGTCTGCATTTTGTCTATTTCTGAATGAAAGAATCTTTTTTTTTTCTCTCTAAAAAAAGGATAAGTTTTTAATATATAAATATATATATATATATATATATATATATATATATATATATATATATATATATATATATATATATATATATATATATATATATATTTACGCGTAGCGTATTTTAACCATGCAGCAAACCTTTTTAAATATTTTGATAATTTACTGAAAATAAATAAATGACCTTTTAATCCGTTTAACTGATTATTAATCGGTCAAAATTAGCTGATAGAGTTTTCAGCATTCATGCACACTCAGAAACCGGTGACTGTGAACAAATCAGCAGAGCTTTTTTACAAGCTTTTGTCATCGTTAAATCTTTCTCAGACATTTCCAAATGTCGAAATTGGGTTGCACATCTATCTTTGCATGATGATGTCCAATGCCATCGGCGAGCAGAGCTTCTCAAAGTTGGGAATAATCAAAGGATAGCTGCAGTCCTCAGTTAGGCAGGAAATGCTAAGCATGCTGGCGCTTAAGTGTCGAATGCACATGCACCAATGCAGAGAAAAAATAGGCCTTTTTTGCGCTGCCTCATCAGGCCAAATTTGGTCTTAATCCGGCCCTGAAGACGGTGCATTACCACTGAGACTTGCCTATGATGATATATATATATATATATATATATATATATATATATATATATATATATATATATATATATATATATATATATATATATATATATATATATATATTATTTGTACAATTTGTCTTGCACTGTGCAAAGTGACAAATATATAAAAAAATATAAATTTTGTGTTCAGTCTTGCACTAAATAAATTAACAATTAAAAAAAATCATATTTTTATAAAGAATATGAAATGCAAGTTTTTCTGAAAAAAGGAATGTGTTCTAATTTGATAATATTGTTTTCTCTGCCTACACAGCCTTGGTAACAAGAAAATATATTTTAGAGACAAATAAAAGTATAATTTCTTAATTAGAATAATGCATATTTATGAATAATAAGATCAGAGATAAATGAGTAAAAAGACCTCATATCGTCTTTTCTTTTTATTAGAATTTTTTATAATGTTCTCATATAAAGTGAAGTCTCCGTGTGTGTGATGTGTTTCAGGTTCACCGCTCGGCCGCTGGTGGAGACCATATTTGAGAGAGGAATGGCCACTTGTTTTGCTTACGGTCAGACGGGCAGCGGGAAAACTCATGTAAGCTGATGACCTCACATTACAGGAACTGATCTTCCCTGAGGATCATTTATTTCTCATATTCGATTTTCCCTTCATTCCAGACCATGGGAGGAGATTTTTCAGGGAAGAACCAGGATTGCTCTAAAGGGATCTACGCTCTCGCTGGTGTGTGTCTGACACGCTGTTTTTCTGTTCAAATATTGAGTGGTCGTTTTCATACATCTGACTGTGCTTCTTTTCTCTCAGCACGGGATGTTTTTCTCATGTTAAAAAAACCAAACTACAAGAAGCTGGATCTTCAGGTGTACGCGACGTTCTTTGAAATCTACAGCGGGAAGGCAAGTTCTGTGGTCCACATTATTAATGAATGTAATAAATGAGTTAATGAAAAATATGATAATGTTCACTATTGTTATTATTATAAAAATTGTCGTATTATTTAAATACTATTATAGTAATATAATATTATAGTATTTTTTAATATTTTGAATACGCTTTTATATTTATATGTATTTTCAATTTAGATTAGTAATTTTTTTGTTTAGTTATACATTTAATGTTTTATATATATATTTTTTTTATTAAATATTATTACTTGTACAGTCATATTTATTAATATTTAGAATTAACTTTTACTTTTACTCTTTTAGTTTTTATATTTTTAGTTCTTCAACTTTATTTAATTTAGTTAGATATTTAGGTGTATGTTTTTTTTTTCAAATCTACGGCGGGAGGCGAGTTTCCTAATGAGTTAATTTGTTCTTGAAGTGCTTGAAGTCAGTTGCAGTTGGTCTTTGCAGGTGTTTGACCTGCTGAACAGGAAGGCGAAGCTGCGAGTTCTTGAAGACGGGAAGCAGCAGGTTCAGGTGGTCGGACTTCAGGAGCGAGAGGTCAAGTGCACAGAGGACGTGCTCAAACTCATCGAGATGGGCAACAGCTGCAGGTGCCACCAGTCCCAAGAATTAAAAAATACAGTATTTTTTAATCAAATTAGATTTAAGACAAATCATAAATTAAATGTGACCTTTTATTACTGCTTGGAAAAATGCCGCACGTTTCTTTGTGAAATTAAAATATACTATAATAATACACTAATATAATACTTGCATATTGTTGCTCTTTTGTTGGTTTTGATTGCTTCTATTTTCCTCATTAGTAAATCGCTTTGGATAAAAGTGTCTTCTAAATAACAAACTTTAAATAGAATGTAAATGTAAATAAAAAAATCTAAATTGAAATTTTAAAACAAGTCCCAAGTCAAATAAATAAGAAACACAAATGAAACAAATATCTTCATATAAACAAAATAAGGCTTTTTCTGGGCTCTTTCCATTTAAAATTAGAGGCAACCCCTGCATTTTGATCATGATCCAAAAAAACATGCTGCATACGTGGAACATGAGCAGTTTTAATATAAATTAGTTAATTTCGCAAAAACAGAATGATTTGACTTTTTCGGTTTTGTAAAACTATAAGTAAAAAATATGTGCATGAAACAGAAACAGTAGATGAGCTGAACGTGACGCATATTCACCCTTTGCCAGCAGGTGGCGCTTAAAGCGTTTCCTTGATTACGTTGTAAACAAAGCAGCGCTGCATTTATTAACTTTAATATGCATTATACAGAGGCAAGATGAAAAGAAAAAATACATTCATATAAACTCCTGCCACTAATTGAATAAAGATTTGTTTAGCATCTCAACTGATTTCAGTCGTCACATATTTAAATCGATTTTCAACTGGCTCGCAGTTAATCGTTACATCCCTAATTGTAACATGTTTGTAAAAAAAAAAAAAATATTGTATATAATAATTACATTTTATATATTTATTTATATACATGCTCAAATTATTTATTTTAATTGTTAAATTAATAATTTCTAAAATTCTGAAGTTATTGTAATAATCTAAAATACTTCAGTGACACAATGTTAAAAACAATTGGTATTAATCAAGCTTTGTGTGTGCTTTTCCTCAGGACGTCTGGACAGACCTCGGCTAACGCTCACTCGTCCCGCAGTCACGCCGTGTTTCAGATTATCCTCCGCAGGAGGGGCAAAATGCATGGTAAATTCTCTCTCATTGACCTGGCAGGGAATGAGCGAGGGGCGGACACGTCCAGCGCTGACCGACAGACACGTCTCGAGGGCGCCGAGATCAACAAAAGTCTCCTGGCGCTGAAGGTTTGTGCTTCAAACCATCACACACGGCTTGATTTGCCCATATTTTGATGTTCCACACCTGTGAATTGAGAAAATGCATTATCCTGTCCCTATCTGGCTTGATTTATTGTTTGCTTGTGACAGGAGTGCATCAGGGCTTTGGGACGAAACAAGCCACATACTCCATTTCGAGCCAGTAAACTCACACAGGTCTTAAGAGATTCCTTCATCGGAGAAAACTCTAGAACATGCATGGTAAGAACACTGTTATTATATTCATATATGCGTATGTAGTGTGTGTGTGGTAATGATTTAAATGTGTTTGATCTTCTGTGATTAGATCGCTACAGTCTCTCCTGGAATGGCATCATGTGAAAACACATTGAACACTTTGAGATACGCCAACAGGTACGGATGTGAGCCCAGCAGACACCGCAGCTGCTGTTACAGAATAAAGCCCTTCACTGTATCTAGATATCAGCTGCTCAGATCTTTATTTATTACCCTGTTTATTTCAAGGTTTCTAATGCAAGTAATCAGACAGTGACATCCAGATAAAAAAAAAAATAAAGCTTTAAGTATTGTAATATGCATGTAAGAATAGAATATGTATATTTACAGAATCATTTTGAATATAGAAAATCAATTATATTATGCACACTTTATTATATTTACATTAAATTCCTAATGTACAACATTATTATTTATTAGTAAAATTCCAAAAATTACGTATAATCATGTACAGTATTTACCTTAATGTATTTATACTCTTATGTAAAAAAAATTAGATTAATTATATGCATATTTTTCACAAGAATTTAAAAACAATAAAAAAAACAATATGTCTGTATATGGATGTATACACACATTCTATGTGGAAATACTATTTTTGTAAAAATGAACACATTTACATGAATATTATTAGAATTGAAACCATATTCATTCTAGACTCTGTATTTTTATAATGTATATTGTTATGTGCATATTCCCGTCTCACTGGCCGTCTGTCGTCCTGTCTTCAGAGTGAAGGAGTTTGGGATCAGTCCCTCCGACATCCCCTTCTCTCAGGGGGGCGGCGGGCGCTCCGAGCTCTCTCCTACTTATGAGTACGATGACTTTGCTACCTCACCCAGCAGGTCTCGCCATTTTCCAGTTTCAAGCCTGTCTCACTTCAGACAGAGCCTCCATACGAGTGCTGTGTTTCTAAGGATTCTTTTCCGTTACAGTTCATGTGCCTCATGTTACGTTTTGTTCCCTCATTTTTTGAGTCCATTTTTCCTACTTTACAGCCACGCTTCTTTTTTCCATTGCCTTTCTATTTCATTAATGGTTTTGCATTGCAGCTGCACTAACATGTTGGTTTGTGTTTGCTTGTGCCTTACAGAGCAGATGGAGTCCGTCATTATCATGCTGCATGTTTAACATGTTTATCTAACATTTCCCATCTCTGTGGTTTATTGTGTTTTACATACCTCATGCTTTCACTGTGGTTTATTATTATGGATTCTAGATTCATGGACCTATTCATAAATGTTCAATATTTTCTCCTTTAAATTACTTAGAAAATTCTGAAATTATTTATAATCATTTATATAGTACCTTTGTATTTATAAACTTTATATCATTTTTTTTATTTTATATATTGTTTATATATATGCAAATTATTTTGATAACGTGTGCTATGCTATATATATATATATATATATATATATATATATATATATATATATATATATATATATATATATATATATATATATATTCACACACACACACACATTTTATAATTTATTAATTTTTTTTAGCTATATTAATAATTTGTAACGTTTTCTCAAATATATTGTATCTTTATAGAATATTTTTTAGATGTTTTAAGACTGTTTATATATAACTGTTTATAGAGCAGTTATATTAAGAAATATTTACATGTGACATTTATATATTTAACATTTCTATTTTGTGTCTAGACTTAACGCATGGTTTTTGTTCCGTTTTCATTAATGGTTTTGCATTGGAGCTGCACTAACATGTTGGTTTGTGTTTGCTTGTGCCTTTATAGAGCAGATGGAGTCCTTCATTATCATGCTGCATGTTTAACATGTTTATCTAACATTTCCCATCTCTGTTGGTTTGTTCCATTATAAATGCTGTTACATGTTGGCTGTGATGAATTGAGGCACTGTCTGTGACCGTAGGGTGAAGGAGCTGAGCATTGACCCCATTGCTGTGATGGAGGGGCGGTCCGCCGGACACTCGGTCAGTCAGCTGGACGTGTTGGAGGCGCAGTGGGGAGTGGGCAGCTCTCCTCAGAGAGACGATCTCAAGCTACTCTGTGAACAAAACGTAAGGCTCTACCCTCAAACCTCAGCTTGTTTGGGCTGGTATGAAAACCTGACGTTATGTTGATGTTGTGCACAGGAAGAGGAAGTGTCCCCGCAGCTCTTCAACTTCCATGAGGTGGTGTCTCAGCTGGTGGAGATGGAGGAGCAGGTTCTGGAGGACCACCGCGCCGTGTTTCAGGTGTGTGTTCTTGTCCACAAAGAGGAGAACCTTACAACAGGCGTA
The DNA here is from genome assembly GCF_023724105.1 of Carassius gibelio. Taxonomy (NCBI): domain Eukaryota; kingdom Metazoa; phylum Chordata; class Actinopteri; order Cypriniformes; family Cyprinidae; genus Carassius; species Carassius gibelio. Next base: position 2,259,247 of record NC_068380.1, on the reverse strand, counting down.
TGTGTCATTAAAGGTGCAGTAAGTGATTTCTGAGAAACGCTGACCAAAACACATTTGTAGCCAATCATCAGTAAGGGGCGTGTCCAGTATTGATGGGGGAGGTGCCTGTGTTGAATAACATGTTTGTAAATCTGGGGGTGGAGCTATCAAGATAGGAGTGTGATTCTTTTGGGTAGAGGTTGGTTTGTTTTCAAAGATCAGGAATCACTTAATGCACCTTTAAACTCCCTTCAAATGTCTTTCAAATCGTTTTCAGAGAAAATACTTCTGAATATACAGTACTTAACTTTGTAAAATGTCTTAAGTGTCACATGATCCTTCAGAAATCATTCTGAAATGCTGATTTGTTGCTCTAGAAACATTTCTGATTATTATCAATGTTGAAAACAGTTGTGCTGCTTCATATTTTAGGATTTTTTGATGTACAGTATATAAAGTCCAAAAGAGCGGCATTTATTTGAAATGGAAATCTTTTGTAACATTAATGTCTTTACTGTCACTTTTGAACAATTTAATGTGTCCTTGCTGAAGAAAAATATTTTCTTAAAAAAACCTAACCCATCCTTTTCAAATGTAGTTTGTCTTAAATACTTGTTCACATCTGTCTTTACAAGTATATAGTGTTAGGAACATATTCATTAGCAGTGTAATGATATTCAAACCGATCCGAAAAATCACGATCGTGATATGTGTATCGTGGCACTCTTGATCTTTGTGAGTATCCTTATATTCATACATTTTTATTTAAATGCATTATATAAACCATATTAATTTGTTAATTTGTTATATGTACCCTTATGCATTTATATAGTCAAAAAAAATTTATAATATTGTTTCTATTTATAAGACATTTCTGTAATTGAATAAAAGCAGTTATCTTCTGTAACATAAACATGTTACTTTTAAAAGAACACACACACACACATTCTGAGGCCATACTTTTGAACTGTACTGTATATGTTGATTTTGTTTCTGCTTAAAGAGGTCTTTAATGTGTTGGTGATGGAGTACAGCGGTCATGCTGTGTGTTTGGTGTTGCAGGAGACCATACGCTGGCTGGAGGATGAGAAGGTTCTTCTGGAGATGACTGAGGAAGTGGATTATGATGTGGAATCATACGCCACTCAGCTTGAGCAAATCCTGGATCAGAAGATTGATGTGCTAATAGAGCTCAGAGGTCAGTGTGTTCACAGTCGTCCTCCGAGAACCCGAACAAAGCCCCGTTCACACCAAGAACATTAATTATAAAGATAACAACATTAGCGTCCACACCAGCGAACAATATCGTCTGTTTATTTTAAGAGCATGTGCGTCTGCCACTTTAAATTCTCAAGCTCATTATATCACGATGGATTCTGATTGGCTGTCAATATTTGTATCATTCATCAGCTGGAAAAACTTCTGAAAAGGATAACAATTCTCCTCGCCTTTATCATTACAGTTGTAGTGTAGACTCTGCTATTCTTTAATATTGAGGACGATTTTTAAAACTATATCTTTTATAGTCATCTTTTATAGTTGTCGTGCTTGGTGTGAACGGGCCTTTAGAATCAAATAATTGGAGTCTTTAATACGTCACAGATTTGAATATGATCCATATTAATTAGAGAAGACACAAGTTACACAAAAATAAATGAAATTTTTATTTTTAGAATTTGAGAAAACTAAAGAACTTTTTATTCCCAAAAATATTACTGTTATGTAAATAAATTTTCTAATTAATGAAATAATGTTTTTTATTTTAATACATGATTGAAAAATGACACTGACATGTAAAATGTTTTAATAAAAAATGTATGTAGTAATGTCATAATACAAAAGTTATTGTTAAAATAGCTTTGACAATATGTGTAGAATTTTTCACAGAATTGTAATGTTTATAAATTGTTTTACAAGCTACATTTGATGTATTTGTTTTATTCTAGAAATTATAGAATGTAAAAATGTATTACATAACATAGACATCTAAAATATTCATGAACTGTATACAGATTCCTTATTTGAATATTGATAAAATTCTAAATACATTTTTCACTTATTATAGTACATTATTTAAAAATTATGCTGATATTTAAAAGTTTATTTTGATTAAAAATATGGTTTTAAAAAAGACTTTATATAAATAGATTATTTAATTATGTATTGTTTTAAAAATTGTAATATGCTTCTAAAATAGAATATTTATATTCCAGAAATTACTACCGGTATTACATTTTTTTTAAACATTTAAATTAAATATTTAGTAAAATATTTAGTAATAATATAAATCTAATATATATATATAATTATTATTATAGCATTTTGACTGGTTATATACAATAATATATACAAACTGAAATGACAGTCATTCAAATTCCTCATCATAATTTGTTATGTCCTTAAATTATTTAGAATAAATTATCTATTTACATACAACTTATTGTTCATTTGAAAAAATATCAGTGGACTTAAAGAGCAGGTCATATTGTTTTTTTTCGAAAAAATAAAATAAAATATTTTTTGCAGTTTGTAACATGGGTATTCTTCCATGTAAACATTCTGCAAAGTTGTTAATCAAAACTGCACAATAAAGAAATATATACAGTACAGACCACAAGTTTGGAAACATTACTATTTTTAATGTTTTTGAAAGAAGTTTCTTCTGCTCATCTAGCCTGCATTTATTTGATCAAAAATACAGAACAAACGGTAATATTGTGAAATATTATTACAATTTAAAATAAGTTTTCTATTTGAATATACTTTAAAAAAAATAATTTATTCCTGTGATGCAAAGCTGAATTTTCAGCATCATTACTCCAGCCTTCAGTGTCACATGTAACATCAGCCGATCACATGATCATTTAGAAATCATTCTAATATTCTGATTTATTATGAATGTTGGAAACAGTTCTGCTGTCTAATATATTTGATCAATAAAAGGTTAAAAAGAACTGCATTTATTCAAAATAAAACAAAAATTCTAATAATATATTTTCTTTACTATCACTTTTTATCAATTTAACACATCCTTGCTGAATAAAAGTATTGAGTTTATAAAAAAAAAGAAAGAAAAAAAATTACTGACCAGTAGTGTATATTGTTATTACAAAATATTTATATTTTAAAAACATAGCTTTTTTTTTTTTTTTTACTTTTTAAAAAAAAGTATCCTAAAAAAGTATCACGTTCTGAAAAAATATTAAGCAGCAGAACTGTTTCCAACTTTGATAATGAATCATCATATTAGAATGATTTCTAAAGGATCATGTGATAATGATCCTAAAATTCAGCTTTGCATCACAGAAATAAATTATAATTTAAAGTATAATAAATTTAAAAACAATTATTTTAAATTGTAGTAATATATCACAATATTAAATTTTTCTGTATTTTTTATCAAATAAATGCAGGCTTGATGAGCAGAAGAAACTTCTTTCAAAAACATTAAAAATAGTAATGTTTCCAAACTTTTGGTCTGTACTGTATATATAAAAATGTTGAACATAAAAGAAGATATTTTGAAGAATCAAATAGTTCCCAATGACTTCCATAGTATTTTTTTCCTACTTTGAAAGTCAACGGGAACCACCAAATGTTCAAAGACCAGCAATCTTCAGAATATCTTCTTATGTTCAACATAAGAAAGCAAATCATACAGGTTTAGAACGACATGAGAGTGAGTAAATGACAGAATTTTAATTTTCGGGGGAACTATCCCTTTAAGCCCATAACTGCTTAGAACTAATCTTTTCGAAATCATTGAAAAATTATTCTAATATTAAATGTATAATCTGAGAAAATAAAAATGTTTTCTGTTATGGGGACTCCAACACAATATTAAATACCATATGACCTGCTCTTTAAAAAAAGACTTCAATTTCTTTAAACAAAAATGAACACTTTTGATTTTGGGCTGAAATATAAGCTGCACACTTCATGACCGTTTCACTTATTTTTACATCTTGTAAGCAATTGATTCTCTGGCTCCACAACAGTACGACGAGCCCATCATTCTTGAAGCTGTTTTCCTTCATGTCAAATCAAATGCTCTGTCAAGAGTGACACGGTAAATTGTGTTTGGTTTGCTCTCAGATAAAGTGAAGTCTTTCCGCTCGGCTCTTCAGGAAGAGGAACAGGCCAGTAAGCAGATCAACCCCAAACGCCCGCGAGCCCTGTAGCGCCACACAGCACCAGCAAACAATCCCATCAGCCCTCAGCTCATCAGTGTATCTACAGGTGTAACTTGTATGTGATGTGACGGTTTCTTTCATCTGACAAAAGCACATTTTAATTGTATAGATTTGAGTTCTTACTAAACTGAATGATGAGTTTAAGGCAATGAGAGGGTGTACGGTGAGCTAATGCATGACCAGACCAGCTCTGCATCATCATCATTATCATCATCATCTGACTGGACCGCGTGTGTGAAGCCTGTAACTGTCATTGACTCATGACATTTCATATACATATACCCGCTCATCTATAACAGTTTGCCAGGTAATGAAATGCCATTATTTCCATCCCAATGGAAAAGAGTGAATAATCTTAGAAATAGTTACAATTAGGGATGCACTGATATGGCCATTTTCGACCAGTTATTTTTAAAGCTACTAAATAAAGAGGTAATTGCAATTTTTTTATCTAAAAATCAGATTTTTTCAAGTAACACAACTCTTAAGGGCCGTTTCATAGTCAACGCATCTGTACTCATACGCGTCCCCGAGGCTACGTATCGTTATGCTTCGGCCGCCATTATGTGTCGGTGCGTAGCCAAATGTGTCGTCCTAGATTTTTATACGCGACCCGCCGATGCATGCAATACTATGCGTTGTCGGTGGGGGGCGACATTGCAAGTATTGTACATTTAATTCAAGTATATTTTGTTTACAGAAGAAGAAGGTTTGAATACAATGGCGAGCAAAGTAGAAAAATTATGCGAGTGAGTGTCCGGGAGAAAGCAGACGACTTGTGAAAGCAATTCATCCAATTTTGGCGCAACATCCTAAAATACTGGAAATGTCTCTCCTCGTCCAGGCTCCCCATCCTGATCTCTTTTTTTATTTAAAGGGCGAACATACCACCGTCTATCTCTGCGTTGCCTTTGTTGCCACCGATGTAAAATCAGCAACAGAATACACTCCTCTTCAGTTGCCATTGTGATCTGAATATCACACGACCCGACTCTACTAATATCACCCGACTCTACTACCCCCTGTTGCGTGAGCGGTGTATTGCATACACGCATCGCCCGTGACGCTTGCGTCCACTGTTTAGACTATGAAAGGGAGCGCATCGCTCGCGTTGCTTGCTCGCGTTGACTATGTAACGGCCCTAACACATGACTCAAAACAGGCTTAGTGCAGCCAAACACTACACACAACCCTGACTGAGATAACACACACTGTAATTCAGAACACACTGAGAGGAAAAACACTAGCATCAAACACCAATACAAAAAATACAAGCTTTTCATCTTTACAATTTGAACAATTTCAGTGACTTCATACAAAGTCATATTTTCTTCAAAGAAAAGAGTGACATTCTTTCACATGATTTATTTACATTTTTAGAACATAATTCTTTAAGGTACCGTATTTTTCGGACTATAAGTCACACCTGAGTATGAGTCGCATCAGTCCAAAAATACGTCACGATGAGGAAAAAAACACTGGACTATAAGTCGCATTTATTTAGAACCAAGAGAAAACATTACCATCTACAGCCACAAGAGGGCACTGTATGTCTTCAGTGTAGACTACAAGAGCACTAGGCAGCATAGAGCGCCCTCTGGCGGCTGGAGACGGTAATGTTTTCTCTTGGTTCATTTCTCTTGGTTCATGTCAAATTAATTTAGATAAATAAGTCGCACCTGACTATAAGTCGCAGGACCAGCCGAACTATGGAAAAAAGTGTGACTTATTTTCATTTACCGTATTTTCCGGACTATAAGCAGTTTGCTTCAATAGTCTGTAGTCATTTACGGAATTACAGTAATGAGAAAAAAAGATAGAAACTAAAGTACATACCTTAATCCGAACAAATAATTTTCGGGGCTAATCCTGAAATTGCAATCAGCAGTGTTTTAAATCTCTTCTGTTTTGAATGTGTGGTTCACAGTTTTGACAGCAGTGTTAGCATTTGAACAAAGTGCTGTAAATCCACAGTGTTGTAGTTAAAGTCATGGGTTAAGTGTGTAGAGTTTTGAAAACTGTTCAAGCAATGAAAAACGAACTAGAGTTTGGTCGACATGAACTGCTTCCTTGCAGACTGTAGTTTGAGTTTTGCGCATGTGACTCCAGTTGTGCTCACTGTCGTTTAGCAATTGAAAAAAAATGTAATTATTTTCTCTTCAGAATTGTGGGAAACTGAATTGCAAAATAAAAACATACAATTCTTAGGGTAAAAAAAGCCAGTAATGCAAAATATAAATATAAAATTTGAGTTAATCTCAAATAAAGAAATCTTGTATAAAAAAAATAATTAAAAAAATAAAAAAAGGTAACTGCAACTTTTTTTTTCTGAGAATCACGAGTTGATAGCTCACAATTCAGATGTCTCAGAATTGCCCCAAAAAAAGTCTACTATTTTAAAAAGTCACAATAACCTTTTTTTAATTCTCTGTAACATTTTTTTAACCCTCTGGTGCTCTTCAGCCATCAAAATGTTTTTGGTTTTTACTTCAGTAAAAATAAAGTTTTTACTTCATCTGGATGTTTCCAAACAAAATCTTTTTTTTAGTTTTTTTTTTTAGTGCTCCCATCCAAATTAATAAGATTTTTGACAGTTTACGTTGGAAATTTAGGTTGATGCTTTTATAAGTGGTTAATAGGTAATAAATGGATCATAAATGTTCCATGAACCTAATTTAATACCATAAAATACCTTTAAAATATAAGATTAAATAAAAAACATTATAGACCATATAGTACATTAATTTAATTTTTTTTTAAAAAAAGGTAATTTATTTTTTTCAACGAAAACTAGCTGACAAATTTTTGAAGCCCAAACATGACAATAAAATTTGAATAAATTGTTCACACATTACTTTGTGTGAAATAATGTGTAAAAATACGCAAGTTGGAAATATTGTATAGTAAAATTGGCCTATGGTCAACAATATATAGTGCATCCCTAGTTACAGTAGAAGTTGCATGACTGCAAATACAGATGATCTCTATTGAGACCAGCAGGAACTGATTAATTTAATAACGTGTAGCAGTGATGAAACAGGATTTTTTTTATATATATATTTGATTGCCAGTAAGAGCCTTTAATGTAACAAAATACATATATATAGGCCTTATTGAAACAACTTCACAATAAACTAATAGATTTCAGTGAGAGAAACGTGTCAGTGAACAAACTACTCATGCTAATTCAGCTCAGATCACCAGGCCAGAGAAGGTCAGATATATTAAGAAGGACAAGTTTGTTACCATATAGTGTTTTGTTTACATTTTGAAGAATATGTGAAGTGGTCATTATAACATTCAGGCCACTGTCTCATTTTTAAAAATACTATTAAAGCATCAGTGTTTTTTTTATGTTCCCCGTCAATGCTTTGAATGATTTTGTTCCCGTCTCATATTGGAAGTTTGTGTGACGAGGGGAATCTGGATCTGTACGGGACTCAATGTGTTTCAATGTATTGCGTTGCTAAAATAAAGAGCCATCCGACGATGTCATTCTTCTGGTGTTATTATTCATAAAATGTTAAAATGACGCTAGCTTTTCCTGACACTAATGCTCTGATAATAATAGACTATACGTTATTTTGATATTTAGTAAAAAAAAGAAAAAGGTTCTGGTTTTGTTGGAGAGAACTGAAGTGTGGTTATTTTATTGGCTTTTGTTTTTTAAATTCGGTATAATTCAAATTGAGTTACTTTTACAAAATTTACCTCATATTATTTAATAAAATTATTATTACAAAGCATTTTAGTTTTTCGGCCAAGTGCATTCAGAATTTTCAGTTTTGGTGCATCCCTATAATGATTTGTTCACGTTTCATTAAAAACATTAATTCAATGAATGAAGCATCACTAATTATAATTTTATAATAGTGCCATTCATTTTTTGTCAATTTCTTTTTCTTTTATTTTTTAAGAAATAAAGATAACCATATATAGTGATGAAAGCCAAAATATTAAATGTCATAGATGTATATTTAGTGTGGGGCAGAATTAAAATTTTGAGCCAAATTATGGGGTGTAAAATGATTTCAGAAAGCTGGCAGGCTCATGATGTTATTTTTAGGTCTATTAGTAAAATCATTTGACTTTAGTTATCTTTGTTTCATTATATGACAGTTCAAAAATGAATGGAGAAGCACTTTTATATTTTTTTTCTCAAAAGTTTGCATGCCTGTAACTAATAAGGATTAATGATACCTTAATGCCCTTTTAGATATTGGGTCTTAAACCTTCATTTTTGTTATTTTAATTTTTAAGGCCTGTTGTGGCAATTTTCTATTTCAATAAAGGTATGAAACAAAAGCCTTTTTAATATTTATACTCTTGCAAGAAAAGTTCATACAGTCATCCAAGTTGACTGCAGAATGCGACCAAGAGGAAACACCCAAACTTAACATTTATACCTTCATCAATCCGGATGCTTTGTTCTCATCCAATCATAATGCATATTCAGCATATATGTCCATTTAAGGTGTCCAACTATGTCCTCTAGAAGTCTAGATGCATTTCTAAAAATCCAGGATGTCCAAGGAGCTAAAAAAAAAAAAAAAAACATTTCTTGTCTCACACTTGTCTTGCACTTAAATTTCCTGTGATCTCTTATCTCATGAAAAACTTAAGCATCTTAAAGGGTTAGTTCACCCAAAAATGAAAATTAGTCCATGAATTACTCACCCTTAAGGCATCCTAGGTGTATATGACTTTCTTCTTTTAGACGAATCCAGTTGGAGTTAAATAAAAATAATAATTTGATCTTCCAAGCTGTTTCATGGCACTCAGTGGGTGATGCAATGCATCAGTCCAAAAGAAGTGAAATAAGGCACATCAATTAATAATAAAAAGTGCCTCACACGGCTCCTGGGGGGTGAACAAACACCTAGCGAAACAATGCATTTTTGTAAGAAAAATATATATGTTAAAAACATAATAATGACTTTAAACTATCTTGCACCAACAGCTGCACATGGAAGCAGTTCCAGGGGGATGACCTATGGAGGTCAGCTTTGCACAATCGTCACTCAGAAGTGACAGGAAGCACAGGGGAGAAATCAAAACAAAACAACGGTCACTAATTAGAAGTATATACAAAACGAGGATTTGTATGAAAGCATGTCAGAGGATTTTGATATAAGCCATGAGGAGACTGGTTTTCATTGCTTCCTTTGCTCCTGTTACAAGCGTTGGTTTTCATGAGACTCACTGGCGCATGCACAATGCCGACATTATATGTCATGCTCCCGGAACTGCTTCTGTGTACAAGATGCAAGATTAAAGTGATTATTACGTTTTGAATATGGATGTTTTTCTTAAAAAAAAAAAAAATGCATCAAATTGCCACAGGAGGCCTTTGTTTACCCCCCAGAGCTGTGTGAGAGACTTTTTATTTTATGGATGACCGCTTTTTATTCCACTTCTTTTTTCATGCAACACCCGCTGAGTGCCATGAAACATCTTGAAAGATCAAAGACAATTTTTTATATAACTCTTATTGCGGGCTGATTTTTATTTTTGGGTTAATTAGGCACTGGGATTAAATATAATCGTTTTAATGGGCTTCAGTGGGGACATTTTTATTTATATATATATATATATTTTTTTTTACGTAGTGTAAATTAGATTTATGAAAGGAAACGAGTCAAATATTAAAATACAAATTTTGGGCAAAAATATTTCTGTTTGCATTAACAGCCAAAAAAAGAACATAAATTGACAATACATTTTCAAAAGATGGAAAAAAAGTATATTAAAAAAATGATAATCCTTCTGAGCTTTTACACATTGATAAAGCATGATAAATCACAGAAGATGTGAACAGTTGGCAAACTGAATTTAATCCACAGTACATACAGTTATACATATGAGAGCACTGAACCACCGACCTGGTAAGAAAACGGTTAAGGAGTGAGTTAGTCCAGGTCTGCATTTCCAAAAGCATTGTAAGCCTAAATTGATCATAGAACCATTGTCAGCAAGATGATCGACGTAGGTTTTCAATGCTCTTGGGAGCATTGTACAGGAGGGTAATATGAACCTGCCGTACGTCCTCATTCAACATCGAAAATTTGCTGGGAAAGGGATTCATTTGAAATTATTTGCACAGCAAGTTTTGGCAACAAACAAGATGGGCATAAAACATGATAGTTTCGAGATGTTTCACCATATTTATTCAACCCAATGAGCTTTTGTTGTGGAACACCTACACAGCTTTTCATGTCAAAAATACTTTAGATGATAACATTTGACCAGTATTTATGTGCATTCAATGGCTTTTTAAAATTCAAATACTCGGATGTCAGTTCAAATAAAAAATAAATGGATTTGGGATAAACGCTAAGATCATTTAAACATTTGGTAACAATTGATATGATGATCTATATAGACAACAGCATATTCGTAATCACTATAAACTGGAGGTTGGTAGTGTGGCCCATTATTGAAGAGTACAGGAAAGTGTACGAAAGCTCTTCTGTGGCATGCAAAGTACAAAAGTGGCTATAATCTGGTTTATCTGAGGATATAATAATACTCGTACACCGGCCCACAAGCGAGGCCGCGGATGTTTAAACGGATATTTGCCGTGTAAAAACTGTGGCACGAATGTCAATCACAATTTTGTATGATTCCCTGCGATGCATTTACAATTTGGAAATAAAACTAAGGGGAGCGCATCAACTTGTCCAACATTGGTGGAAAGTAGCTTGAAAACAGGTCAGTTCAGATGCCAAGAGTGTATGTGGAATAACGCAACGGAAATTAGCGATTTCCAGATTGAGAATTTGTTCAGTGGTTAACATTCAAATTATAAACCAAGATAATCTAGATATCAGTGGTACAAGTTCATAAACCTTTCAACATATTCAACTGAGAACCCTGATGTCTAGTACCAAACAAGCACCAATTTAAATTCAGTTGTTTGGAGCAAATTTATCACAGGACCATATTCACGATTCCGATTCACATTACGTGGAAATTTGAATGCGATAAACCAGTTTCCAGAGTATGAGGTCTCCAGAAGGCCTGCAGAATAAGCGTTTTTGTACATGTGTAGGTGTGTGTGCTCCTTGCCTTTTTTGTTTGCTGAAGTGATTGTCCGTGCGGTGGCGGTGGTGGCGTCGTCTAGAGTTTTGCTACAGAAACACTGTCAACGATTATGCACAAGGAGACACATCATTGGTCCGTTAAAAGAAGCATTTCAGAACTGTCGGACAAAAGAATAAAGCAACACATGGAAACCTGAAATATCCATCATCTTATGGAGCTACAGAAATAAATAAATTCTGACCGTAACATACCCTATTTAGTGAAATTTACATAAATACAGTATCTACACTGTTTGAAGTTCCATTCTGACCATCCACTCCTGACGAAGGCCGCGTTCAAAGCCTCCTGGTTCGTTTCGAAGAACAAGTCCGCACATGCAGCATGGCTATTCCAGTGTGTTCATGATACAGAAACAAACCGCGCACGGTTTCACAACTCTGTCATGCTGTCCAATCTAAAATCGCAAAAATTAAAAGCACAATTTCTATATACCTAAATCACTTACATATGAACATATGAACAATATCATAGATAACTGAACTTGAAAGGACTGAAGTTGACCTAAAATTATGTAAAATCTTAAAAACATTATACATGTGCCATCGAAACGCTTGGGGAACATTGCTACAATGCACTGGAAACGTCAGACGTGTTCGGGTTCCTACGATCTGCCTGGATTTGGCACATTCCTTGCATTTCTTTTCGCTGTTTCCTATATATAATCGTGCATATGTGCACAAAATACCCTGCCATAAATAATAAGGGTCATGTACTACATGTGAACATTATGTAGCGACATGAGATGGTAACAAGGACCTCCACTGTTCCTCTAGTGCAAAAAAACAATGAGGTTATGCAGTTGCAGAACTACAGCTTTCGTAATGAATCGTTATGCCCGTCGGCGGGATCAAACGAGTACGTAACCCGGGAAATGAATGCAATGGATTTTGAGAGAAAATGACTGAGTGATATCTCTGAAAAATTGTCCATTGTCGTCATGCAAATACTGTACAGCGAGCTGCACGGTGAAAAAAAACTCTCTCCACGTCGACAGCAACAGCGGAAAAGTTTTACTTCAGCAGATGTGGCGTGTGCTTACGATCGTGTTTGATGGCTCAGAATTGAACAAAACAGCAAGAAAGAAAGAAACGTGACCCAGCAGCCCATGTCGAGGTGGAGTCCCGGAGGTATTGCAAGCAGATGGCCTTGTAAAGGGATAGCTGTTGCTTTGAGATTTCGTTCATGCTCTGAATAAGACGTTAAGGCCTCTGATGACCTGCAGACGGAGTTTGGTGCGACGCGATTCGATCCTTATTGCCAAATGCTGCTGGGATTCGACTCGGAGAGGCTGCCGGGATGGGCCGGCCCAACAGAAACCAATGAGAAGAGGGATGTGAAATGGCATCTGGGTCTTATCAGCTCCTCGAGTTCATGGCTGCCCTGAGCAGGTAAGAGGAGGCACGTATTTACATGTGTGGGAATCTCTGCGGACACTGGAAGGGCAATTATAGGAAAAGTGGGAAAAGTCCATACCCACCCAACGATCCGTTTTTCAGTCCCAACAGTACATTCAATCAAGTCAGAGGAGAGGGCCACGACCCAGAGCCATGCTTAAGGCGCTAGATTTCTGGAAAATATTTGGCTGCCGGACTAAATAAACTGAAACATGAACGAAAACAATTCCCATGCAACAATAGTTATCCCATGAAGTTTGCTCACAGAGTCTGTTGTAATACTGTGAGATTTCGTTGTGTATGATTCTGCAGCCCCATGTTCCTCCAGAACAAAGTGTCTCCAGAATTTGGACCAGGTGGGTGGAGCCTATTTTGGGCTCAGGGCTCCGCCCTCTAGTTTGCTGGTTCGGCCCCAGCAGCCGGCAGCGATGCTCATGCTCCTCTGGGCACGATCCGCCCGGTCACGGTCACATTCCGATTGGCTCTGCGCACGTTCAGCTCGTGATATATGCACGGGCGGTGTTGAGGACGTAGGTTGCGAGGAAATGGTGCGCAACAGGTGATTGCGCTTCCGCAGGAAATCACCACTGCCTCCAAGCCCGAAACTGCCTTTCCGCAGAACCATGCGAGTGCTGCCGGTCTTAGCGGGTCTCGATCTCTGATTGTACTCCAGCTGGGACAGGTGAGACGCGTAGCCGTCAGCAATGAACTGTTGAGAGAAAGAGAGCGACAGCTCCATGAAAATGCATCAAAACTTAAGGTTTAGATGAAAAACCATGCATAAGGATACCTGACACTGGTGTTGCATCTTCTTCGTTGGTCTCCCTACGATGTAGATCTGTGATGGCAGCAGACCCAGTGACGTGTACACAGAGATGTCCTTAGTGGAGCCATAAGCAGCGCAGATCTTCATTTGTGCCTACAAAAAAAGAGCAAGATGATTTTTAAACTTTTCAATTAGACATCTAACTTAAATATAAGCCAAGAATGACATTATACATCTAATATCTGTCTAAACAGCCTCCTTGTTGTGTTATGTTCTAAACATCTTGTTTTGATCACTGGCTGCATACCAGTTAGCATACTATCTGTATGGGCAATACAGCCAAAAATAATAAATCACAATATTTCTTTCTATATCATTTGTTATTTATAGAAATATTTATTGCAGACCATTAATAAGGAAGGAAATGCACTTCACACTGCCCAATGAAAACACCATAAAGTAACATTTTTCCCAAATTGGGTGTTTTCCATGTTTATTTTTTCATGATTTAAATACAATTTTATTATCACAAATGTTGTCTAATTACCTGAATTTATAAAAAAATTTAATCAATCTTTTAAAATGTAATCAAGTACAAATATAACAATTAATTTACAACACTGCATTTTTATATTTTGCTAAATAAGGTGCAGTACAACAGAACTTGTATACTGTATAAATTACAAATTATCCTGGATGCATGATATTTCTTAAAATAATAATAATAATAATAATAATAGTATTTCAATGTGATGTTTTAAGAAACTGTATTATTAATAATTCATAATATTTATATTTTTGTATTATTATTATTTGTATTTTGTTAAGGAAGATCATACAACCAAGATAATTTTTCATCAATGTACACAGTATAAAATTATTTTGAGAAGTTAAGCATTTTACTATACAAAAGTAATGTATTACTATAATAATTTCAAGTTAAACCAAACATTTATTTTGGTTGATTGTTATAAAGAATTTTAAGTTCCAGTGCGAATATGATATGATGATAGTTTTCATCAAATCGAATTGTGAAATGCTGGTGAAACGACTCTGAGACCCTGAAAACACCACGAGCGTCATGCATGCTTTCATTTGTGGAGTAGATCAAATTGGAATTTTTATTCACACATACTTTTTATCGACAAACACCTCAAAATGTTATCAATATCATGGAATTAAGTGGTTTTCATATATATATATATATATATATATATATATATAATATCTCTATTGATTTAGGTTTAATGAATTGTAAATAACAGTTCTGTATCACCCACATCCCCTTGCGCTACAGAAAAGGTGGCGTCTGTATATATTCTCACCTCTGTGATGAGACACTTGAGGAAGTTGGCTTTGTGTCGGAGTGGGTCGTGTACGAGCCCATCACAGAAGGACACGATCCCATGAGGAAAGTTGTGCTGTGAAAGCCAGGCCACCACACGCTGCTTCTGCATGTCTGGACGTCCCGTCACGTACACTATCAGGTAACCCAGATCCTGCCAGTGCCTGAAACAGGACCAACCAACGTAAAAACAGCTAATTTAATTTAATTTAATTTAATTTAATTTCATTTAATTTCATTTAATTTAATTTCATTTCATTTCATGTCATTTCATTGTAAATTAAAATATTACCAAACAGTAAATTTACTATGATAAAGATAATTTTATAATAGTCTTCTAAACATATTTAATTAAATAAAGATGTATAAATACAAATAACAATAGATTAAAATAATAAACACAAAGTATTTAAAAATATATATTTAAAAAGCCAGAAGGAAAAAAAAAACATTGGAAATTATACCATATGTGCTCAATTTCAGAAAAAGGAACGGCTTTTCTAAGATTATTGCCCTTATTTTATAATATTACAATTTTACCAAAACGGTAACATTTAATAAAACAAAGATAACAAGTTAAGAATAGCCTTTTAAATTTAAGTAAATAACTAAAAAATAAGTGTGGATTCTGAAATATTACTAACAATATAGAAGTTCTTCTTATGATTTCACAGCAAAGAGCCACGTGAGCCACCACCAGATGCTTTAAGATTCATACTAAAATGTCTTTTACTTGCTAAAAAGGTCTAAACTATCAATCAGACGACAGAAAGCATGTACAGATTGTGTACAACAGTTTCAATTATGTTGATCATTTAGAGAAATGTCTATCTCAGTACAGTAGAGCTTCATAGAGTCCTCACCTGACCACATCGACCGCTCCTGCTCGCACTTTAGGGTCGCTGCCCATGATGGACACGCTGGCAGCAAAAGAGCCGTCGATGCTGAACACCACAAACTCTGTGCCACGCGGCAGCACCGTCAGGTAACTGTCAGCAGACGTGTGGTCGCCCCTTTGGACACAGAAACCGCTGTTAAACTGATGAAAATACAAGCTTTTATGTGCAGCACAAACGTGGACTGGAGGCGTACCTGACCACCATTTTGACGGGATACACGCCGATGCTCAGCCGCTTGCTCTCGGGAATGGTGTATGAAACCCGGCCGCTGCTATTGGTCAGTTCTGTGCTGAAATACACCCACTCACCGGACGGAGGCTGGGTCATGATGTGGATGTCCACCTAGAGAACGGCACAGAAATGAGATGAAGTGAATTAGAAAATATGCCAATAAAAAATAATCCTAAATGGCAAAAAGAAGAATGTGAGAGAAGTTAAGCAGGTCTTACTCATTTTCACTGGGATCTAGACAAAATGAAGTGTGTATGGTAGGGATGCACCGATATTTATCGGCCGATTTTCCCTCAATTTACAACCATTGGCATATCGGCTATATAATGAAAAAGGCTGATATAACAAACCGATGGTTTATGAATTAACTGCGTGAAAGCACTGAGCTGTATAATGTCTGCTGCATAATCCTAGCACTGCTGTCTGCACTAATCAGATAACATGAGATCGGACACTATTCCTGACTAAATAACTTTCTTAGTGTAGCGGACCTCATCTGAACGAAGACCAAACTTTTCTGATGTTTTATTAAGTTTATTGTATCTTTTTTCACTCCAAAAAAAATCACCACAAGAGCTAAACAAAACAGAGCACGAGAAGTGCACATTAAACTCTATTTATCATTATCATATACTCATTATCATCAACATACCGTGAATTACACTTATTACAACTACCGTATTTTCCTGACTATAAGTCACACTTTTTTTCATAGTTTGGCTGGTCCTGTGACTTATAGTCAGGTGCGACTTATTTATCAAAATTAATTTGACATGAGCCAAGAGAAATGAACCGCCCTCTCGCGGCTGTAGACGGTAATGTTTTCTCCTGGTTCTTGGTTGTAAATAAATGCGACTTTTAGTCCAGTGTGACTTCTATATGTTTTTTTCCCTTGTCATGACGTATTTTTGGACTGATGCGACTTATACTTAGGTACGACTTATAGTCCGAAAAATACGGTAACATTATACAAATATATGCAGATCTCATGCCTTTTCGGAGGGTGCTAACAAACTTTTTATCTGAAGAGCTGTGTGCTTTCATTACGCATATAGCTCCATAGACTAGAAAAATAAGAGTCAAAATAAGAGTCCCGCCTAAGTTAAAGAGATCTCATACATATGTGTCACCCTGGAGCACAAAAGCAGTCTTAAGTTGGTGTGGTATATTTTTAGCAATAGCCAAAAAAAAACATTGAATGGTCAAAATTATAGATTTTTCTTACATGCCACAAATCACTAGTATATTGAATAAAGATCATGTTCCATGAAGATATTTAGTAAATTTCCTACCGTAAATATATCAAAACAGTTTTTTTGATTAGTAATATGCATTGCTAAGAACTTCATTTGGAAAAATTTTAATGCGATTTTCTCAGTATTTAGATTTTTTTTGCACCCTCAGATTCCAGGTTTTATAATAGTTGTATCTCAGCTAAATATTTTCCGATCCTAACAAACTGTACTTCAATGGAAAGCTTTTTTATTCAGCTTTCAGGTGATGTAATCTAAATTTGGAAAAATGTACATTTAAGACTGATTTTGTGGTCCAGGGTCACATTTAAACTTACAAAAAATATTAAATTAGAAGATTATTCATAAAGTCTGTTAGAATAAAGAAGGATTACTCTACCTGAAAACTGTTAAACCTACCTAAAAATCACTGGTTATTTAATATGTATCTTAGTTCGGTTGTATCTATGTAGTCCTGATAAGCGTTAAATGGATCCAATCCATGTTCATTAGAAATTATTTGATGCAGCAATAAAACTGCAAAAATACAATCTATTTTGATGCCAAAATTTCAAATAAGAGAGGAAGTGACAAATATTGGTATCGGCCAATAAATGTTTGTTAAAATCGGTATAAGCATAAAAAAAATCCTAGTGTAGGACACTAACCTTCTCTCCTGTCAGTGTGACCATGTCCAGCGGCCCGTACATGAAGCGGCCCGTCACCACCTGATTCCCGTCCTCCGTAAACACAGCATCATTCACGCGGTGGTTTGCCGTAACGTTCTTCAACGCAAACCCATTTTTACGTTAGCAACAATCCCATAATGGATTTAACAGTAATCTGGTAGTTACCCGTCTTACCCTGATCTTCACGTGGGTCCTCTTCCTCATCCACTTCTCCCGCGGTTTGGACGGAGTGAATTCTGACACCTCCTTCCCATGTAGTTCTAAAACACTGGAGTTCTCATGCCTCATTACCTGAGAGACAGAAAAAGTGCCATTACGTTAGGAATTGCTTTTGTAGATAAATATAATAAAAATGTTATTTTTTGCAATTATGCCATAAATGAAAATTATGCAATAATAATAATTAAGTCGCGTCCCAAATCTGTACATCGATTTCATAATTAGCTATTTTTGTTTCTAGCTTAAGTGTCACCAAAATGCAAATAATAATTTTTGTATTTGCTTATTTTTGCAATTAGATTTTTTAAAATTGATTGTCAAAGTATTTCATTGCATTAAAATATTTACAACTTTATTAAACACAGTTTAATATGATGAAGCTAACAATTGCATAATAGTATTTTAAACGTATTAATAAAAAATAAAATAATTATAAAATAAAAACATTATTTTAAAAATGTATCTTACTAAATGCCAAAAAAAAACCCATTATAATGATATGTGCCCAATTTCATAAAAAGGTAATTATATATAAAGGTAAGATAATTGCTTTTATTTTATTACATTAAAGAAAAGTTTAATATAATAAACATAAAAATGTCGTAATAGTCTTTAAACATATTTAAATAACTAAATAAAAATGAATAAATAAAAATAGCATAATACTAAAATGAAAAACTACAGAAAATAAAAACATTAGAAATGATATTATATTTTCCTAAATTCATTAAAAAAGGAATGATTTTTCTATGATAAATGCCTTTTATAAAATGTTACCAAAAATATTTTTATATAATAAAGGTAACCATTTCATAATAGTCTTAAGACATATTTAAATAACCAAATACAAAATTTATTAATAAATTAATTATAAATACATTTATTTTAATAAAAACGAAAAAAAAAAAAACAACAACAACATATATTATATTATTTCATTACAATCAATTATGGACAATAATCCAATAAGTGCCACTCAGCAATATCCAGTTTTTTATTTGTTGTTGTTTGTTTTTTTTTGTACTGCATGCTTGCAATGCACTGTGTGTTAGTGGATAGTGCATGTTTCTGTGTGCAAATTAAACCATATGGTAATCTTCACCTGTCGGAGCAGGAAAGACACAACGTCCGTTGATTCCCAGTAGGAGGCATGAAACAGATGAGGTAGAGCCACGGTGGGGAACGCAGTCAGAGCATCAGGACAGTACAGGGCGAAATCAATGCGCTTCGTGCCCCACCAGCGAGCAGCGACTGCAGGAGAGACGACACGGGACGTTCAGTCATGCCTGTCCAAACCATTACTGCTACAACAGCAGCTTCAAACACCATCACAGATTTCTCTTTCATCTGTACATAATTCATGAACGTTTCAGCTGCTGGTTCTAGGACAGGACGAGGACATGTGATGCAGGATTGCTTCAGGGCTCAAAAGGAAGTAAAGAAATGGAAAGTAGTCGTTTTGTAATGTGCATTGGGCCGTGCGAGGCTATAGTGCACATCTCTTGTCTGCTTCCTCTCCATGACCCATTGCAAAGACACTCAAGAACACAACCCTATTTTTGGTTTGTAATTCTTATAATTGGGGTTGGATGTTCTTGAATGGCTTCTCTACAAGTAGGACTGGGAATCGAAAACCAGTTCTTTTTTTAATCTGGTTTTATTCTGATTGGAGGTTGTGAATAAAGACAATTAACAGATAAAGTATCCTTGTATTGTGAAATCCTCACTGGTTGCACGTAACAACAAACCTACAGCGTGAACCGTGTCGTTTGATTCACAAACAAATGACTTATGAAGTAGTTCTTTTAAATAAATCATAAAAAAGACTCCCTTATCTGTTAATATACGGTATTAAAAAAAACAGTAAGAATAATTACTAATAAAAATTATGCAATAACATTTTTTGCAATGCAGCAAAATTAACAACTTATGTACCTGATCTATATGCAAATGATAATTATATACATAATAATATGCAAATAATATATTTTGTAATTAATTTTTTAATCGGTAATAATAATAATAATTTTGTAAGACCAATTTTAATTAAAAAATAATCAAAATAATTTATGCATTACTACAAAGTTAACAATTAATTAGTAAATTGCCTTACTTGCTTGAAATATCACCCAAATAATATAATATATTAAAATATCTGCATGACCTGTGAAGTTATTTTTATTTTTTTTATTGGAAAGACTAATTTCAAACAAAATTTTATTTATGCACTACAACAAATTTGCATAAATAATATATAATTAATAGTATTATTGCATAATGTGTTTAAATGTTATAATAATTTTGTATTTTTTATTCAAATAAAATGTTGCCATAAAGAGTACATTTTAATCTAATACATATAACAATTTTCAATAATATTTAAACATTTTAATTTTGAAATAAAAATGAATTTTACTTTAAAAATAAATAATTTCGATTAATATATGGTTAGGACCACTTATTGGTTGGTAATGCTTCCTCCAAAGAACAAAAAAAAAAAATTGTTATGTGGAATAAGAATCCCTAAATTCCTTATGACTCCCATTATCATGTATTAGCGAACGCTAACAGAAGACACACACGCCATAAGCATGATGCACAGCCAGATAATGGGAGCAAGACAAGTCAACATCCTTCAAAGCATCTTCAGAGGGTTTTCATCACTCAGAGCAGCTCAGGGCTCACGAGATGAAGAACCAGAGCGCCAGCGCTGAGCTTTAAAGCGAAGAGGGCATGAATTCAAAAAACAACGCTAAGGAGGGTCAGCAAGAACACAGGCTGAAGATTTGGAGGGCTGAAACAGGAAGTAAGAGGGATTGCAGGGAATGCAGTAATGGCAGAAACTAACGCAGGCAAACAGGAGAGCAGGTGACCGGACGTCTGCCCACGCTCCAAGTACCTTGCTCGATGTCCAGCGGGACACATGGAGATGGTGGGTCTGAGGCGAGCGAGGTCGAGGGCTCAAAGCCTAGAGAGACTGAATCATCCAAACAGCTGGAATCCTGCCTTTCTACCTGCTGCTTATTTGGCGCTTTGCTGGATTTGGGGGAAGGGCTCCGGGAGCCGCTTTTATTATAGGGAAGCGGCAATTGGGACAAAAGACTGAGCTTTTTGGAGAGTCTATGATGGCATGCGTGCGCTACTAGAGAAAGAACAACATCAAAACAACAGTAGTCATAAGATGAACATGATATGTGTGATATTTCCCAGCTACATCTGCAGCATTGGAAAGAGTGGAAATGATTGCACACTAGCAAGTTTAAAAAAACTAATAAATAAAAGAAATTAATACCTTTATTCATATAAATATATATGTATAAAAATGACTGTTAAGAATTTTATATTAAAGATAATAATTCTAATAATAGTAATATGGTACCACTAATTTCAAATAAAAAAAGAATAAAAGACTATTTATGCATTACTGCAAAATTAACATTATTAATTTAAAATTCCTGCCCAATGGCTGCTGAAAATGTGTCTTAGCAATTACAGGAATAAATTACATTAAAATCTATTAAAATAGAAAACAGTAACTTTGAACTGTAATAATATTTCATAATTTTTATAGTTTTTATACTCAAATACTCAAAATAAATGTAGCCTTAAAATATTTTTTTCAAAAACATAAAAAAAAAATATTATTTCAACTTTTACACCATAGTGTGTATATCCATGTATTAATTTATTCCATATTTAAGGCAAATTAAATGTGTTTTTGGGTTAAACACCAATTACTTAATAACGTCACTGCTGGAATATGCTATAGCTGATATCTAGAGAGCTGTATTCTTCTAACCGAGTGTGTATGTGTGTTAACTCACTGTTGGCGATGCTGGACGCGGTGTAACTGTCCGCTAACCCCGACACCTGGCTGGCGATGCTGGTCTCGCTGCCTCTGCGCGCTCCGCGGAAGGCTGGAATGGATGCCGGAGACGAAGGGTTGGAGTGATCCGCAAACATAATGCTGTGCGACTGCATCACATCCGCTGTGAGGACCAAAACCAGCAATTACTCGCAAAAACTAGGGCCCAGAAATCTCTCAGAAATCTACATCTCTGTTCTAAAACCTAGTGAGCTGCCTATCTAGACAGCAGTGCATCTAGAAGACATGACAGGTGCGCTCACTGGGCAGCATCGAGATCTCACTAGATTTTGGAACGGAGCTAAAATTATCATTATTAATTTGTAAAAGGGCCGTTTGATTCAAAATGATGAAAGGGAGTGAAAAGAAGAGGCAAACACAAAACCAAAAAAGAGAGAAATAATAGGTAAATACTGCCCCCGAGTCCATTTTATTTAAAGACCTCATGGGGCATTATCTACCAAATACACATGCAACCCCTCATCAGAAACAGGATTTATCATGAGCCAAGATGCTTGAATTGACATATGTCTTATTATTCTTGCTGTATTGTCACTTTAGAGGAGAAGTGTGTCATTTCTATAGCACTCGCGGCAAGAAAAGAAATGCAAAAACAACACCGGTTCGCCAAACACCCCCCATAGTCTGACCCTTATACTTTACACCAAAATGTATAAAAAAAAATAAAAAATTATATATATATATATATATATATATATATATATATATTTTTTTTTTTTTTTTTTTTTTTTTTTTTTTTTTTGAAATTTAAGGTCCATTATTTTTTATCAAATTAAACATTAGTTTTTTAATAGCACCCCCCCCAAAAAAAAAGATTATAAATATAACATTGTATATTATTACATAATATAAACATAAATAATTGATGAATGATAAAAAATAAATGATTATTTTTTAAAAATGTAATTCATATATATATATATATGTGTGTGTGTGTGTGTGTGTGTGTGTGTGTGTGTGTGTGTGTGTGTGTATAAATACAGTATGTGTGTGTGTGTGTGTTTATGCACTATGTATACATATAATTAAACTATTAAGCATATTTAATATTTATTTCTAATTCACGTTACTTAAAAGTAAACAATAAATAAATTTATAAAAAAAAAAAATTATTTAATACATAAATACAATATAATTTTAAATAACTGGTGAATGATACAAAAATAATACAAATATAATACATAATGTTACAGTATTTATTTACTTTAAAATACTGAATCTAGTAAGATAATTGCAATTGTTATCGTAATCATAGAGAACAATGAGGATGACAAAATAAAAGTATAGGGGGCAAATACATCATATATTTGATTTTGTGGTGAAATATATCACTGTTTGCAAGTCAAAAAATGAATGGCTTATAAATGTGTCCACAATCAATTCAAGATTTTTTCATATTGACAAAATGCACACATTGATCACACTTCGCCTCTAAATTCAATACCATCACATCGCAGCATCCAGTGGAAGAAAGTCAGTCAAAAACACAAGCCTACATTAGAGAATTAATTTCAGAGCAGGTGCACAAAACCAGCTTCTGGGAAATGAAGGCACACGCCACACAGGGGGACACACATAACAAGTGTTTACGATAAAAAAAGAGATGCAAGAAACCAGGAATGGCTACACACACTCGGCGGGGGCCGGCGTGGCTTGCCAGTTGAGCACAGGGACGGGAAAGGAAGTCTCGCTGATGCCATCCTGACAGCGCTGGGCGGCACAGCTCATACTCTCCAACAGGAGGTGAGGGTTACTCTGGATGGTTTCCACTGCCACATGTCAAACCCAGCGGCATGAGGGACGTGGAGACATGAGAGCGACGGGAAGGGGAGAGAGACAAAGAAACAGAAAATAAAGACAAATGACAGACAGAAATGACACGAACTGAGACACGAGACACAAGACCAGCAGTGATCGAAGTGCTGCTTCACACTAAACCACTCCAACATCTGCTGGAATACACAGAGGATCACACATGGGCCCTGTTTACACCCATAATAAAGTGTCCGAAACAACCCAGGTTGATAGATTTAAAAAACATAATAAAACTGATAACGAACTCTCAAGAAATCTTATCATTAGAGACTACGAACAACGATCATGAACTTATCAACGTTTCGATAAATATTTTTTTAAATAAACATCACCAAAGATATAGGTCTTTATGAAAAATAAAGAAGAATATTTAATATTTTGACACACATCAGTTTAAAACAAAAAGTTTCTTTTTTTAGTTTACTTTTCTTTGAATTTTAGGTGTAGATCATCACAAAAATCCATTGTGCCATCACGTTCATAATCAGATGTACAGCTGTGTCTGTGTCCGTATTTGCACATATTTCATTTGATGCTGGTGCTGGTTAATGTTTGGAGCACATATATGTAATATGTTCACAAAAACATAAAATATGCATGCTCTGATCTGGATATGAACTGTGATCCGTGCAGCAAGTGTTAAACAGAAACTGTTCTCTCATAGAGATGCATTGTTATATATGAAATATTGTTACGGTCATGTTTGAGGAGGAGAACTGACAGCGAGGAAGCGCTTTTGCTTTTGAACCGAAAGAATCAAATGGCTCCAAGAAATGAAAAAATAACCACTTTTCCCTTAATAAAAGACATAATGAGGGCTATTGTTGTTTTCACTGATGTGCATCCTGTACATATATGTTAACATAAAAATGTATTTTTTTATGTGTTTTAGGGTTTCATGACCCTTTAACACCCACAAATCCAGTGCAAATAAGGTCCAAATGTTCTGTGATCTGTCAGTAATGTATGTGACCTCACTGCATGTGTACTATAAAGGCTACTGTATAATTTGGACAAAACATCAGCTACTCACCTGCTAATCACCAATTGGACTAAAACAAATATGTAAACTAGAAATTTATGTGCAGCTTTTTTTTTTATCACATGCGGTCGGACGATACATAGTGAATGATGTATGCAGCAGGGATATTATAGAAAACAAACTAAAACTGAAACCGTAAACAATTTTTGATACCTGAAATAAAAATAAACGTTCACTGAAATAAAATAATTTTAATAGTTGCCAAACCAACATTTCTTATTGTTCTTTAGTTTCCCTTGATGTACTCAAAAAAAAAAAAAAAAAAAAAAAAAAAAAAGTATACATATGTGTGTGTGTATGTATATTATATATATATTTTTTTTTTCACAGTTTTATATATATATATATATATATATATATATATATATATTTTTTGTTTTTTTTTCACAGTTTTATATATATATATATATATATATATATATATATATATATATATATATATATATATATATATACACAAAATATAAAACTAAATAAAAATGATACAATAAAAATACATCACAATTAATAAAACCTTAACTAAAACTTAGATATAAAAATAATGTAAAAAAAATATGAAATATTAATCACATATTATTTAATAAAAATATTAATGAAAAATATTTGAAAAACGAAAAAAATTAATGAAAAATATAATTGTATCTCAATGCAGTCATAAAACCAGGGACAGTCCAAGCAAAATCCAATCACGAGAGGTCAGAGGAGACTCTCTTGATATGCATGTTAATACCAAGTAAAAAAACAACAAGGTCTCTCTCCTAGCCACTGGTTATCAGATCAGATCACTCCAGATAGATATTAGCAGCAGAGTAATCCTGGTCACAGACTGAGAAATCTCTCCACTCTTACCCAGCAGCGCTGACTGGCCGTCACCCAGCGGGAAGCGCTGGTACCGCGGCACACTTAACGGAGGCATCAGGTGGAAGCGCTTCTCCAGCAGAGGCTCCAGCCGCGAGGCCGAGGGATCCGCCGCGTGAAACAGGTTATAAACCTGCTGGCACGCCGGACGAAGATGAGCCACTGTAGGAGGGAAGAATAAAAAAAGAAAGAAAGAAATATGTTAAATGGTTCTAAAATTCTGATTTACTTTCATCATATATATATATATATATATATATATATATATATATATATATATATATATATATATATATATATATCTATATATATATATGTATATATATAAAACAAATATTTATTAATTTTCTCAGCTAGTTTACTTGTTCAAAAGCTAGGGGTTGGTAAGATTTTTTTTTCACGTTGATAAGAAGCCTTTTCTGCTCACCAAAGCTGCATTTATTTGATGAAAAATACAACAAAAACTGTAATATTGTGAAACATTATTACAATTTAATATAACAGTTTTTTATGTTAATGTATTGTAAAATGTCATTTATTGCTGATGCAGAGCTGTATTTTCAGCATCATTCCTCCAGTCTCACATTATCTTCAGAAATCATTCTGATATGCTGATTTGCTGCTCAAGAAACATTTTTATTATTATTAATATTATGAAAAATTATGAAAATGTGTGTGTGTGTGTGTGTATATATATATATATATATTTTTTTTTTTTTTTTTTTTTTTACTAATACATTTACTTTTTCAGGATTCCTTGAGGAATAGAAATTCAAAAGAATATCATTTATTAAAATTTTAATTATTAATGTCTTTACTGTCAATTTTGATCATTTTAATGCATCCTAGCTGGATAAAAGTACTAATTTCTTAAAAAGGAAATCTTCTGAACGATCGTGTTCTTTAATTTTATTTTTCACCATAAACTTTTTTTGCAGTTTATGTTATGCCTTCATTATTTCACATGACAAATTGATCCTTGTGTCTGTTTTGTCTGATGAGCTCTACATAACACATGTTTGATCTGGAAACTCCCGTCAGCACAATGTGCACTTTCTATCCCTCTAAAACAACCGCTCATAATCTGCCGGCAACTGATTTAACTTCCTAATCGGATGAACACATCTGAAGCCTTTAAAAGATTTGAATCACTGGACATCAGAACAAGAGAGCTTACACAGTCCGGGTAATGCCTCAGAGGAAGTCACACTTCAAATGATGGCTTCGGCATTCTCGTTCTCCTTCATCCACTAGAAACTAAAATAAGAGTATTCAAGGTCAACATACCGTCCAAAGAAGGGACGACGGTTTTCCTCAGAGCAAGGACCAGGCCAAGCGGCGAGCCGAAGAGGAAGAAGTCAGATACTTCGAAGTCAAACTTTCCCAAAGCACCTCCTCCTTCTAGCATGGTACTGCTGCTGGACCGGCGAGAGCCCGGATCGGTCCTCAAAACGCTGGAGTGCAGACTACATACGCGCATTCATTATCATCATTATAGATTTGAAGAATGGCTTTAACTATATTATTACAACCTCACTGATATAGAAATGTCAGGAAATGTATAATCCAAAAATAATAAAATAAAACTCATTCAAAAATTCTAAATTAATATTTATTTTTAAACAAAACTATTGCAGAGATCATACTTTTTGAAAAAAAAAAAAAAAAAAAAAAAGATTATTAGTTTTTATGATTACTAGTGAAGTATTTTTTACTTAACTTATTTTCATTCAGATAAATTTGCTAAAGAGCCATTTAGATTTTTGAAGCACTTAGATTAATTCATTTAAAAGATCTGACTGAAAATATTAAAAAAAGATAAAAAGAAACTATTGCAGCTTTCACACAGAGTAAAATTCCATGACCATAAACAAAAAGTTTATGATTACTGGAGAAGGATTTTTAATTCAAATGATTTTGATTCAGATCAATTTACTGAAGAATCATTTAGATTTTTGAACCACTTTAACTGATTCATTTTTGACCACTTTGACAGTGATTCATTTGATTCAAAAGATTTGACCGAAAATAATGTTTTACTCGACACAAAATGTAAATCTAGTCAATGTAATGTAATTTATTGTAATATTAAAATATTAATAAAATTATTAATTTATTTACAAATTTGTATTTTTAATTTTATTACTATTTCCAGGTATTCTATGATCGTGAAAAAACTTTTACAAAATATCCATAATATATAATAACACATGCTATAACATATCTACAATTTAATAGCATCTTGTATTTTTTACTCCTGGGATTTATTGTTTGAAATATAAAAATAATCCCCAATATTATCTGCTTTATCGAGCAGTCCATGCTAACCGCTCTGTAGCTGTGGCTCACCTGGTCAGGAAGGCCTGGTGCTGTTTGATGGTGTCCAGCTCGTAGGTGGAGGAGTCGCTGCGTTTGCGAGGCAGCTGTTTTTTGGGGTCATCCGGACCGCTGGAGCGAGGAATGTCTATATTACTGCGGCTGAGGTGCCGACTGCCCTCCAGAGTCAAACCCGAGCCTGAACCCGAGCAGTGCGTGCTGTTTATAATGATCCCCGGTGACAGCAGGTCAGTGTCCTGCAGAGCAAGCCAATGAGTGATTAGTATTACAGCGGGCAGCATTTCTCTTGCTCTTTTGAAATGAAAGAGTTTGATGGATTACAGTAAGTCTCACACTTTCAAATAAAGAAGGATGCCATTTGTCTTATCGGTTTTGTTGTGATTCATTAAGGGGAATTAATCAGCGTGTGTGTGTGTGTGTGTGCTCTTGTTTTTGTGACATTTCAGGACACAACTCTGTATAATGACATGGGTATGACACAGGTATTACAAGGAGAGGGTGACTTATGAGGACATAACCCATGTCCCCATTTTTCAAAACGCTTATAAATCATACAGAATGGGTTTTTTTTGAGAAAGTAAAAATGCACAGTTTCCTGTGAGAGTTAGGGTTGTTGTAGGGCCATAGAATACACAGTTTGTACAGTATAAAAACCATTACACCTATGGGATGTCCCCACGTTTCACAAAAACAAATGTGTGTGTGTGTGTGTGTTAACCTGGACACTAACAATGCTTCCGCGTCGGCTGCTGTTTTGACTTTCTGACACCGTGACGTTGCTGCTGCAGAGAGCATCAAATCCCAGAATGCCTCCCACGCAGTCACCAATCAGACACACCTGCACAGATTTCATTTAAAAACAACATTCACAACACTTCCATGATGCGACGCATAGGGTCACCGAAGCATGATTTATCAAATCGCTAGCATGTTTCCAACATGATTTAACACAATTGACCTGTCCTGTGAAAGTGGCTCCCTCCAGGGATTTGATGAAGTCACCGTAGACCTGATTGGCTCGCACTATGACCGTTGCTACAGCATCCTGGTACTGTGGTGCAGAGGTGGCCAATAGGGGCAGAGCGGCCAGAGGGATGTGATCCTGACTGTTGGAGAGGCAGCCTTCGTCATAGCTGTAGGGACTCAAACTGTGTAAAGGACACAAGAACAGAGAGCATGCTGGGTCATTACCAGCCACAAACAGTCTTATACACTGGATTAGCACGTATAATGCCATACTACCATACAAGTCTTTCTGCAGCATTCATGCAACACTCTACTGCATTTACCAAAACCTGCAGTTTACATTTAGAGCGCACTGCACTGAATACTCTATACCACAAAAGGTGTAATGAATTCATCAATATTACAATATTAAAAGCAATATAACATCTTTTTTCACTCCTTGTTCAACTGGACTGCGAAAAAATAAGATATTTTACACAAAACTGGATGATCGGGAGTTTTGTTGTTTTTTTGTTTTTATATATATATATATATATATATATATATATATATATATATATATATATATATATATATATATATATATATATATATATATATATATATATATATTAGGGGTGTAACGATACGCGTATTCGTATTGAACCGTTCGGTACGACGCTTTCGGTTCGGTACGCGGTACGCATTATGTATACCGAACGGTTCGTTGGAGTAATTAATTATATTTGAAAAAAAAAAAAAAAGAGAGAGAGAGAAATATAATGATATGCGTTCAACAAGGTAGCCCAATAACCCAAACAACGTAACAGGCAACGCCCCTGACACTCCCGAAGGAGAAAAAAACACCATCTTATATGTTTATGTTAGGCTACTCAGCAGGCGCTCGCTCACTCAGTACGCGCTGAAGGCTCGTTGCAAAATAGCCAATGCGTTTAACAGACTAGAAATGAGAAGATCCTCCAATAACCAACAGGTCTGGTGTTTGGGTGCACTTTGGATTCCCTTTAAGCTATAATGGTGATGGCAAGAGAGTGGTGGATAAAAAAACAACGGTATGTCGCATCTGCAACATGACAGGGTACACCAGCGGGAATAAAAAAAAAATAAAAAAAAAAACCAGCGGGAATATCTGGGATATATGCGTCAGTACTATCTGGGAAAAGACGAAAAAAAGGAGAAACATGCACGCAGCAAACTATCCCTGCAGCATTTAGACACTGTAGCTTACAGGGAATCCAACCCAAACACCAGACCTGTTGGTTATTTTAGGATCTTATATTTCTGGTCTGTTAAAGGCATTCGACATTTTGCAACGAGCCTTCAGCGCGTGCTGAGTGAGCGATCGCCTTAGGGGCCGTTCACATATCGTGCCTAAAAACGCATGGAAAACGCTAAGCGCGTCTTTCTCCTCCTTTCCAAAGCGCTTGGGCAGAAGCGCTCATGAGGCGTCTGTCTTTGCTAAGCAACAATGACGTGCTCTCTCCATGAGACGCGGAAATTTCAGCGAAGGATAAATGGATTTGCAGCTCTAAAAATCGCTTGCAGTAGCTCTGCTACTAAATTTATTTCAAAATTGCAATCCATATACAACTATGATCAGCTGATCCTTCATCTTGGCTGAGCTCTCAACGTTGTTACGGGAAAGGATGAAGCTGATTGGTTAGTTCTTGTCACATGACCCGCGGTGCGCTTGCGGCATTCTGAAAAGTTGAGATGTTTTTACATTTTGCTGTATCTAAAACGTATCGAACCGAACCGAACCGAACCGTGACATCAGTGTATCGTATCGAACCGAACCGTGAATTTTGTGAACCGTTACACCCCTAATATATATAGAATTTTATAACTGGTGCAAAAAAAAAAATACAATATTAAACTGTATAGTAACTAATCAAAAAATAATTCAAATTTAAAAATAAAAACAAATTTAATTCAAATATACCAATAAAGAGTATTTCTCTTTTTTATTATTTATTATTATGAAGTTATAATAATAAAAATAAATAAGTATTTATTGTTGTTATTATCGTCATCATTAAAAAAATTATTTGAACAATTAACTAGCTGATTAATTGCAGAGACTCTCTGAAAACATTAATGATAATTTTAATCTATTTTCCCCCATATATATATATAAAAAACATTAATTTATTAATTTATTTCTTAATTAAAAAGTTAAAAAGTATTAATTAATAAATTAGTACATAAATAAAATAAACATTATTAAGCAATAATTCTAATGAATTTTTTTATACTAAATAAATACAATTATTTATCACTATAACTTCAGAATAATAAACAATTATTAAATAAATCAAAATGACATTCTGGAATCATTATTATGCTATAATCTTAATCTATTTTTCTATATCAAATAAATAAAAGCATGTATGTATTCATACATTTATGTAAAATAAATAAATAAATAATTGTATTCATTACAGGGACTTATAATTCTAATACATTTTTTTCTATACCATATAAATAAAATTATTTATTATTACTATATTATAAAAATACAATTATAAAATAAATTGATAAATAAATTGTGTTTTCAGTTTAAGTTAACCACACTACTGAATGACTACCAGAGGTCGTGTTAATTCTCCTGGAGGTGGTTTGAGTGTGTGTTCATGCTCACTTTGACACCAGAGAGAAGGCCTCCACACACACCGCTGGACACGGAACCAGGCGGATGGCAATGCGGCCCAATGCAGAAGGGTAATGAACCCGCATCACAGCATCGAACGCGCTGCCGATGGTGTTGACGTCCGCCTGCTTGCCGTTCTGGTCTCCGCTGCCTGTATCCAGGATGTTGCCGCCGTGCAGGACCAGGATGAGGACGTGGATCTTGGACGGCTGTAAGCACTGCTGTGAGGAACAGTCCTGAGGGACAAATTTGGACAGCTGTTTCTGCAGCTGTATACGGTTCGTTTAAAACATCCACACACACTCGTGACAACATGCTATTGTGAAAGAGGACGACTTACTAACAAACAACACTGTACAGACCGCAACAGCAGGCTTCCAGAAGTAAAAATCCCATTCAAAATCTCCATAGATATTTCAATATTCAGTTAAAACACATAAATCTTTCAAGACCTACCATGAGAAACACAGACATATGTTTCACTAGAGACCACCTCACAAGTGTGTAAACTCAAATTACTAAATTAACTAAAATTAGCTAACTAATGTGGGAGTGCTGTGAGATAAAGAATAAAATAGCATAAAATATAGCAGTGGTGATTACTAATGTGAAGCTCTTTTTATGTTGATTATGACATTTTGGCTTACTTCACTGTCATAGAATGGATTGCTCATTATTTATTATGCTCAATCTTAGAAATGATAATGTATAATGGTTTATGCCAGTTACATGTACAGTACAGATTTGTAATATTCAAAATAATATGCTTAATAAGAAAACTAAAATAAAATATACTAATAAAAAGAAGACAATGAACGTCCTTCATAGACACTGCAGTGATTTAGGTTTAAAAAGCATAAATACTCCGTACATATCAAACAATATGTTATAACAGACAAAGTTACAAACAGTTACTCACACTTGTGTGGTGCCAACATATTCCACACAGCATTATACTTTAGTTTCAATCTTTCCTGAAACTGTCTTGTTTGTAAATGAATCCGCAGTAAAATGAAGTGAAAAAGATTCTTACTGACACGGTCTGGATCTTCATTAAAAATAAAAAATTCATCCACTCTTTCCTAATGTTGAGATTAGAAGGAAGGCAATGCAAAGACTGTGTTTTTTCCACAACTTGTCACTGAACAGCCTCTCGTTTTTGGAGCATCTTTGTTGTACATGCACGAATCAGTGGGCGGGGCTAAACAGGCAGTGATGTAGAAACAGTGGGAGTGTCTAATCAGGCAGTGATGTAGAAGCAGTGGGAGGGGCTAAACAGGCAGTGATGTAGAAGCAGTGGGAGGGGCTAATAAGGCAGTGCTCTAGAATCAGTGGGCGGGGCTAAACAGCCAGTGATGAAGAATCAGTGGGAGGGGCTAAACAGGCAGTGATGTAGAAGCAGTGGGAGGGGCTAATAAGGCAGTGCTCTAGAATCAGTGGGCGGGGCTAAACAGGCAGTGATGAAGAAGCAGGCATTT
The DNA here is from genome assembly GCF_023724105.1 of Carassius gibelio. Classification (NCBI taxonomy): domain Eukaryota; kingdom Metazoa; phylum Chordata; class Actinopteri; order Cypriniformes; family Cyprinidae; genus Carassius; species Carassius gibelio. The sequence goes on along the minus strand of NC_068380.1, from coordinate 2,226,164 downwards.
ATCATCTTCTGCGGAAGCAGGGTTTACCCGCTCTATTACGCCATAAAGTGTCACATTCCACAAGCTGTCGTTTTGGTAAATCGGCTTCAATTTAAGCTCTTTTTGGACTAACAAGAAAGTTTTGAGTTCTGAAACTTTGAGTTTTCACAGTACAAGGACCTCTTATACTGCATGTCACAAGATCAAGGGAAATTTGATTTCTCAGTTCATGAAGCCTTTAATATTAGTTCATTATGCATTAACTGAAATTAATTAACAATGACCAATACATTGGTTAGAGTATTTTTTTATCTTTGTTAAATTTTATTCAAACAAATGTTTATTTTTAGTTCAAGTTAGCTCAGGTACATTAAATCATGCTACCAGATACAGCTTTTATTTATTTTAATAATGCATTACTAACTAACATTAACTAAGACTAATAAGTGTTTTTTTTTTTTTCATGGTAACTAATGTAGTTTACCGAACAAATGGAAGCTTGTTGTAAAGCATTGCCAAATATAAAATATGAATACATTTATTGTTATTGTTAATATTATTTTTATTTTAAGTTTGATTTTTAATTTGTATATGTATTAACATATTTATACAAAAAAAAATTCATATTATTTAAACTATCTTCTCTATAAAGGCCAAAATGTTTGGTATTATGCACATGTGTAACTAATTAAATAATGAATCTAGACTGCATTCGTTTCACAAACTGTATTGAATGGGAAAAACACTTCCAGAGCCCAGACTGCTGAAGAAGCAGGCATCACCTTTGTCTTAATAAAGATTGTTTCGATAAAACCTCTACGCTACAGAAGAACTACATGTCTATGTCCGAAGAGTGCATCTACAACACTTCTGATACCATAAAATGCTGTTTGATGGTAGGGCTGGGCGGTATATCGATACACATTTCGTAAGCGATATGGTATGAAGCAATACCATTTATACTGATATACAGTAGTTTGATACAAGCACATCTGAACAACAGCAGAGGACGCAGAGTGAAACTGCATAATACAGTTTGTCCAAAACATGAGAGATGCTTATATTAAGGGCTTTAAAACAGCTGATTAAATATAGTTAACATGTCTAGTTTAAAGCGGCTCGCCATGTCAGATGCTCTGACAGACACATGTGCTTTTTAATGTGTTCCAGATGTACTCTTTTCCTCAATGCATAACTTTCACAGGTATGTTCTCCATTTGTAAATGCTAGAAAGTCATAGAAATATTTCCATTTTGGTGTCAGGAGTGCATGAGCCTAAATATGTAGAAACAATGTAGAAAATACCAAAATATACACTGTTCATCCAAAAAAAAATACTAAAAATGTTATTTTTTTGGCCATATCGCCTGTCAGACTTCACTAAACACATGCACAACAAACAGATGGACTGCATTGTAAGAGAAGCTCAATAATTCTGACTAATTTTTTTTTTTTAAATGTAAAATTACATTTTGCTAAAATATTTGTAGTTGGACAATAAATGTGCCATCTTCAGAAGTGTATTTTATGATAGCAGTGACTGTAAAGTGACTTTTTATTTTAAGTTCTGTTTAGTTCTTCTGCTTGTTTTTGTTTTCAGAGTGCAATGTTACAATGTAATGTGATTTTAGCCCTTTTTTGCACATAATATCCAATAGCCTATATGGTTACTTTGACTATATTTGTTTTCATTTCTTTAATATAAACATTGTTTCACTGGACAAAATTGGGCAGTAATAAATAAATAATAAATATTTTTAATGCAACTGGAAAAATGCAGAAAATACCAAAATATACACCATTCATCCCAAAAATACTAAGATTAGATACTAAGGCCATATCGCCCAGCCCTATTTCAGGGTAAAGATAACAAAAGTCTAAGCAAAAACAACACAATCTGTATGAATAACTGCAACAATACAGCAAAACGCCTTTGATTCTACATAACGTGTGCTGATGTAAACAGACGGGTGTCGCTGTGACTCACAGCTGGGTGTTTGCGTGCTGTACGTCGACGCTTACGGACGCTGGAGCGCCACATTGTGTCAAAGGTCATAGGGATTCTACAATGATAGCGTGGCGCTGATGCAAAATGAAAGCATTGTTGCACAACATACCCTCAGAGAAGCTTCGATGCTTTTTGTACCCGTTTTTATGTTGGCATAAACACGAGTGAATTTCTGCTCCGTTGGCATGAGTTCAGATCAATGCATTTTTCACTGCTGTGACTGCATTAACAGTACGACACTGCTGCATAAACATGCATTATGTGTAATGCTTATGTTGAAGTATATTTCCATTGATTTTAATGGGAAAGTGTGCATGAAAATGCACTACTGCAGACATACCTCATGGAGTCGCTCCACGCTGGCAGTCCCAGAAAACTCCCCACACGACTCTTGATAGTCACCTAGAAACATCACATTAAAACTTAACATTAATGCACTTAATGCAGGGGGAAAAAATATTCACATATGCATCATGATTCTTTCTCAAACTAACATGCATTGATGGAAAAGAAAAAAAATAATAATAAAAAAACTGAAGTACTAATAAAAATAATAATGTATTAAAATAACTATCATAATTATTAATTATATTAGGCCTGGGCGAAAAATCAATTGAATGAATGAATTCGAATTTTTTGTTACAGGTGATTTAAAAAATAAGTAAATCGAGTCTTGCTTTTGATTAGGGCTGATCCGATCACAATCGGCCGATCGTTAATGCGCATCTCGTCAGTAAAGCCGGTTTTCTAATCAGCGGTAAATACCCTAAATGAGAAGATGCGCAAATCCACTTCATTTTCAGCGTTTATTTGCACATCTTCTCAGTTAACAAACGGCTCTGTGTAGTAACAGCTGCTCGATGTGAAATCACGCACCTGATGGAATTTAAACCGCTGATTAGAGAACCGGCTTTACTGACGAGATGCGCATTAATGATCGGCCGATCGTGATCGGAGCAGCCCTACTTTTGATTAAATAAAAGCAAAATTTGCTTTAAGTTGTCTGCTGTTTGTACTTATTGCTTTCCTTAAGTAGGGGGGGAAATCGGAAAATAAAATCGGAAATCGAATTAAAAAAAATAAAATCTGAGTTTTTTTTTTTAGGCCATATCCCCCAGCCCTAATTTATATATATATTTTATAAAGAAGAAATAAAGAAAAGATAACAAAATAAAAAAGTCAAATTAATAATTTTGTAATTAATATTAATAAACGGCATTTCATTGACTTGTACCTTACATGTGCAATGAAAAAGCTGAATCTAATCTAATCTAATTATTAATAATAATAATGTATTCAAATAATTTAATTAATATATACACACACTTTAAATTTTGTTATCATTAATATAATCATAACTATTAAATTAATAATTAAAAATTATATTTAAAGGGGGGGTACATTGGTGTTTCGTGTAGTCAGAGTTGTTCACAGTGTTAAAGAGACGGATTCTCATGCTTCAGGTTGGTACAAGTTTCGGCTGTTTTTTTTCGATCATGGATCTAATGGCGGAACTCCTTATATGAGCATTTCTGTCGGAAAAACGCGCCCGCGCACACACATTGACCAGAGGAGAGCGAGACCGCGCACATCATGGCGCTTCAAAATCGTCTGCAGTGCTGCATAGGATTTGTTCGAGAATGCCTCCAAGTAAGTGCGTTCCCCAAGAACCCAGCGTTACATAAACAGTGGATGTAGTTTGTTTTTCCGAGGCAGCAATGAGGTGTATCAAGTGCGTTTGTGTGTTCTGGTCATTTGAGTGATGAATGTTTTATAAACAAGGCCCAAGTCGACACTGGATTTGCACATCGTTTGATATTTAAACATGGAGCCGTCCCTGTGATAAAAGACCCCATTCATGTAAGTACAATTGCATCAGATTTCTGTATTTTGTTGGAAATCAGCACATAAGTGAAGATATGTTAATGGAAACAACACGTAACATCAGTATTATAGCTCCACTCACGGCACGCCTCCAGGAACTCGGCTTTTTCCGGAAAGAATTGGAAAGCTGTATTTTTCTTTTATAAATATGATAAAACTAAAGACTTTTTGGAGTTATGAAGGATGCAGTTCTACTCTATAGCTACTCAAGATTAACATGAGATTAGGTGAAACTGTGTATGTTATGTACCCTTTAGTAATATATATCTAAATTACTTAAAATATTAATAATACATTAGTATCATATATAGTATTAAACTAGCATTATAGTATTAAATATAATATTTTATAATTCAAATATATTTATAAAGAGTTAAATAATATGATTATTATAGAAATCTATTATTATTACTGAAAGAAGCCTAGTGTTAGACTTTCATCTGAACATGGGTTACATCATAAGTGTAAAAACCTCCATGGGATGAGTCCGGCGAGCAGCAAGATTTGTCTCGTAAACAGCATGGAATTCAGTGTAATTGGTGTTCCATAATCTCACACTGTTTGACACAGACCTAACCTCCTCAGAGTCGATGGGGCTCCTTTACCGCTAATCCTATTAAAGATGTGAAAATCTCTGCATTTGGAGCATGAATGGAAAAAAACTCCTTCCAGCGGGCTCGGCTTATGCATTACAAAACCAAAGCACTGGAAAAAATGCATCGCCTCGGAGGCCCAAAATACCCCCTACAATCTGAGAGCGTGTCTGATGGGTGAAGACAATCCCTGCGTACCCTGGGCTTCCTCTGCCTCTGCTGTATCGATTTTATCCATCAGATCGTTGGAGCTCCATTTGGTGATCTCCTTGGTAAAGATGTCCTCATTGTCAGACAAGGCCTCTGAGGAACAAGGATTCAGACTTTAGTAAATAACAGATTGCCATGAGCACCTTTGAAAACCGAGGATCAAGCCTGCATTACCGTGAGCGTCAAAGAACTCGTCGTCTGTGCTGTCCTCCGAATCTCTGGCGATGCTCTGCATGCGCCATTCAGAAATGCTGTGGCGTGAAGGACTTCCTGCACACGCACACATTAAAGACAAATAAACAATTTAAAATTAATTTGATATTTGAAAATATTTGAAAATTATTGATGCAAAGCTGTATTTTCAGCATCATTACTCCAGTCTTCAGTGATTCTTCAGAAATCATTCTCATAAGCTGATTTGCTGTTATACATATGCGTATATATGTGTTGGTGTGTGTGTGTGTGTGTGTGCGCATCTATGCAAGTATGGCGATGTGAACTTACCTCCTCTCTTAGAGGAACGCGAGGACCTAGAAGAGGTGGACCACTGCTTGGTCAGCTCTCCCCGCGCCTGCAGCTTGTCCCCTGTGTTCCTCGTCGTCCCCTCAGCTTCGTTGGCTTCCTTGGCTTCGTGCTCTTTCTCAGGGTTGGTGACGGGACCGTTGTTCTCTCCGCCCTCCTCATTGCAGCCGTACTTCTGTGCCAGAGCCAGCTGCGTCTCCAGCTCCAGCTGCCGGATATCCTCCATGGTCAGACCGTACCACTCGTCCTGCCAACACCAGGCCTGTCGATGAGCGCGCACCATCACCTTCCTCAGCCCTGATGGGAAGATGTTGTGAGATTAATCCTCATGATAACACAGGCAACTGGAACTAGTTTAGGGGAAAAAAACCAAACAAATGATAGCAGCAGATTTTTACATCTTCTGATAAAAAAGCGAGTAGTATTTGCCCATGCAAAAGTCAGCAACCCAATGCTGTTTTTGCAAAGGTGTTTTGAATGGTTTTTAATGCATTCATATGTGGTTGCTAACTTGTTCTGGATCGATTCTAGGTCTACAAGTGAAGTACAGCACTTACATGCTAGAAATAAAGAGCATCAGACAACAGATGGTGCTAAAATGTAACACACCATTTTCCTTGAGAAGTAACGAAGTAACATAATTAGTAACATTTATATGAGTATAAAAGAATCATTTCCCAATACTGCTATCAACCAAAGAGACCGTTTGTGTGCTAGAAAGCTAAGAAAATGCAATTATTATTAGTCTTTGTTAATATTTTGAATTACATTTTATTGTTATTGTCTATTTTCATATTTTTTTATTTGCTTAATTTTTAGCATTTTTTGTCAATTTTAGAAGTGTTTTACCCCAATACATTTGAGGTATTTTAGTACTTCAAACAAACGAAAATGACTAATGTTCAATCAATGCCTAGCTGAAAAGAAAAAAAAATATATGCAATGAAAATGTTTTTTAATAGTTTTAGTTAACTATAATAACCCAGCTTCACTGATGCATGATGTATGTGAGATAGCTCAACATTTGGGGTCAATGTGTGGTTTGGCTCATTTCCTTGTGTGATTTCCTCTTCTGATTAAGAAGTGTCAAAGACGCACTCAACCAGTCTTTCAGATAACTAAACTTGGTCATGAAGAGACGTGCAAACAAAATTGTTTTTCACAGCGGCCAGGAAACACAGAGAGAGGAAAAATGGATACAAATAAAAAGAAATCAGCCAAAGGGAAAGAGTTTCGTAAATGGGGAACGGCAAGAGACAGCTCGCAAATTATCAGAGAATGGAGCCAATAAACAAGCCGAAATTGAAGTAATGAAAAAGATCACATAGAAAGGAAATTCATTTTGCCCTGATGTAGTCAGGAGGAGGCGGTTCTCTGAGCGCTGGTTTTCACTGGAGCTGCACTGCATCAATCTCGTTTTCATTAAGTGCAGGTTAATGATTAAGGGCTTTTTTCCCCTGACAGAACGCTTGACACCTGCTGCCCACCCACACACAACGATAACAGGACGTTACCAAGCTGTATTTTGTGCACATATGCAGCAGATGGATCAGCTGACTCATATAGAATTATTGGAGAGACAAACGTTCTCTCAGAGCTAGTAACACTGGCGGACATATGGTAGAGGACACCACTCATAATAGCACCATAATAGCAAATTTGCTCGATTATCAAAAATATGCATTGTTATATAAAATAAAAAATGTTTCGTCTGGACATTTCCGAACACTTACCCACATCGTGAATGAAGCGTTCAATCTTGGACTGCATGCCCCAGTATCGAAACTCCACTTTACACAACTTGTAAGCGCACATGACGGGCGTTTTGCCTGGGTTGTTGTTGATTTCTGCGATCCAGTCGTCACACAGGGGGCCCCGCTGGGTTTTATGTGACTTGTACAGTTTGGGGTCCTCCTCAGCCAGGTATTCATGAGGGGCAATGAAATCATTCACAATATCGATGGGATCTGGAAAAGAACATTGGTTTCATTAGCAATTGCATATTTTTGGGAGAACAAGGCACGAATGGTGAACAGGTTCATATTTAGTCTTTTATTGCAAACCAAATCAGTACATCACAGAGATTTTATAGAACCTGAAAGGTAATAACATGGGCATTGAGGCTGTAAAACCTGGTTTATCTGTTTGTCTTATGTGTCATAAAGTTTTGTCTTTTATTTATACATCTTTGGCACAAGGAATCAAGTTGTTCCATTATATTTATATCCATTTGTATTAAGTATTTAGTGTGTGTAGTTTTTTTTCTCATTTTTTTTGTTTGTTTGCTAACTTGCGTTTTGTGAAAGAACAACTCTTAAAGGAATATTTCACCCAAAAATAAAATTATTCCAAAAACTCATTCTCAGGAGATTCAAGATATAGATGAGTTTGTTTCTTCACCAATGGATTCTCTGCAGTGAATGGGTACCTTCAGTGGAAAAAGTATTTTTTTATCTCGTATCAAAATCCTGTTTAAAACTGTGCAAATCACTATACTGATTCAACTTTAGACTACTTTGTCACCGGAAAAAGCAATATTATAGACAAAGTAAAAACCCCTTGATGGATTTGTTCAATACATATCACTCCAAAATATAAATATTTGTGGATTATTGTGATGTTTTTTTCTTCAGCTGTTTGGACGCTCATTCTGACGGCACCCATTCACTGCAGAGGATTCATTGGTAAGCAAATTATTTAATGCTCAATTTCTCCAAACCTGTTCTGCAAACCCATTCACAGCTTGAGGCAGGGTGAGTACATTTTCAGCTATTCTTCATTATTGGATGAACTATCCATTTAATTCAGAGCTGTAAACTTTACTGTGTTAATAACCAAACTTTGTAGGTCTTCAATTATTGACAGTTGCGAGATACAGACTGTTTGCTGATCGTGGATAGTTTCCTGTTTGCAGACGGTATCATCACACAGCCTCTAGGTGTCTCTACAGCACACTGATGAAGGTACATGTTTTCAGTCAGGAATGGAGTTATGCAACAGCATTCACAGGGCGCTTCCCCCTGCAGTGCCTGCTTCTGTAGGCGTTCGGCTCAGAAAGCTTCCAATACCTGTCCCAGAGTGCAACGGGGCGCTCGTGCCGTGGCACGTTACTCAACAGCAGCATGTTACGATGTCAATGAAGTGGAACACTGTCTGCATCTTAAACATTGAGGCATGACTCCAGAGCTCTTCCTGCTGGATTGCTTGAGAGTTTCACAAGCAAGCAGGGCTTACATGTTAAGAAGCATGCTAATGACGGGACCTAATGGAAGTGCAATTGTTCTAGATGCTCAGTTGTTCAAAAACTCTCAAAAGCATCAAATATATGAGTCAAGCAGAGTAAAATTAAGAAGGTGCAACAGTACCTATATCCCGTTGTCTCTTTTCGGCCGAGGACATGTTGAAGACGTCATTGTGGCAACCCGTGTCCGGCTTGTAGTACGTCTCGATATCGATGGAAAACTTTTCGACGAAAGGACATGTGTAGCTGCAGGACAGGCGAGGAGAGATTAACTGTAACTGATATGATGTAATCATCATATCAGTGCCATGCATTAATGCAACTGCTCTGCGATGAGGTTCATGCAAGTTTATCCCTTCTCTACACTGGTGTCTATACCTACCATAGTCCATGACCCATTCTTTAACCCTTTCACACATGATTTTTTTTTGGTAAGTTTTCAGTGAACTGGGAGAAGAATAGAGTAAACTTTATTAGGGATGCACGATCTTGTATTTTTGCCGATATCTGATAATGCAGATATTATTATGATTTCAACTTATTTTGGCCGATAGCCAATAGTGATATATTTCTTTTGTTTGGAAACAGCACCAAGTCTCTTTTGGGCAGAAATTATAAGCACATTATTTTTACTTATTTGTTAAATAAACAACAATGAAGTTACTTTATATTGACAATACACTGAATATAGTTTATTCATAGTTATTTTAAAATCTACAATCACTGCATTTTTTTTTTCCAGAAAGACATTTACATTTTATTTTAAAATTTAAAATTTGTAAACGGTTTAAAGCAAGACATGTAAAATTCTGAAAATATTTTAAAGCTCATAATTTGTTGATTTGTGATTTAATCAGTAAATATAAGTACATAATTATTTAACTTTTTTTTCCATGTAAGCTATAGCTTCTGAATTTAATAATTATAATTATTTTTATATATGGCCAATGCCGATATATACATTTAAAGCCATAATCGGCCGATTCCGATATTGGTCCAATAATATCATGCATCCCTAAACTTTATAGTTACACAAAGTGTATATGATCAATAAAACATGTTGTCAAATTATATTTGTATGGATCATTATTTCCGCTTCCATAAACATCAGTGTGAAACCTACAATAAGTGTTATATGGTTGAAAACACTGAATACACTCAGCACCATCCAAAGCGGGAAAGCTTTGAATTTAGCAGTTGATCACATGACACAATGAACGTTCTAATCACATCGTACATGTCAAAGGGTTAATTAACAGATATATGTTCATTGTAGTGGGAGTTGAGCTGAACTAAACATGCTTTGATGGAACATTCCATATAAAACCAAAAATATGCATTCAGAAAGTAAAAACGGGTCTATTTTGATTCCATATCGACTTCGAAATCAAAACAGCAAGGGATGACTTGAATGTTAAAAGCTGTTGTGGGTATTTACTGAAGTACTCTTGAAAGAGAGCCAGAGGGTTTTATTATTAGGAGATACTGCACTTACCGTGTGCGGGTGTATGGGTAGGCGTTCCAGGATTCCTCTTCCACACGAAGAGCTGCCTTGGGCAAGATGGAGCGGAACCAGCTTGGGATGTGTTGGCCGATGTGGTAAACCTTGTGGGTGTATTGACCAGAGCCGCCTGGGCCGTCCTTGTAGGGTCGGTTCTCCATGATCTCCACCCCGCTGCCTTCGCCTTCGCTCTCTTCGCGACTCTTTTTCTGCAGGGAGGGAAAGGTCAGGAATAAGGGTTCACAGACTTCCAAATGTACTGGAATTATTATGAAGTCAAGTCACAATTATTTATATATCTTTTTATACATATGGTTTCAAAGCAGCTTCACATGAATACAGAGGAAAATAACAGTGATGATGCTGCAGAATTAATCAATTATGACACAATTTCGATTTCTGCTATAAAAAAGCTCTGCAAAAGATAATAACACTGTTGATGTTAGAGTTGTTATCCAGCTCGATTCAGTTCAGATTTGTTGCTTAAAATGGTTGTTTAAATTCAGACCAATAACAGCGTAAAGTTAATCAATTATGAAACTAATTAAATTCAGTTACGAGTAGCTCTAAAAATGGCAATAGTGTTGTCATTCAGCTCAAGTCAGTTCAATGTTAATTCGATTCAGCTGAATGAGTGTTGTAACAGTGTTGTAAAGTTAGTGTGATTATCAAATTTGTAGTTTCAATTCGGTTCAATAATCGCATCAATGTTGTGAAATTCATCAATTGTGCCACTTATTAAATTCAGCCATAAGTAGCTCTACAGAAGATAATAGTGTTATTTAGTTCAATTCTAATTCGATTCAGTTGAATGAGTGTCAATGCTGCAAAATCTATCAATTATGAAACAAATTAAATTAATCTATTAACAGCTCTACAGAAGGTAAATGTGGCATTATTCAGTTTAAGTCAGTTCAATGTGGATTCATTCCAGTTGAATGAGTGTCCATGTTGAAAAGTTAGTTTCATTATCCAGTCCAAATTAATTTAATGTTGCAAAGGAAATAAATTATGAAAGTTCAAATCAGAAATATAAAAAGCTCTACAGAAAAGAAGTCATTTTCCAGTTAAAATTTGTTGTTTCAATTCAGTTCAATGTGTCAAGTGTAGTAAAATCTATCAATTCAGAAACCAATTCAATTCATCTAGAGACTACTCTACAGAAGGCAAAACTGACATTATTCAGCTCAAGTAAGTTCAATGTTGATTCGATTCAGTTGAATGTGTTGATGTCGAAAATTTAGTGTCATTATCCATTTCATATCCAAATTTATTTTAATTCTGTTCAATAACTGTGTCAATGCTGCAAAGTTCATATATTCTGAAACAAGTTTAAATGAGCTTTAAACAGCTCAACAGAAGACAATAATAGGGCCTTTCACGCCGCGGGAAACTTTTCATAGTACCAGGCCTAATTGTGGAACTACTCATTTTTTGGGCGTTATCGCACCGCTGGAACTAGGTGCGATTTTAGTACTAGACTGCCTCTTTCGACAACCAAATTATTTCCTACTCTCGAGCAGGGTCTAACCAGCACAACTGGTACTATCCATGACGTAAATTGACATTGATTAGCCAGAAGCGTTCGAAAACGCCCTCACCCACCATGATTTAAAATGCTGTGTAAACATACTGTAAACATTGTGTCAATTTAGTTTGCAAATATGATGAAGAACGATAAATGTACGGACGCTGAAGTGCAGGCACTTGTAGCAAATGTAGCACTGCTAGTTGTCATTGGAGATTCCTTCTTTCCATTCTTTCAATCGCTTTACGTAAACGTCGTCATTCCATGTCCATTATTGTGAAACCAGCAAGACACAACAAAACACAGCTCCAATCACAGTGTCCTCCATCCTCCTGTTGTTAACATTGTTTTTTGTTAACGTTGTTGAATGCCGCGCACAAATTACATCGCTGTCGAACAGCTTACGTCACATCCTAGTACACACTGTCGGTGTGAATGCAACCTTTTAAATGGTGCTGGAAAATAGTTCTAGCAAAATCGTCCCAGTGACTAAAGTGGTGTGAAAGGCTCTAATGTCATTATTCAGCTCAATTCCATTTAAATTTGCTGTTTCAATTCAATAACAGTGTCAATGCTGTAAAATCTATAAACTACGAGACTAATTCAATTCAGCCATAAACAGTTCTACAAAAGGTAACGGCGTCATTATTCCATTCAAGTCAGTTCAATGTTGTTTCAATTTAGTTCAATAACTTTCAATGATGCAAAGTTAATCAATTATGAAATAAGCTCAATGCAGCTATAAACAGCACAACAGAAGACAAAAGCATTATTATTCAGATGAATTTAGTTAAAATTTGATTCAATTGCAGAAGACAACTGTCATTATTCCAATCAATGCTGATTTGATTCAGTTGAATAGCAGTGTCAATGTTACACTATAGTAAGTAACTATCATTATCCAGCTCAAACCAAGATCTGTTCTCATCCGATAGTGTCAGTGCAGTTAAATCGCTAATATTACGCTGGGTGCTTAAAACCTCCTTAGGAAATTCAACGTTAATGGAAGGTGACAGTCTATCCCAAAAGAGAATTGACTCCAACCTAACAGAAGCCAACTCCATGCTCAGCGTTACTGGTGCTGGCCAATCAACAAACGCCACACCTTCAGCTTTGTCAGTAAGATAAGCCAAGACTCAGTGTGCCTGCCAGCAGACAGAACCGTAAAAAATAGGGTACAGTCTTGGCACGGCTCCTGAGCTTTGAATTTTGGGAGAAAGCCCACTGTGCCAGTCAGGGTGGCACATGCCATCGTATCTGACTTGCATAAGAACGTCACATGAAGATAGTTGGAAGCATCCGGTGGCTAATTGCATATCAACTTACTTATAAAGCCATCAGGGACACGTAGGTCCACTATGGGATTGCCAAATGGGGAATCAGGCTGCCTACCCTTAAAATTGTCTCCCACAACCTGAATACGAACGCAAGATTCAGAAAACGGTGTCAAACATCAACATTAATTCCGTATACCATTTTTTACATTTCTATTTCAACTAACTGAATTACGTTATTATTTAATTGTTAAGCGTCCTCTATGCTTAAGTAAAAGACGGATGATGACAGGCCAGTGAAGCTGGCACACTCACCGGGCAGATGGCCACACAGATCCCATCAGCCGTGACTCTGCATTAGCAAGATGATAGTGGGGTGATTAAAAGCTGACAACGCTTGCACCTTTAAGACCTTCATTAAGGTGAGTTTTGTTTCAGAGACGGAGAAGAAAGTTATTGCGTTTTCAATTCGTCCGAGTGCTCTCATGAAAAAACACACATGGCCACTGAATGCCAGCTAAGAAAATCGTGGAAATGTTATTACTTGCAGAAGCTGCTATAATTTCTTTATGACCTAACTGGCAGATCTTCACTGATCTAATATGTTTTATAATAATGTATATGTATATTTTTTCTTTATATTTAAATTATATATTTCTTTTATCAGTTTATTTAGGACTTTTGTTGAACGATAGATAGAACAAATGAACAAACTATAGACAAAAAGATACACAATGATATAATGATAGATATATAGATGCATTACCCGTGTAACAAAGTGTGTTTTCATTACAATTTAGTGACAATTCCTCTCACTTTCATTTCAATTCCTATTCAGCTTCCTGTGTAATGTGGCAAATTCAATTCAAATGAACACTTAAAAACTGAAAGGAAGCCAATTATTCAATTCTGAAATTTGCACATGTGTGAATGGCATGGGATATGAGGTGCTTTTTATAAAACGCTTTGCCAAATGGCCTTTCCCCTGAAATGCCTCAGAAACGATCACTCTTGGCCTCTCAGTTTCAGGGGTTTCTAATGCGTCCTCAATCACCGGATACGTGGTGAGTAATACATTTCCAATTTTAAAAGCACAGGCCCGTGCCAGCGAGGGAATAGCAGTCGTGCCTCTCTCAATGTCAGACCGCTGCTTTCTCTCTCTCTCTGCCATGCAACTGTCAAACACACAGACTGCACCGTCAGGGCTGACATAAGACCAACACATTCCACAGAAATGCTTGTGAAGCAGGAGCCCATTGGAGGCGGATCTGCAGGTCTGGGGCTCACATGTGCTGAGCAGGAAGAAACGGGCCCATCATGCCTCTTGTTAGAGAGGTGAGCGGTCAGCAGCTGGAGGTGAGAGTGGTAACAGGCGACTGAAGCGCTGGGCTGTGGTATCTGTTTTTGCTCATCCTCCCAGCACTTCATTATAGCGCTGACAGATGACATTAGGCCCCGCACTCGCTATAATCAATCCCTTGCACACACACCTAAGAGAAGAGAGGTCTCAATACCCTAAGGCTGTGAAGTAGAATCATAATGCAATGTTTCTCTACAATTTCGTGTTGATACTTTAGAGTGGCTGTTTTCAACATTTTCATTTTCACATTTAATATTAAATAAACATGAAATCTAGTGGTAAACAAATATTTTTGAAAAAAATTACAATTAAAAAAAAAAGTTCAGGTTTGCTGTGCTTGTTTAGAGGTGCACAATTCGGCCAGGATTTCATGATTATATATCAATATAATTTGTATTATTATTATTATTAAATAAATAAATGTATATATAAAAATGACAAAAAAAAATAAGATTGTAATTTTACTGTGAAAAAAAAACGTGTTTAAGGAAAATAAGAAAAAAAATTTTTTTTACTTTTCAACAGTAAAATTAGAATACTAATATTAAATCTGAAAATTGAAAACGTTCTTAAAGGGATAGTTCAACCAAAAATGAAAATACTATCATCATTAACAGTTGCTAGACCCCACTGACTTCCATAATATGGAAAAAAAAATATACTACGGAAGTCAGTGAAAACCAAAAACTGTTCGGTAACCAACATTCTTCAAAATATCTTCTTTTTCGTTTAACAGAAAAAGAAAAGAAAAAAAAATAATAATATGGGTAAGTCTGATGTCAATTTTCATTTTTGGGTGAACTATCCCTTTAATTTCTTAATTACACTAAACCATCAAACTTTTATTTTGATGGAAACCACAGAGAGTCGTTAAAAAAGCTTCACTTTTGTTAAACAGGGATTCTCATTATGAAAAGATGATTGCAACATGTTGCACTTACAAAAGCATTATAAATTAACCTAAAAACCCAGTGCATATGCATAGATTTTGATAACTGCACTAAGCTATATTGCAATTTTGTTTTTGTTGATTAATCATGCAGCCATATTTATTGTTATCATGAACTGCTCAGGTTGAAAAATGCACGGTTGCATTTAGCATAGTTTTTTCCTCTAACCACGCGCTTATCAGGACAAAGCAGTGACCTGTTTTTGGGTCACAACTCACCAGAAGAACCTGTTTTTCAGTGCAATGTGTTTAAATAAACATCACCTCACTTTGCATAGACTACTGTATGAGATGCTGAACTCACAAAAGTGAAGCAAACAGCATAAGAGACACAATGATCTCGCTTGTGCAATTCAATTTTTTTAGTTACTGTGATGCATGTATTCAGTCGTCATTTGAGGAATTGGTGATGTCTGTGCAGAATGAGTAACGCATCTGAATAAAATACTTGTATTACTGACTTTGTACTTGCATATGCGAGAAGACGCAAAAGATAACAATCACGCTTAAACTTTGACAAATACATAGAAATATATCAGAATGCCCATCTAAACGTGAACAACTGGGAGAAAACCAAATGTACGAGTATAGTAGATCTGTGTATCAGGTCTTAAAGTGACAGCAGCCTAATAAAACAATGAAATAAAACAGCTCAAATGCCATCCACTGCTCGACTAAATAACTATTATAGCTTTAATATGGATTAAACTACATTCAATTTAAACTATAAACACTATGCTATTCAACTTCTGTGCTTTTCCAAACACTAAACACTCCTAGACCTACCTGAAAAACTTAAATCACTGTTCATTTCATTTGTATTTTTGTTCTTTTGCATTCATTTATGTTGTTGGTTGTAATGTGTTTATTTGTTCTTTTTTTATTACTGACAGAATACTTGTCTTCATATTAAGGCTGGTTCACACGGCAGGATAATTGGGCCGATTTTAGCCCCGATTCAGCCCTTCCGACAATCTTAGGATGCTCCGATTATCGTAAAATAATCTGATCAAATATTCCTGCCGTGTGTGGTGTGTTAAGACTAATCTCCTCTGCTCGGAAGAATGTCGGGACCGCTCCGATCTCAAATCGGGGATATCCAACATGTTGGATTTATTTTGCCCGATTTCTTCTCGTGTGTGGTGTCCCCCGAGGACAAACAATCACGCAGCCTGTGGACTGTGGCGTGTAGCCAATCAGAACGCGAGGTGACGAGGCAGTGATAGTACCGGGAAACAAAATCAAAACAGCCGGCGTATATAATATAACAAATACAAATAAAGTCGATGGGCATAACTACATCCACAACTGCAGTCCACCAGAGTACATGGAAACTAATATATGAACGTTTATTTCAACGGTTATTAATCTGTGTAGTACGTAACAACATTTCTATGAGATAAAACAACAACTTATCTCCATATCATGATATAGCAAGTATAGTCCATGCTCGCGTCGTCTCCACCTCTTTGACCATCGCCTTTTCTTATTTTTCTTATGTTTTTTTTCCCGTTAAAAACAAAGCACAAACTATGGCCACTGCATCCTCTTCGTCCGCCATGATTGTTTACTCTAAAGTCACGTTTGATCTCGAGGGATTTTGCGAGATTTCCCGTCTGACCTGGGAATGCTCGGGAGTCAAATCGGTTCGTGTGTGATGTGTTGATATTGCCGTGTGGCTGCACACCACACACGGAGCGACCAAAACTGTTAGACCCGTGATTTTTTATCGCCGTGTGTGGGGTCTCTCAGGTTTGGAAAATCTGCCGACAATTTTAAAATCGTCCCGTGTGAACCAGGCCTTAGTTACACTAGTAGTTTTTGAACATGCAAATCAAGAATTGTGATATTTCACAGGTATCTAAATTTTGTTTGTGTCAAAACAACCCTATTTATTAGAATACAAGGTAACATGGGTCAAAAACACACACATTTCACATTTATGTTAAACGGGAAGTAAATATCCTTATACTGATGAGCTCCAACTGACTTTTAAATATATTAATTTCTGCTTTAAATAAGAAAAGAAAAATGACTTGATTGACTCAAGCCTGGATGAACTACGATTCTGAACTCAATCAATCACTTGATGACAGAAACACTAATGAACCAGTTTTATAGTCTCAGCCCCTCCAACAATTGAAATAATAGTAATAATTTAGTTGGGATTTATTTTTTATGAAGGTAGTTCTGATGGTACAAAGCTAAGTTGTGCTGAGAAATCATTTTGCTCAGCGTTTATGATGAAATATGAATATATTTGAAAGGCCCATAAACTGCTGAGAGGTCATGATGAAGATGGGAAAATGCACGGTTGGCTCCGAGAGCTGTGTTGTGACTACTGTAAGTGATAGAAAGCAGAAAACTGGAGCTAAGTTTTGCCTGGCAGGATTCCTGTGCACTCTTGCTAATAACATATTTCACATGGATGACTTTAATTCAAATGAAAAATGACTAGACCTTATAAGGAGCATCCACTGGGATTTGTTGCTCTCCAGTTGATTTTTACAACCGGGGATTTGGCCTCAGAATATTCATCTTCCAGGCTCTATTCTTAATTTAGTATCTTCATGGATGAACAGAAAGAAAATGCTGCCCTAGATGGACACAGACGGCCAAGATCATGTGAGAGGGTTTAACCTCATCTCCGCTGCCCATCTGTGGACAGCAGAATCTGGAGTAAAGTTGCCCTGGCAACAGGCCTGCATCATCATGACCTCTCCCTCCGTCTCTTCTCTAGCGCCGCAAACAAATGACTGCAGCGAGTGCCACACTCCAGCTGATGTCATGGGAATCCATGGCAACCAGAGCTCAGCTGTGATGCTGCAGAAGAGGGGGTCTGACTGGAGGAGGGAGAAACAGGAGCGCCAGAGAAAAGCCGCGGGAAGTGTGATGCTGCGGTGACGGAAGCTTCGGAAAGCCACATTCCTGCCGTTTGATGGTTTACAGAACAAAAATGACCATATTCAATATACATCTCAATATAATTACGTGCTAGCCTTGAATTTTTTATATAGCTGACCCAGCATTTCAGCCAAACAGTCATTTTTGCCAAATAGATTTAAACGGTTTCATGCAAGAAGTAAAATATTACTGAAATCATCAATATTATACAAAAATACATTTAAAACTTAAAAAAAAGTTTTAACAATTTTTCGATACGATACCTTGAAAAATATCGATATTGGATGCCATTTTCGATACCACCGAGAAAAAAAACTGCTACAATATTAAGGGTTTTTAATGTATTTTTTAATTTGAAGATAAATATAACAAGTCTACGTACACCTTGGCAATTGAATCGCCATTGGCTAGTTAATCTATTAGTTTACTCGCCAGACTGACATACTTTGTTAATCATCCATTGTTTCAATAAAAATAAAAAAATAAATAAAGGGAAAAAACTAACAATAATACTTATAAGATGATAATAACAATAGTTTGGCGAGTTAAAATATATGTGCGCTAAACTTAAACTCGTCATCTTTCTATTCATTTTTGCTGTTTAACCAGTGCGAATGAGACGAGACAGGCACTGCGTTCACGTTTGGTGTTTGTCAACGCCCCTTCGGAGAGAAGTGAACATGACAGCTCGGCTAGTATCAGTGTATCGATATTTAGAGAAATTAGTATTGGTACCGTTCAGATATTTTAGTATCGATATTTATCGAATTTAAATCGAACTTTTCAATATACAATATAAATATGAAAAATTATCTACATAGATTTTTAATACAACACAGAAATATTTAAATCAAAACATTTTTAAAACCTAAATCTTAAATTAACTCAACTTAAGACTGATTCACAGAAATGAATTAAACTTAAATTCAAAGTTTTAGAATCAGAAACGCTATTAAAAAATTACTAGAAAAAAGAAACCCATCTTAAGTTACATGCGTTTAGGAAACTTAATGACCAGACACAAAGTGCACTTAAAATCACTGCAATATCCATGATGTGGCTTAATTTGATCGCCCTACCCAAGCTTGAACTAATCAATCTAAATCCATAATGCACTGGAGTGCATTCAGATGACACACAGTAGCTTACGAAGTGAAAAACTCTTTGGTGCATCCACAGCAGAACTAGTTTTGTTTATATTTCCACCAGCGATAAACATCTGTTCACGGTTCCTGATCAGAGTTCTGCTGTGTAACATGAGGCTAATAGAGCAGCGCTCACAAAAACACACACGCATCGGTTTCATACTACACCAGCGGGGTCACACTGACGGTGTAAAGCATGCCAAACTGTGTGCCTGCCCTCCGCACGCTCATTAGGCCCGCTCTGCGATGGCATGTCAACAGATGGTGCTTATAAACAGCAGAGCTCAGAAAGAACAGAAAAAACCCAAATAAACAAGTGAAACTAACTTTAACAAGGACACAAATGCTCTCTTTAGATGCAGATTCAACGTGATAATTGGCTTCGAACGCCACCAAACAGAAACGATTCGACCATCAGTCATGTGGATGCTACTTCATACTTTCGATGACTCACGCTTTCAGAAATCTGCTAATTAGACAACGTTCCCAAAGGACTTGAAGTCTTCTGCAAGTCAACATCTTTTAGGCTCGATTCTGATGTCCACTTGGCACAAGTGCTTAAATTTAGCATGCCTGTTGCAATTGGACAGTAACGTCCTGGTTGTCTCTTAATACCCCACTGACAACAGCAATGAGAGACAGCTGCGTTGACAGAGCGCTAATTAACCTTATAAGACCATCCAGAGAAAGCCGAGCATGTGGGAAGAAGCTCAGTTAGATCCGTGGCCGTAACCTTGCTGTGAGCTCCAACAACGATCTGAGCACTCATTAAATTTCATGCAAACCTCCGCAGACAGACATTTCACTAGATACAGATCTGTAGAGCGCTATTCATCGAGCGGCAACTTTGTGGCAAACAAATGAACTCAAGAGACTCAATTGATTTCAAAAGAGTTTGACGTTTACATATTACTTAATTATTCCGACATTAATCCAATAAAGCATAAGAAATACAGAGCGTTCACAAACATTGGGTAAACCTAAGGTTAGTAGGACTGCACAATTTGGGAGGAAATCCTAATAGCATCTTTTCTGATAAAAATCGCAATAAAAAGCTCCAGGTTTGCTGTGCTTGCTTGTAAGCCTGCACAATTTGACCAAACACTTTGTGATTATGATATTAAAAAGCTCTTTCACAGGAGTGTCATCTACATTTACACACTGCAGTGGCTCTCTGCCGATGAGCATCAGCATTTCTCCATCAGCTTGCTGGTGGTTTCGGCATCAGCACAATGTCTAAGGTGCTTCCTGCCTCGCCAGCACCCACAACCTGTCTCAAGGGATCACGGGCCAAATTTAGTGAAATATTCAGAGCATGCATTGTGCCCTTCCAAAAATAGATGTGAAACACCATTCTGCAAAAACTGCACATGTGCATCTGATTTGAATGAAGTAGCATGCATGTTACGTTCACTGGATTTGACCCAGAGAGTAAAGCATGTTTCAAAAAGGAAACACCAAACAAGCCAGCTGTGAGTCACAGCTTTTTGTCTGCTACACGCTTCACTTTGCAGAGAAAGAACAGAAAAAGAAGTGCATGACGCGTTTAGAAGAACTCCCAAATACGAACATTCTGCTATTATTCTTTCATACTCCTGTTATTCCTCACCCACAGGCTGTTATTTTTTCTGGGGAACACAAAAGGAGATTCACACAGCTCTTTTCCACACGGTTCACAGTAACCATATGAACCAAACAGGCTAAAATAACACCATAAGGATAACCCAACATAAATCCTCTGAACTTATACAGTAGTTTTCTGTGAGGAACAGACCACTATTTAAGTCACAGATCACAAATAAAATATGACACAGATTAGCCACCATTGGTTTTTGTGTTTAGTGGTCAAACGTTATAGAAGCCAACATTTATATGTAGGGTCCTATGCACAAAAAAAATAAAAAAATAATATAATATATATATATATATATATATATATATGACAGAATGATGGCATAACGTTCTATATTTAGGTAAAATATCCCTTTAATGGTTCAATTAAATGTTAATACTTTAAAACAATGTCTACTTTTTGAAATCATTAAACATACAATTTCTCACAAAATTATTTTAGACCCGTATGAATTCTATTTTATTTATTTTTTTACCACATTTTAAAATGTTTTATAAAATTTTAATAATCAAAAAGCATGTTTAATTGTCTATTTATTTATTTATTTTTACAGTAATAGCGCCCTATGACATGTTTTGTTTTTCAGGAATTCTGTTTTGTGTATTTACATTGAAGGATCTACCTTATATGACACATCTAAAGTCACAACATTTAATTTGGGATCTGTGATAATTGATATTTTTCATAAAGTACTTATTTAAAACCATTGTATGATTTCAAAAGACTTGGAATATAGCTCACAGGTGTGCAAACTACTTTTATGGAGATTTTTTTATTCTTCTTGGAGCTTGACAGACGTGGTCACTAGGAACATTATTGTATGACAAAGATCTGTGTGAGGAGTAATTTTCAATACATTTTTGACTGCTTTGATGTAAGATAAAACCAGGAGCACACCTGAATCATGTAGAGTTGAGCGATGCGGTACTCCTCCACGCTCATGGGCATGGGGATGCGGTACTCTTTTATCAGCATGTTGGCCGTGGAGCGGGGCTGGGGCTGGAAACACTCCGCTGGGTCAGGGGCAAATCCACCAGGACGGCCCTTAGCTCGAGTGCATCAGAGAGAAGGAGCCCAGCTCATTTCTCAGACCTGGGCAGAAAACAGACATATCAGGCGTGAAAATCATCTACATCCAGAGAAAAGCTCCTGAGATCTGAGGCATGCGTACGCAGACCTAAACAAACAAATAAATACTGTGTTTCTCCAGTGAAGATATCGAAACTATAAAGCTTCATCATAAATTGCATACATTTAGCAATAATTGCTTAAAAAAAAAGAAATAAACCTAATTCAAGATATTTGCTCTAAAAACAAGTCCTAATATCTTGGGAAAGTTTGCTTCTTGACTAAATTGACTTCTTGACTTCATCATAAACCGCACAAATTTAGCGAGATTTGTCTAAATGCCTAAAACAGAGAGAAACTTACTTCAAGTTATTTTGCCTACAAATAACCTCCAATATCATATGCAATGTTTGCTTCTCAAATAAATATATATTTTCCTGAAGGATGCTGAGATATTTTTACAGGAAATAAAAGACAAAAATTATTTTGATTAAGAAAAAGATGTGTTTAAAAAGATTAATCACTTTGATCAGGTAAAGTGTCTTAAGATGCTAAAAAAAAAACATTTTGAAATATGTTGAAATATGTTGCAATGGTCAAAGCCATCTCTCATGCACAAATGCATCCATTCACAGAAAAAAAGCAACTGATCTAAGAATGTCCCAGAGATGCATACAGAGAACCAATGAATACATCAATAATTAAAAACAATCATTTAAAGATTTTCTTTTAAACAAGTATTGCATATATGCTCTGAAAACAAGTCTTTATATATTTACACAAGAGTGCTTCTTGAGAAAAAAATCATCATGTTTGAAGGAAGCGGAGATATTTTTACAGGAAAACAAGACAAAAAAATTTTTTATTATTATTTTTAATGTTGAACTGCTTTTACCAAACAAATTGCTTGAGAAGCTAAACTATTTCTTCATTCACAAAGTAGCATACTCTATAACATTACTTCTTGGAAAAACATCTTCAAACTGAAATGCATACAGGATTTTAAAATGGTCTATTTCTCGGTTTACAAAAGTAGCATATTCTATATTGCTTCACAGAAATTATGCATTCAGGCATAGTAGTCTCAAACACATGCAGCACAACCAACTCTCAATTAATAAATGCAGTGTTACTGTACGCCAGCAGTGCTGTAATGGAATCCAACGGTCCAGGAATGACGTCTATGCAAAAACAAAACAAAACACGAGGGGCCTCAATTTGCCCTTCGGCTGCCGTGAGAAATGTACATCCACCTGCTGATGACACCAAGGTCCGGCAGACACCGTAAGTCTCTTGCGGTTCCACTGGGCGCGTCACATGACACAGACCGCTTAGTGTAAGACGGATTATCTGCAGACAACTTCCCCAACTCTTCCCTGAGAGGTAAAGCTGAGCGCATGTGTGCCGAAAGGTGAGCTGGTGTAAACACAGACACCACGGGACTGGAAAACAATCACTGGACATCAACTAAGCAACCATCTCAAGGTTCCCAAGAGGGGCCATGTTAGGTGCAACAGCTGTCGGCGCTAAAAACAGCATCCGTGATGAAAAATATCTAGCTATTTGAGCTATAAATAGCTGGAAGGGCTTGGTTACGTCATGCACACTCGCAGTGAAACGGTTTGCGCTGGCTTCCTGGTGAAAAGGAAGCATTCAACACAATTACAATAGATTGGCTGGACCCTCGACGAGTCTCTAAAAATAGAAACAATAATCCAAGGGTCACAAGAGGAAAGGTTAGAGACTAAACGGGAGTTTTTCACCACTGCTTTATTCCAAGATACTCAGACGCTGGTATTCGTTTAGGAAATTAAAAGGTATTCGTTTAGGAAATTAAAAGCAATAGTGGTTGTTTTCTCACCCTCATGTTGTTCCAAAACTGTATTTATTTATTTTTTTATTACTAAATACATTAATAAATGTATATGTTACATGTTATGAGTGCACTACTGTTCAAATGTTTTAAGAAACTATATTTTAATTCAGTACAGATGCATTGAATTGATGAAACTGATGTAAACACATTTAATGTTGCAAACTATTTCGATTTCAAATGTTTTCTATTTGTTCTTTTAAACTTTCTTTAAAAAAAAAAAAAAAAAAAACGTATCGCAGTTTCCAGAAATATAAAGCAGCATGACTGTTTTCAATTTTGATATTATTATTACTAAGAAATGTTTCTTGAGCAGCGAATCAGCATATTAGAATGATTTCTGAAGATCATGTGACACTAGTGATGCTGAAAATTCAGATTTGCATCACAGCTATAAATGACATTTTACAATATATTAATATAAAAGAATAGTTATTTTACATTGCAATAATATTTAACAATATTACCATTCTTACTGTATTTTTGATGTGTAATATATTTTGATTGCACTTTAAATCATACGTATAGTGTACATTTAGAAATCCTAACATTATAATATACAATATAAAATACACTATGTGATATGATAAAGATTACATTAAACAGTTTGAATAAATTATTTGTGTTATGAAGCATAGATGCTGAAGATCTAAATATAGAAGAAAAGTGACGCAGGTTTGAGTCTAAATTAAGGAAATGAAATACAATAGTTAAGCGTTTTAGAAAGGGTTTTCAACATTTCAACAAAAGGCTAAAACTACTGCATTTATACTCTGTTCACTTATAAATATCAAAATAGGTTTTTGTCATTCTTCCACAGGAAAGACAATAAAAGATCACAACTGGATGGAATAATTGAGAGCAGTAATGGTCAGCGCTGTTGAGTCACAGCTGCCACCACTGGTGCATTTTGGTCTTGAACTAGGTCAGGGCTTGTGGCTAGACCTGAAATATCAGACAAATGCATTAAGACACCATCATGAAGGCCTAAGACGTTCTGCTGCATGCCAGACACTACAGCTGCTCCTTGAACAGACGTCTAACCTATTCTTCAAAGGACATAACAGATGACAACTTCACTCCCACTGAAACCAGTCCGTCCTGATGCCTGTCATGGCATTTTACAACAAAACACAAGCGCTACGGGATTTGTTTGTGTCAGACGTGTCGTGAAACACCGACATATGTACATACTGAAAGGGATTTCAGCACATCATCTTTCTATTTCTCACCAGCTGGTGAAATAATGCCGTACTGCATCGGAGCATGTGTTGCCATCGATCTGTAATGACAAAATAATCACAATTCTCTATAACCGCATCAGATGCAATTTTCCTTTATTATGTTTGGGAAGGTTTCCAAAAAATGTCTCCCGTTGGCAAGTATCTACAGTGCCTATAAGAGGACAGTTTCCTACTGAGAAAGATTTCCCAGGACCTGCGTGTCCAAACAAACGGACACCACAACCCCAAATCTTTCTTAAGCACATATTAGACACAGAAGCAGAATACGGAAGCATGTGAGAGATTTAAAAGAGCGCAAAAGCATTTGATGGTGTAGAAACAGAATTTGATGAGAAATGGAAAAGGTAATCGTTTGTTTGTGTCAAGTGTCCACATGGTAATAAGGCATATCATCATTTCAGTGTGTCGCATTTCAACAGACACCTATAGAACCTGTTTTGTTGAAAAATACAAGGAAATGCTGGCTGTGCTGACATTATCTGAAATGTACAGCCCTACAAAACATCACGCTGACATCACGGTTAACCACTTCCTTCTTGAAATTAAGATTTTACCCCACCTCAACCTCCATCTTAACACGTCAAGGCTCATATCAGTTAAATTGTGAGGTGAGGTGAGGTTATTAGGGTCTTGAAATGCCCAAATCAAAGCCGAGCCGTGCACAGATGGATTTGCATGTGAAAATACTGTGGGATTAATGAGCATTCCAATAGAGAAAGCACAGCATGCACCTGTTTAGCAGTTGCATCAGGTACCAGGTGCTGAGATTCAAGACGTTTATCCAAGCACAGACGTTTTACCTGTTAGATGGCGCTTATCATGCTGTCTATCCAACTGATCCGATCAATGGACAGAAAGCAGCCGGTCCACGTCTCATTCCCAAACACAAGCATTCTAGCATCCTGCCAGCATTGTTGTGCTGTTTTATCTTCTGGTATGAGTGAAGATGTCATCAAAAGCTGCCGGGAAAATATGAAGAAAATCTTTTTTTTTATCTCCTTCTCACTTGCAACCTTTTTCCTCTGCTGTTTCGCCTGTATCCATCTCTTGTGAGGTTATAAAGCTCTGTTGCCATGGAAATGCAAAAGGCTGTCACGGGATTGGCTGGGGTTGGTGTGATGAAGGCGGTCCACTAACTGCTCTGGTGTATGGTCCCGCCCCCTCCTGCTTGCATTCGCTCTTCCAGACTGACTGATAGCTATTCGATTCAGTCAGTGGAGAGGAGCTTAATATGAGCGCAGGTCTGTCAATTAGCATTACGCAGTATCAATAAAAGAAAAGAAAATTAAAAATGAACAGGGAGGGGTCACTGAAAATGGCATAATGACATCAACCTCATGAAAAGACTCAAGCATGCAGAATTCTTTTGTCATTCCTGCACTAGTTTTGGAGGGAAATGTATTTAAACTAATTTAAACATGCCGAGATAAAATAAGTTAAACATCTATTGCATGAATGTGCTGATTTAAAAGGGAAATCTGTAAAATACAGTGGAATAAACGTAAAAAAAATGCTGATTTTAATATTAAAAACCTCATTGCATTCCTGTACTGATTTTGGAGGGAAAACAATGGAACTCTGTGGAATAAATTTAAACACGGTGAGGTAAATATTTAAAACATGTATTGCATTACTGCACTGATTTGGGAGGGAAATCTGTGTAGCAAATTTAAACATGCTGAGGTAAATATTTAAAACACTGTAGTACTACACTATTTGTAACAGAAAGCATAATTAAATTAGTAAAAATATTATTTTTTATTCAGCTGTTCCAATTATGTGGAATTCTGCAGGCACACACATAAGTTACCTGCCAGTAACGAAAACATCTTTTACATTTATGTGCTAAAGTAAAAACACTACAGGGTCCTGCCAGTAACTTATGTACTTCAATGCTTATATTCATTTATTATTTACACTTGCAATGCAACGTAGACTATGGCATCATTCCAATTTGCCTACTACACATCCTAAATGCTATGAAAGTACACATGCTTTTTGAGCTAACATTACCCACAACTA
This sequence comes from Carassius gibelio, assembly GCF_023724105.1. Lineage (NCBI taxonomy): Eukaryota > Metazoa > Chordata > Actinopteri > Cypriniformes > Cyprinidae > Carassius > Carassius gibelio. The sequence continues at coordinate 2,199,226 of NC_068380.1, read as the reverse complement.
ATAATTAGCGAGCAATCAAGATGGATTTTTAATGGCAAACATCAATATCTAGATAGAAGGCAGTGAACTTTAAGAAAAATTTTACATACATTTGAAAACTATTGGTCGACTACTACCCACAATCCCTTGCACTACAGAAAAATGCTGGTTAACTTTCGACATGTCCAGAAGAGAAACATGATGAGGAATGTGACGCTTAGTACACACCATCTTACTAGAAAAGTAAATTCTTCTATCGCACAGTACTGTGAACCGTAACGCAGCCAAAGATAAAAATATGTAAAAAGTGATCTTATCATTTTCTTTTCATATTTTCCACTAGTAAACATATATACCATATATAGCTAATTTTAATTGCAAAATAAATCTGGACATCTGCCATCTGTCTGGTTTGCTCTTGAGAACAGTGTGTTCTTCTGTTTAATCCAACTACAGACATTAATGGCCACTTTGATTTAGGCTACGAAAAAAAACGTGCAAATATGCAATTTCACAGCTCTCTCAGCAAGTTCTGTTATTGATCTTTCAAATGATTACTTGTATGTACCAAAAACACTTTCTGCAAAGGAGTATTGCACAGGAAATTCTAACATAATCATATATGGTACTGCAATTCACTTCAGTGGAAACTTTTAATGATGAATATTAGCTCACTGATGCCACACCACGGTTCCAGGAAACACATCGACCTCTGAGATTAATTGACTTAAACAGTGCTAATGTGAGGTCGGCCCGTAGATTAGATATGTGTGACATTTCATATGGCACTGCCTTAAGCTCTGCAGGGACGCTAAGAGCTCTTTATTGATTTCTTTAAGGTTGGCGTCCAGCACAATTGGGCATCTCGATGCGGTGTACAATTACAGCTACGCATCAGGTTAGTTATTCAGCACAGCACTTTCCAGACGTCTGATTACATACTAAATGCCTACAGCAGAGAAACTGAAAACAATGATGATGTAGCTCATTTTAACAGGCATTCAAATATTTAACACTGTTTATTAGGCCTGTCGAAATATTCAATATATCGACTTATCGTGCAACAAATGGACATCATCTCAATCATTTTTGGTGACGCAATGTATAACCCATTATATTTAATTACACATACATTCCACTTGTGTCTGTATCTTTTGCATCTTGTATAAAACGTGGTGTAGACATGAAAAAAAAGTTGTTTGTGCATTTTTCTTATTTTTTTGTTCTTGTTAATTTGCACTTTTTGTTAGAAATTGTTTATTTACTATTTAATCAAGTTTTTTAAGGTATCTAATATTTTGATCTTTTCCATTATCTAAATATTTTACAAAATTAAAAGTTTGTTGTCATTTGGAAATGCATAGGCCTTCTTGCGTTATTATGCTGTAACATTATGATTATATATTCAGTGGCATGAAATGGTATTTAAAATTACAATATTATTGCTTATCGTAATTATTTCTGGGGTCATATTTCGCACAACAAAAAGTTGTTATTGTGACAAACTACTGTTTATTTAAATAACTATCTGGAAACTCTTGAAGAAACTGTAATATGGCATTATTTTAACCGTTTAATATTTTAAGTTTTCTTTCATATTTGCACTACCATTCCAAAGTTTGATGTTGTTTAAAAAAATAATACTGTTTTTTCATCACAGATGCATTAAATTTAGCAAAAGAGATAATGTCACAGAAAAGTTATTTTGAACTTTACTATTCATCAAAGAAAAAAACATATCATGCTTTCCACAGAAATATAAAGCAGCACAACTTTGGTCAACATTGATAATAATCAGAAATGTTTCAGTAAATCAGTATATTACAATGATTTCTAAAGATCACGTGACACTGAAGACTGGAGGAATGATGCTGAAAATACATATTTGATTACAGGAATAAATTACATTAAAAAAAATATTCAATTAGAAAATAGTTATATTAAATTGTTAAAATATTTGCTGTTTTTACTGTATCGCAGACCAAACTTTTGAAGCTTTAAAAGAAACAAGTGTGTACTATAAAAATGTATACTGTGCCTGTAAAGATTTCACTCACATGGCTATCGTGAGAACCACACTTAAAACCTTAAAAGATGTGGTGTGCATATCTGAGTATGTATTATTCAAAAACAGGAAGTACAATGGGGACTTTGGGTGTGTTTGACATTTCACATCCTTCTAGTCGACCTGACAACAAAACCTGTTGTGTTCAGCACCAAACGCCACTCATCCGTTATCCCCCCATCAGCAGGTTTCTGTTAACAGACCCATCTATCCAGCAACAGCCATTTGTTAAATTTAATTGATCTGAAGTCCTCTGGCGTCTCAACGCTGCCGACACAACACAGATGCAGGAGTCTGACACTCGCTGGCTCTGAACGCACACGACCCACGTCACTGGTCCAGCGTAACTGCTGAACACAACAAAATAAAACAGGGTTTTTAATGTAACACTAAACCTCTGAGCACACAACGGTGACAAATGACTTCCTTCTGTTTCCTTTGCTTTGGATACGTTGTGTAACAAAACAAAGAACGGGACTATTTTGAATATTACAACTGTTGGTGATTGAGATTACACTGGGATATTTGCTATGGGCATCACTGACATGAGAATACTCACACCATTATCCCATTTCTGAGGGTGTCAAAGGCTAAAGCTAATTCTTTCAAGTGAAATAATTAGCTGTGGAAGACCGTAACAAACCTTTGACCTGAAGCAACTTCATCATGCACTGAAAAAAAATTGGTGCAGGATTTAAATCGTTGGCTACATGTGCTTTACAAATCATAGACAGCAAATAATGCATTGAATTAAACGTGAGATTATAAGAAAAACAGAAAGACAAATTATTACAGAAACTGGAGGGAGAACACTCAGAATACCTTAGCAACCATGTTAAAAACAGTCAGAATACCTTAGCAACCATGTTAAAAACAGTCAGAATACCTTAGCAACCACAAAGCAATGCCCTGACAATCAGCCAGACGTAGCATTGAGCTATATGGATTCAAGAAGCATCACTAACATTTTCTATATAAAACAAAAATAAAGTTCACATTAAAACTATCTTTAAAATAATAAATATTTTTTCAGAACTTTGTAAGCATGCTTATGTAAAGTACAATACTTTGGCAATGTGCTATTTTGGAATGAGGGAGCATCACTTATATTTTCTATACAAAATGTAAGTAAATCCTTTTTTTTTTTTACATATTTTTTTTTTAAAAGGTTAATTAAATTAGAAAAAAATATAATACCCTTGTTTTAGTTGGTAAATATTTTACTTTAAAATTATAATATATATTTTCCTCACAATTTTTTTTTAACTTTCATTTTCATAAATATTATCTTTAATATTTACAGAAGTTCAGAAGTTTTCAGTTTTTTTTTTATTAAGTTAATACTCTTTTTCGTCAAGGACACATTAAATTGATTAAAATTGACAGTGAAGACTTCTTTATTATTATAAAATCTATTGTAACACAAATGTATTCATCAAAACAAATATTTAAAACAAATTATTTATTAATGGTTACTCAAATTAGAAATAATGACAGCCACATGCCATTGTTTGAATTGGTTAATATTGGTTAATCCTTTGAAATGGTAATATAAAAATATTTTCTTCTCAAAATTGTTATTTTATTTTTTCAGAACTTTGCAAAGTACAATACTTTGACATGAAAAGTCAGCAGTACTTTGGCATAATGCTATTTGGAATCAAGAAGAATCACTTAAGTATCTATTTCATATTTGTAAAAAAATGTAAAAGATGATAAAAAAAGATGACTTGGTGAAATCTGCCTTTGTAGAATACAGCACCTTGACATAAAAAGAGATAATGTGCATCACTTTCACAACTGAATAACAGATAATCCATTCCAATGTGCTTCCTTTTCAAACTAATCGCACACACTTGCAACGTGCTTCGCTTCCTATGGCGCTTTTCTGAGAACAACATAAAATTCTTATCAGAACATCCGAAGTCTCTTCTGCTTCAGATAAATTAGAGGCAAATAAGTCTGAGACAACGCGCCACTACACAAGACACATGAATAAATGGAGGAAGAGGGAAGCACAAACAAACCCTTGACGTGAGGGGCGGATGATGAGAAAAGGCAGTTTATTTATAGAGCGGCCCAGCTGATAGTGGCTCGCCTCCGTGCTCACTCCTTTCTTTAAATTATTGTAATAAATCACTCACCTCACGGGGCTTTGAGCTCAGATAATCGTCAGCCACTCATCTCATGCCAAGCCTCTCGGAGCTATTAAAAAGCCTTTTTAGAGGCCGGTTGTGGGAAAACTGGAACCTATTGAGAAAAGAGCTTCCGCTGGAGTCTGAGATGCGATGTCGCTGGTGTTGGCGGAGCACATTAAGGGAGCTCGGGGTATAATGCATGAGTTTCATAAGGCGGATACCTGATGCGACTGCTGATATGCTGTTGGGTAATGGGGAGGAACAAATAACGTGGCTAGGAGGGAAAATGCAAAAGCACCATGACATACAAATGCGACCAAACACACGTGAGCCAGAAAATCTCTCAATCTCATTCTCAAGTCAAATCATTACAGGGGTTATTATATGCAAATATGATGCATGTAAGTTGAGAACATGTCATTTTAAATCTAGTTCCTGCTTGTATGTTGGAATACTATGTACAAAATTTATCAATGGAAACTTCTCCTAAACTCTCTCATTCCCCTTCTGTAGCTTTGCATTGCAAATACCTGCTGAAATGACAAATGCAAATCTATAAATCCTCTCAATAAAATGCAAATCGCTTCATGAGTGAGCAACATGGCTCGACAGGATGATGAAAGGGCCTATGGCGTAAGCGGGCCGTTGTGTGCGGTGGCGGGAAAATTCCACTGGTCCTCATGCTTTATCAGATATGAACTTTAAGAGTAACTTTGCTCAACCACAGAAGCCAAAAAGCCTCAACACAGACACCAATGAAAGCTCAAGACACCAACTAGTTCTTTCCTGGTAATGCAACCCTCTACATTCCGAGTAAATCAATTACATATGCGACTAAATTTTACTCTGGGCGACTACATTAGGTCTATTCTTAGCCATTGGCTAATCAATTCTTAGATTTTACTCGCCAGTGTGTGTGTTCAAGGCTATTATAAGATTAACACATTTTCACTCGCTGAACACTGACTCAAGCGACTTCTCTCTCCATCAAGCGATCTGTACTTTTCACTTCATCTCAATAGACGCAAAGCACACCTGTATTTGATGAACTGTAAACTCTTTGTGAAGTCTTACCAAGCTGAATCGACGCACTACATATAAACTATATTCTTTGTTGTCTTCTGTCAAAATAATGGAGTTCATTTAGAATTATTCAACTTTTTCAAACAAGCAGAAGCTAAGCCGGTTTCTCTGGTAGTGGGCGGAGCTAATGCACCATCCCTGTTTTGATATCAGCAAATCAGTTCAACCAAATGCAGAAAACTTGATTAATATTCATGAACCCAGCAGCTCATCAATCCATGGCCGCGGGAAGTGGGGGTGCTGGGGGTGCTGCAGCACCCCCTAGTGACGAGAGGGAGATAAAAACAAATGTAGGCCTATTAAAATATTTTGCACAATTTATAAATTCCTTATGAATATTTTAGAAAATGATTTTGACACACTATTACGTATATTTTGGATTTTAATTTCATATTTTGAGGCCTAATCAACACAGGTTCGGAAGTTACGTTGTCAACGTCAGGCAGGCAGGTTTGTTTGCCGAGTAACGAGGTTTCCCGCTCGTTCCATGCAGAATACATTCATCTTTATATAATACAGCGCACCTCGACATTTGGACACCTGTAACCAGGGCACCCTGCCTGCATGTAGCTTAGGTAAGAGCATTGTGCTGCCGCGCTTGTAACATTTATTTTTTTGGCAACAAGTGTGGGATCAGCTTTGACTAGCCAAGCAATTGTAAGTAGTATACTATAGTATTTTTGGAAGGTGGTGGGGATGGAGAGTATTATTTCGTTCGTGTGTTCTTTGCGTAATGGTTGTGGAGACATGTTAAATAACGTTTAAATAGTCGGAGATTATTTCCTTGTGGTTTGTGTAAAAAGGTTGGAGATGGAGACAGAAAGCTTTATACTGTGCGTGTGTTTTTTGCGTAATGGATGTGGAGAACTGTTCAATAAACAAATTGCTTAAATAGTCAGAGATTATTTCCTTGTGGTGTGCGTAAAAAGATTTTGGAGTTAATAGAGTTGCGTGTGACATAAACGTGCAGTGACTCAAGCCAGCTGCCCAAATCGATTGCATTGTTTTAGCGTTATTGTGAAGTTTGATTAATATTATATTTTGTTGTAATATTATTTGTTGTATCTAAATAAGTTGCATGTATGTATAGGCTATCTGAAATTGTAATGAAAGTAATTATTTCGTTTTCTTTCGATTATTAAACTATTATTTCTGATTCTGCTTCTGCTTCAGATTAATAAGGCATTGCGCATATCTGAGAACTGATGTCTGTGTGTTTCAGACCCTGTGCACTGAAGTGTATATGACAATAAAGTAGTAAATCTCAATGTATTTATTTTTAAAATGTATTTTAAATAGGCCTATAGGCTCATAGGTTTTTTGTCAAGAAAAACAAAAACAAATTCACAGCACCCCCTGTTCAAAATTACTTCCCGCGGCCCTGCATCAATCCGTAGTGCATTGTATATTATTAGTATGGTAGTAGAATTAGTAGTCGTCTTATCTTTTAATAATAATTAATATGATCAATTATCGTTTTTTATTTTTTAATTACAGAAACCCTGAATGACCAAGAATATCTTAAGCATCAGCACCAGTCTTAAGTTCAGTTAAAATTACAACTATGCATTCATAAATAGTTACCAAGTTTTAGTTCTAATCACTAAAGTTCTATCATTAAATGTCATAATATAATGCTTGACTGACTGATTAAGAAGCTAAGATTTAAGAAGCTGTGCCATTTTACAAAGATAAGCTGATTGGAATCATATATGTTTGTGTGTTTGTGTGTGTGTTAAATAGTATATCAGTCTGGCGAGTAAACTAAAAATTGTACTAGCCAATGGCGATTATATTTCCAAGGTGTGAGTAGAGGGTTGTAATGATGAAAACCATAAATGGAAATACTGCAGTTTTGATGCAACAAGCCATTTTTAATTTTATGCTGTGTAACTATTGAAAAGACATGGTGAGTATGAAACATCAGTGTAGAACAGAACGATTTGGGCTTGTATTGATTTTTATGTGAAATTAGCATAACTTGAGGCTTGAGAAATCGATCACACTGTTGAATACTGCATCAGGTGTTTGATATTGAGTATCATTTTTTGCAGCAAGGAGATTAAACCGAAACCTCACAAGAAAACAAAATACACAGATCTACAAACTCCTGCACATTCGATTGTTTAAAACGATGCTGGAAATATTGAATATCAGGACTGTGGATCATCTAATAAAAAGACTAGATATCTTTAGGCCTTTTGACAATATTAAATATGTATATTGATATTTATATTTATAAATAATTGAATCAGTGTTCTGAATCATTAAAACTGAGAGCTTGACATAATTAATGAAATGACTAACTTGCTACTTTAATATTTTAATACACTGGTCAAAGACGAAATATCCATTTTATGTCTGAATCAAAAAACAAAACAAAAGTTTGGAGTCAGTACATTTTTTATTCTTTTTTAAAAAATTTTAGAAATTAAAACTTTTATTCAGCAAGAATGTGTTAAGATTTTTAAGATGTGATAGTAAAGATTTATATTGTTAGAAATTATTCTTTTTTTACTTTTTATTCATCAAAGAATCCTGAAAAAAAATTAGCAATTTCAAAATTCAGCATTGCATCACAGATAAATTATAGTTTAAAGGATATTAAAATGGAAACCATTATTTTATATTGCAATAACATTTTACAGGATTACATTTTTTTTCAGTTTTTTTTTTTTATCAAATAAACTAAGTCTTAATGAGCAGAAGAGACTTCTTTAAAAAACATTACTGATTCCAAACTTTTGACCGGTAGTGTACATAGAAAGCCTATTCAATTCAAGTAAAGTGACTACTTTAATGTTTCTATAATTTTAGTGAAATATAATGTCAAAATATGGGTGAAAAAAAACGTTCCACTGTCATTCAGCATAACATACTGTATATTTATGTAAAAATGAAATAAACATACTTAGATTGACTATATATATATATATATATATATATATATATATATATATATATATATATATATATAAAGTGATCATACTATGATAATTTATTATATTTTAAATGATTCTTGCTTAAATTCTTTAAATGCTTTAAATTCTTTAAATTCTTGCTGACAAGTGCGTAAAAACTAGTGGTTTCAAGGACAGTGGCAAATATTGGTAAATATTTAAAATGGCAATTAATTAGTTTTGGGGGAAGTACTATGATTCTAAATAGGGTCATCAATCAAAGTCACGGTGGGCGTGGCCTCAAAGCACAACACTCGGCCAAATACCATTAGCGCATGGACAGGCCCCAAACCCAAAAAGTGAAAAATACACCACTGCTTCTCGCATCATTAATGGGATGCCACTCGGAGTCACAATGAACAAAACCAACACCCCACCCTGGGCCCATTTATTACCAAGATTAGGCATCTATTAAGACCAACTGCCCATTTCCCGATTGCATTCATTAATAATGGTGTTCTACTTTATGAATGGCTAGAATGGCTACTGCCCACACACAAACCAAAACCTGAAGAACTGATGTTACAAAAGAGGTTGCAGCAGGTAGATCCACCCTAATGGAGTGGTCCTTTCAGTGTATTGCCTTTCCGAGTCTATTACTGTAAGTGGGGCGGACAAACACTATTAACATTTTAAAAGACAGTGACGTTTCACTCTGCCGTCACAAGCAGCATGAGCGCAATAACACATGGGGATACTACTATGCAACTTTTTCCATTTGTGAAATTGGGACGAGGTCAGTGGATGGATCATTTCAATACAGAGAGGCTTCTGATGGTGTCAGCCAACGTGTTTGAAGGGATAATTCACCCTGTAATGAAAATCATTCAATATTTGCTCACCATCATGTCAATCCAAACCCATTTGAGTCTCTTCATCTACTGGTTTTATATCAACCACCAGTTGGTGACCATGTCTCCCAAGCTCCGAAACTAAAGTGACACCAGAACTATTAAAGTAGCTCAGACATGAAGAAATATGATAGTTTAGTTTGAGAAACAGACCAAAATAAAGTAATTATTTGCTCCATATTTGAATGGAAAAATAATAGCAATAAAAATGAATAATTCCAGTCTGTTCATCATACAAAACATGACTTCAGAAGACTTGAAAGATACACAGTGCTCTTTTTTTTTGGAGTGTGACAGATATGGTCACTATCGAAAAAGAGCTGCATGATTGAACATCATTCCACCACTGAACAAAAATGTTCAAAATGTAACTGCGAGTTTTCATCTTGCAATTCTGACTTTTTCTCGCAATTGCGAGTTTAAATCTTACAAGATATAAACAAGAAATTAGTTATGAGTTTTAAAGTCAAAATAGCAAGATTTAAACTAGCAACTGACAGTTATAGAGTCAGAATTGTCAGATATAACCTAAACTCTTTTAGGTTATTGCGAGAACTAAAGTCAGAATTGCAAGAATATATATGAGATACAAAGTCGAATTCTGCGTAGATAAATACTCTTTTCTCACAACTGCAAGCTCATAACTTGCAATTGTGAGATAAAAAGTCACAAATATATTTTTTTTATAACACACAATCACAAGTTATAAAGTTAGAATTTTTTGAGATATAAATTACGAGTTAAATTCTCACAATTCTGACTTGCAACACAAAGTTGCAATTAATAATCTCACAATTCTGAGAAAAAAAAAGTCAGAACTGCATGATATAGATTTGCAATTATGACTTCATAACACATAATTGCGACTTTTTTATCTTACAATTCTGTCTATTTTTGTGATACAAAGTCGCAATTATCTTAAAATATTTATTCAGTGGTGGAAACAAGCTTCCATTGAAGAGACAAGAGGGCGATTAGTTTTAATTTTTTCAGTAAACCATTCCATTAGGATCCCAAGATCATTCTGGTTACGGTTCCTGTAAAACAGATCTAGAACACAGATGCTGCTCCCCTCGTCAACTGCGGGAATCAACTCTTCCAGATCAGCTGAGCTTACTAATGAGCAGAAATGGGAATAGAGATGTCGATGGAGATGCTATGGTTATTTGTAACTTTCTGTAAGTTATATAAAAACACCCAAGCAGATGCCCACACAGCTCTTCTGCCAACACCAACTCACTTCCTGCTACAGTATGCTTATTACCGAGCACAATGGGTATATTTGGAAGCGGAGATACCAGTGGTGCCCAGTGGAAACGTTTGCCAAGACAATCCAGCAAGAAACAGGATGGGACGCATCAGTGCTGGAATGACTGAAGGGCTCAAGGAGATCCGGAACAAGCTATGCTAAACATGACACAAAGCGCTCACACACAAACCTACACACTTCATTTATTAATGGTCTTACCTGAGAGATATACAGTGTCTGGAGTCCAGAGGGTCGAGCGTCTCTGTTACACTCTCGGAATGCTCGAGGGAAAAGTGCTACTGTTACACAGGTTAACAGATCCCTGTGTATGTGAACGACTGTCAGTCATATCATGCGTTCAAACACGAACGCAAGATTTTGCTTTTGCAATCATTCATTCTAAAAGAAATGATGGTTCTGTCCATACGAAGTGATTTTGGTAGTTTCCACTATGGTGCAAAATAAAACTCTAGAAAAACTAGAGTTTACATTGAAAATGGTCTCGCAGACGTGTATGCAAGACTGTAATATTAGCAATTTATGTTGTGCAGACACAGTTGAAGAGCAGGTTTATGGTTAAAGATCAGGTCATATGTGTTTCTGAAAAATATCGCTTTTGCAGTTTATAAAGTAGCTATACTTAAATGAAAACAATCTGCAAAGTTGTTAATCAAAAATGCATGATAAATAAAGATACTGTCTCTAAAAAGCAGTGGTGTAATCTAAAAAAGTAAAAATACTTTGTTACAGTACTTAAGTATTTTTTGGAGTATCTGTACTTTACTTGAGTTTTTATATTTCAGGCAACTTTTATTGCACTACATTTCCTAATTAAAATGTATACTTTTATAACGATACATTTCCCCTAAGTATATTCGTTACTTACTAAAAAAATAGTCCGAAGAACACAGACTGCAGGAAAGCAGGTCTGACAACAGTGGTCTGACCTCTGACGTTCACAAGTTAGATTCCTAAAAAAAACACCTTTGCTCATGTGCAAACAAATGCGCGCAGACCACAACCGCGGATGATTTCATTTCCCACTCAAGTCGAGGCTGGGGTGTGCGATATACAGCATCGTCTGCGATAATATGGTATGTGCTGTTGTAATGATGTGCAATCTGACGTTATCAAGTAAGCTATATCACCAAATCACACACAGAGTGCACACACACGGATTTATTAGTTTATTAAAACTCAATATTCCAGGCATTCTAAATTGTATATGGCAAAAATGCTTCTGTATGCGTTTTATATTTATATTTTTTTATTGTAGGCTTAGTAGCGTTTTTCTGCAGATGAAGTAAGTTCCAAACGAAGATCACAGCACTGTTTTGCATCTCTGAGCAATGGACAGGGTTTACTAATTGAATGAATCAGCTTTTTGAATGAATCGGTTGAATAAATGATTCAGTGATTCACTCATTAACACAGCCAAATGCTTTGTTTCTGAATGAATCAGCCGTTTGAATTAAACGGTTTGAATCTTAATGACTCACTCATTAACAGTCACTTGCTGTCACATACTAGCAGTTTTAATTTCACATTTCGACTATTTTTACTTTTTGCTTGTACTTTTTTCTTTCAATAATTAAGATTTTAAGATTTACTTAAGTATCATATTTGAATAATCCACACCTGCCCGTGAAATAGGAACAGACTCTGACCCCACAAACACTTCTGCTATTAGTGCGTTTACATAATGTTGAGAAGACAATGAACAAAGAAATACAATACAAACCTTTTGTTTTGTGCATGTCATTTTATCAAGGACTGCTTCTGAAATCTTGGCTTTTACAGTATCTTCGTTGGCTTCTATTCTTCTTCATTTTGATTAACAAGCTCTCTGGAAAATATGGCCTGCTCTTTAAGTAATGTTGCAAAAATTGGAAAAAGAATTACATAAAACTTGTGTACAATAGAGAGGCTTCATGTCAAAACCTGTAAGAGTAATACACCACGGGTTCCCTCAAGATTTCCCTATGGGTTTTTATAATGGTGGTTATCAATTTATGAGTAAAATAAGGTCTTTGGTAAATATAAATTGACAATACTTGGATGTTTTACAATACTCTATAACCCAAATTGCACACACCCATACTGAATATGAGAATTAAAAAAAGACGTATGTTTCTTATGAGTAACTACATAAGAACGGTTGGTGTGTGACCAGTTTGTGCAATAAAACATCACCAAGTCATGTTTACCACAGACTTATTTTACTAGAAAAACCCCATTAAAAAACCCATAAGAAAATCTTGAGGGAACCCATGGCGAATTATTCTTCTGGGTTTTGATGTCAAGTCTTCAGCTCTCGATTACATTTGGTTCATTTATCTGCTTTTTTTTTTCCAAAGTCTTTTCTTTTTCACTTGCACTCTAAAAAAAAAAAAAAGGTGCAAACGCTGTCACTAAGGCAGTACCTTTACAAAAAGTAACATCTTTGTACAATATTTATCCCTAAATGGTGCATATTGGTACCTTAAAGGTGCATACTGGTACCTTAAGGTAGATATTGATCTATAAAATGTAAAAAGGGTACCACCCGAGTGACAACTTTGGTAAAGTATTATATAAAATGCGTGGCTAGTTTTATGATTTGGTTTCAGACTTTCATCTTTTCAAGTATTAGAGTATATTGAGTTGATTCTCAAAAACAGCCATTTCTACAGTACATTCTTATTTAATGTATAAAACCATTTTTGGGTTGAATTTCCAGCAAGGATATCCATATTGTTATATATATTGTTATATATATATATATATATATATATATATATATATATATATATATATATATATATATATATATATATATATAGTTAGTTATTGTGCTATGAAATTCTTAAAATTGGACTCAAGAAAAAGCCACTGTAAAAAACCAGGCTCAGCACTGGCTCTTTCACAATAATAACACAATGGCTCAAATCAACATATGTATGTTCTGTAGCAGATTGGTGGCCCCTAGCACACTTGCTTGCCTTGTTTGGAGGGAATTCATTTCAGTGTTTACTATTGGGCTATAAATAACAAGGTGCAACTGTGTGGTGTGTGTCGCCCCGCCGTCCGCTTCTCTCTCTCGACTGTGGCATCGCCCGCTGCTAACAGTGTCTGGCTCATATTGGCATACCGTCACGAGCCTGGCAGCGGCCTGCCTTGCCTCCGTCCACCCGTACATCCCTGTAGCCATTAGCAGACGTTCTCCGGCCGGGGCGGGAGCGGAGGAGGAAGTGGAAGCCAATCAATACTGTGACTCATTCTAACTACGATGGCTGCTTCATAACAGGATTCATTAAGAACAAACCTAATCATTTTGGCAGGATAATTAGATACAGGGAAGCAGTTTTTCCCTCTCCCTCGATTTGCTTGAAAAGAACATGGCAAACTATGAGGTCTCGCTAACTAAAAATGTACAATTCCGTGACAAGTTAATTGTGACCCTGCGATTAAGACGTGAAGAACATCCTAATTATCTTGCCCAGACTGGATGATGCAGGACTGTTTTCGATGTGTTTATTACTCAAAGACAGATGAAAATATAATGCTAGATATTGAGGATGAATCTTCATATTTTAGACTGCAGGGATCAAATGTAAAAATCCAATTATCAACCAATGAAACGGTCAACACTGATCTTAATATTGGGGGGAACAGAATTGGACGGATGGATGGTTGGATAAATAGATGGATAGATGGATAGATGGATAAATGGATGGATGGATGGATGGATGGATGGATAGATAGATTTCAACAACACAGAATAAGCCAAACTGCATATACAAAACTGCTTTACAGCACAAACTCTCTTTGTCTTTGGGAAACCTAACTTTAAGAGCTTTCTAATCCTTAACCAGGTAGGTTATCTCTGACAGCTGATTAACTTTAGATATCCAACAGACCGAAACAGCCAAACCGGGTCAAACTGACAAAAACGGTAAATTATTATATGGACGTGCACTCAAAAACACATGACAGAGTCACATCAATACATCTACGTCGGTGTCATTTGAGTCAACTTGATATGCAAAAAACTGTAAAATTATCAAATATTTGTCAAAAATGATTTGACTAAAAATCAACAGTATTCCCATGTTAAGAAAAACCATATTACAAAAGTTATACTCACAAACAACTATTTATATCTAACAGAGTTTAGCATAATTTTAAAAATGCATATTCAAAATCAAATTTAAATAACCTTTCCAGGCCTGTAAATCACCATTTACACTTTTTTTGTTTGTTTGTTTCCAACATACCATATTATTAATAACACATTACTGTTTTTAACTGTTTTATTGTATAAACTACAAAGCTTCATTTAAAATATATATACTTATTTTTCCAGACTGTGGGAAACCTAAAATTTATTTTAATTTTAAAAAAAGTTATGTTAGAGCCACTTAAATTAGGAAGGTATTCATCAGATAATGTCACTTGTAGAGCTAACTTATCTTTTCAACCAGATAACTGTTATCTCTGACAGCAAATTAATTATGACAGGTTGCAAATTCTCATGACCAGCTTTCCTGAGGAAATCACATGCAGAAATGATACATCCATAAATCACACATAAATATCAATAACAAGTAAGACTCTTTAAAGATGAATATACATCTATAAATGTAATGCTAATTCATAAAAACTGAATAATTAATACAGCATACATTACAGGTAGAAACTCAAACTGATAAGTGATTTGATTGCCCGGATAACCCTCATTAACTATGTATGTTACCGCGAAGATTAGTCAATTTATGAATCCCATCTAATCTAGACAACCGTAAAACCCTTTAGATAGCACTAAAATTACAGATGAATCTCCTCCACAATCAACTAAATAACACCTTTAATACCTTATATATATATATAATACATTAATCTCATTACAAATCCCAAATGGTTCGTTTAAATGGGGCAATCCGTTTAGAAAACAAAAACAAACAAACAAACTAAATCAGGGTTTAAGGCGATTAATTATTTATTTTGGTCACGAATTGACAGCAAGAGAAGGCCTTGACTAGCGAACTCAGAAGCGACCGTTGGAATTACAAATAATACCGTTGAGACGAACATTTCAAATGCGTTTAAATATTTCGCGGGCTTTGTTTTTTCTTACCTTCGGCGCGGAGTTTTGGCTCAAAGCGGCTCTGATCAGAGCGATGCAGCCATTGATATCCGGCGGCTCTAGCTCACACACATCCCCGCCGTGGATCGAGGTGTCTGCCGGTCGCTGCAACGCTATTTCCTCGCTCTGTCTGTAAGCGAGCAGCTGGCTACCGGTTCAGCCGACCAACGTTAAATAAAACAGCAAAGCAGGCCGACGGCTTCCTCCATGCAATCAAAAAACAAAGTCCTGTGCTTTTAAAATAGCGCGCACGGTTTACAGTCCACAACATGCACACGTCAAAGAGGAAGTGACAGGACTGGTTAAACCACAGCAGAGCTCGAGATTGAGTGTCACTGCTTTTGCATTGTTGTTTTCAGCTTGTAATGTTAGAGCAGCGGCAGAGTAAGGCTTCCTGCATCATTATATCCGCTTCAGCTGATATAGTTGATCCTTTAAAAAGCAGCAGGCAGAAAAACTGTACAGGTATGCTGATCCTTGCATTTGCGCGCCGTCCCGTGGGATCCGCGGGTCTATTTAAAGCATATGATCTTTCTCAAACCTTGACCCAGCTTTTCCGTGCGTGCACGTCCTTTTCTTCTTTCTATCTTTAACGAAAGTGTGAGCAGCATCATTTCTGGTCCGATATCATTGGATGGTAAATTCACCTCTCCCCTTCCTCGTTATTTTTCCATCGCTGTAGCGCCCTCTGGCGGCGTGACTAAAATCGTAAATTCTAAAATACCAAAATTCTAATTCTATATTTTTATAATATAAAACATTTTATAATTATTTACTCACCACCGTGTTTTTCCAAATCCATATGGGTATCTATCTTATGTGAAACACAAGAGGAGATATATTGCATATTGTTCAAGTTGCTCGTCTATACAATGGAAGTGGATGGGGACTAGCTGCCAAGCTCTAAAAATTACAAAACTTTAAAGTACTAAAACTTAATAAATCACTGATTTACCCCACCTAATGCATAGAAAGCCGTTTTTCTTGCTTGTATGGAAAAATGGCAGGAATTTGTTGCAAAACATACAAGGCGCTCTTTTCCATGCAAGGAAAGTGAAAGGTTATTACATCTGTTAAAGGGACAGTTCACCTAAAAATGAGAATCCGTCATTATTTAAATCACCCTCAAGTTGTTCCAATCCCAAAAGAGTTTCTTTCTTTTGATGAACACAAAATATATTTTAGAAAATTTTTGTAACCAAACAGTTGACGGTAGCCATATGGAAATATGACAATGGAACTCAACGGCTACCGTCAACTGTTTGGTAACGTACATTCTTCAAAGAAACTGTTCCAACCGGTTTGGAACAACTTGAGGGAAAGTAAAATATGACACAATTTTCATTTTCGGAGAACTATCGATGAATAAACTCGATATAACAATAAATATAATTTAAAAAAAACATTAAAATTAAAAGAAAAGCAGAGTCCACGTCATAACGATAACTGCAATCACTTTCAAAAATATTTTTGTTTGAATTTTTTTATATCTGATACAAAATGAAAACACTGACAGCCATTTAGAATCCATCCTGCTTTTAGAAGCTCAAACATTTAAAGTGGCAGATGTCAAAACTGCAGCGACAACTAATTATAAACAGAATTTTAGAACACCAAGACAGTTATCATTATTGGCATCATTCCTGGTGCAAACAGGCCTGTAAGCTCCAAAACAAATACAAAAATAAAAAAGAACCTTAAAAGTCTTCTTAAACCATATAACCATGTTTTGAAAGAAACTAAATTTAAAAGTAGTTCACCTATAAATTCAAAGTCATTATGTTATACCTTCAAGTTGATATTTACTAAAAATCATACCTTCTATACAAGCTCAAAATCATTCATGCTTCTGCACATTTTTTTTTTTTTTTTTTGCCAAATTATGCCTTTAACACTAAACCAGTTCTGATGAACACTAAACATGTTTCAAGCTCATTTAATAAATGATTTGAGGAAACAACCAAGAGTCGAACATATTCCAGATGTCATCGAATCATAATGACTCAAACTCATTATTCCGTATGCATTTTTAATTGTGGAACATTTTTGTGCAACAGTTAAACCGATTCCATGAGCTACAGGAACAAGATGAACAGTCAACAGCTAACAATGGAAAAGCAGAGAAGAGCATATTTAAAATTTCATGCATCAAAGTAAGCAGTACATCCTGTGCTGCACTGGAAAATGTCAGAGGTCTAGCTTTGATAAACATGTGTAAACACTCGGTGCTGGTTTGGGTTTGTGTTCTTTGCATGAGATGATTTCGACAACTTAACTCCACTCATCTTCTTATCAGATATATGCTATCATTCTCTGCTCGCGTATGGCACAGGCTATGTTTTTGCATAAATTAATGAGCATGCCAAAAACAGTGAAAGCCTGCTATTTGAGCAAATTATAAACCTTTTTAAATAAAGAGTCTTAAGACACACAGTGGAATGAAAACATATGCAAATGAGCTGCCCTGCAGGACTGGATTGTTGCCATTCACTTAAATCAGCAGCAAACAAATCAAATAAAAAATATAGAGTCAAGCATTCAATTTTCCATATTTCTGTGGCATTAAAAAAAGTTATATGTTTTTACAAATCTAGGCATTATTAAAATATACTTTATAGGATGTTCACCATGTAATAAAACATACAAAATAGATCCTACAGTAATAAAAGTAGAAATATTTACTGAAAATGTACATATCGGAGTCTGTACAGTGGAACAATCATTCCTTTGTGATAATATAATATACTATAATATTATAATTTCATATTTCATGACGGTTCACAGCAGGCTTTGGCTAGATGTTGGCAGAAGATCGCAGGATGTTGAATCGCTTCAGAGTCATGCGGATGAACCCGAGGTCGCGGTTCACCATTTCGAGGCGATTCTCCAGTGACACCTAAAATCATGAGGTTCAGAATGTTACGCAATCTATTTTACACTGATGTCTTTTGTTATGCATAAATATCTTTAAAATAAAAAATTCAAGTAACGAAAGAAAATACAAAAATGAGATGCAGAGCCTTTCATTTATAAAGTGTCTAAATCACTGGATTAACAACAATTTTCGTTATCATGGTTATGCAACATATTACACTTTAGGGATGAATTTAAAGCAAAAAATAACTATATCATGATATATACCATGGGTTTTAGAGATGTCAGCTTATATAGGTTTTAAAGAATTCAAGAGTTCTAATGATTGCAAAGTTTATTTATTTTAACAACTACTTTTCACATTGCTTCTCACATAATTATTATTGCTCTTTATTGTCTATTTATGGTGTTTTAATAATCTAAATGACATCGGTTAACAATCAATAACAGTAATAGGGCTCTATAAAATGTTTTTCTTAAATTTTTCTGGTGATCAGATGAAGGCATAAAACAAAGTGCTGCGCAACAGAGGTTTACTGTTAAAATTAAAAAGAAAAAAAAATTTGATTATGCATTCATGAATCTTACATTCTACTGCACATTAGTTATATAATTCTGTCATAGTTTCTTTAAGTTAAACCAAACTTTTATTTTGACGGGTTGCCGTAGAGAACTTGCAGCTGCTGTGTATGTGATATGATGGAAGTTTTTATCAAATTAAACGGTAAAATGTCTAAGCAGCTGAATTAAAAGTCGGTGTTTATTTACCCAGGCCTAGTCTATATGCATGTGAATGGAAAGTGATTGTGTTCCCACCTCGTCTTGCCTGGTCTGCAATGTGACTCGGGCCCCAGTTCCTGGAATCCGGCTCAGTGCTGCCTCAATCTGTGGAAAATAAATAAATATTGGGTGAAAGCATCACAGCACTCAGCAAATTGCTGGATGGAAACGGCTGAGATTAAACAACAGGGTTTGAATTAGCACTCCTCAGAATGAAGAGGAAAAGGGAAGCCTTTGCTAAAAACAGACGTGATTAACCAGCAGCATTATAAAGACAGGTTATGTAATGTGTAGTGCTGAGATCACAGCAGGAACATGTGCTGCCATACAGTCAGTTTAAACCAGCACGAGCCGTGAGTGAGTCACATGCTGCACATACTCTCACGTGATGTTGTGACATGCCTTCCATGAGCTTTCAGAGTTTCACAATGATTTTAGCACGTTTGTGGCCAGAATCGAAATGAGTGAATATACACACACACACACACACAAAATTATAAATAAATATATAAACATATATACACACACACACACACATACATACATACATACATACATATATATATATATATATATATATATATATATATATATATATATATATATATATATATATATATACATACACACACATATATTAATTAATTAATTTAAAACTTATGTATTATTTAAAATGTATAAGGCCTACAAAAAAAAAAATTAAATATATTGGAAACATGCAAATAACAACTTCGTTATATTCATGTATTATATATATTTATTTATTTTTATTTGTATAATTATATTTATTAAATGCACAGTTGCGAAATCATAAATCTATAGTTAAATCAGGTAATCAAATAAACATTATTAGTAAATTGTTACATATACATTTAACACCCATTAATTTTCACAGATTTTTCAACAGTGCATTTAATAAATAAATAAATAAATACTTTATACATTTTTTTTACTACATTTAAGTTTACTACACTATTAACTACTTATTTGTAAA
The DNA here is from genome assembly GCF_023724105.1 of Carassius gibelio. Classification (NCBI taxonomy): domain Eukaryota; kingdom Metazoa; phylum Chordata; class Actinopteri; order Cypriniformes; family Cyprinidae; genus Carassius; species Carassius gibelio. The sequence goes on along the minus strand of NC_068380.1, from coordinate 2,179,128 downwards.
TATTAATTAATGCATTAACTAACATGAACAATATATTTATGCAACATTTATTAACCTTGGTTAATGATAGTTAAAAATGTTCATGTTAGTTCACAGTGCAACTAATGTTAAATACAACTTTTGATCTTGAAAATCTTTTCATCAATGCTATCTATTATTAAAATTCAATAATATTAATAAATGCTGTAGACGTTTTATTTATTTTTAGTTCATATTTACTAATGTAATTCATGTAAAAACATGAAAATGAAAAAAGGGGTTACCATTATATGAATATATGTGATCTCAGAATCAAGTGTTCTAGAGATCCATGTAATAACAGGAAATACCCCACAGTCACCTGCTGCTTTTCCTGTGTGAGCTCATCAAAGAGGCGCTCGGTGTCAGCCAGCGACTGAATACGAGGCAGACAGGAGAGGGACGTCTCTTCACTGGCGTCTTCCTGTTCCTCCCAGCTTTGTCTGACCACAGGCTCCTCGGACTCACTGCTCTCCGCAGGATCAGACGAGCCCACGCTGGACTGAGGGTACACTGAGGAGCAAATTCACACAACACTTACACTTCCTGAGGAAATACCAGTGCTAACAGGGTTAACAGATAGTGAACGGTCATAAAGTTTTAGGTAAAGAATGTATTTATATCTACACTACCATTCAAAAATTTGAAGTCTGTAAGATTTTAAAAGGTCTCTTCTGCTCACCAAGGATGCATTTAATTGATGAAAAATACAGTAAAAACAGTCATATTGACAATAATTTAAAATAAATATTTTCTATTGTTTTATATGTTTTACAATGAAAATTAAAGCTGTTTTTTCAGCATCATTACTCCAGTCTTCAGTGTCACATGATCCTTCAGAAATAATTCTAATATACGGCTGATTTGCTTTACAAGAAACATTTCTCATTTTTATCAATGTTGAAAACAGTTGTGCTGCTTCATATTTCTGTGAAAATCCATGCTCAATAAAACCACGTAACAAAACCATGATAAAATAACAGCATTTAATTGAAATAAATATATTCTGTAACATTATAAATGTCTTTACGGTCACTTTTTTAAAGTATTAAAAAATGAAATAATAAATATATATATAATTTGCCACTTTTTTCAATTCTGTGATATATATTTATATAGTAAAATTTCTGGTAACATTTTTTATAAAGGTGTCCTTGTTACACATGTAAAATGTACTTACTATTATAATAACAATTAATTATGCATAATTACATGCAAGTAACCCTAAGCCAAACACTAATCCTAACCACATAGTAAGTACATGTAGTTAATCAAAATTACTCAGTTCTTAAATGTATAATTGCACTGTAACAAGGACACCTTCAAATAAAGTTTAACCAAATTTTTCAAATGATGCAAATCATTTGTAATAAAAATAATTAATAATTTCAAAACTAAAACAGCATAACGTTTATAAAAGCAATACATAAATAACTATTATATAATATCAAATATAAAAGCTTAACTAAATGTAATTAATTTAGGAAAGTGTAAAATACAGTCAGTATCAGGGTTTCTTCTAAGGGTTGTCACTGCTTGATAGTTTAACCAGAAAAAGCACAATACCTTCCAGTCTCTCAGAAGACTTAAACTGTAACCTCTTCCTTGGACTCGGATGGGACGGTAGAGAGGAGCTGATGCCATTTCGATCAAAAGCTACATCAAACCTAAAACACAAGGCATTTATAAGACACGTTCTTTATTAAGAGATCAGTGCGGATGGAAAGTGAGTCAGATAGCAGGACAGAAATGTGACCTGCTCTGCAGGTACTCTTGGGATGGAAGAGAGTGACCCAACGCGGTGGAGAAGTTCTCGGTCGGGCAGCGCTTCGGACTGGACTTGGCTGAGAGAGGTGTGAGTAACGTGTCCCTCTTTGCTAACATAAAAAAACATATTCAATCAGTGAAGCTGGACTTTTATGTGCCATTTTGAAAATGCAAGCTAAAGATTTGAGTCACTCACTGGGTGTGGTGGGAGGAACGGCTGTCTGTGTTCTGGGGGGCACAGATGATGACCTGTGACCCTCTGGAGAGAGACTCCTCTGTGCCCTGAGCACGGCTCCGCTCCACTCCTCCACCGCGTCCCTCACAGAGCTCTCCACAAAAGCCACCGTAGGCCTCCTTCTAGTCAACCCTGAAACACACAACACCAAATAACAATGACAATGACTGTAAACAAGTGTTGGGGGTCTCTGAATTACTTCGGCAAGTCTCTTATGCTCACTAAGTTTGATCAAAAATACAGTAAAAACAGCAATGTTTCTAACTGTTGAGCAATGTTTCTAACTGTTTAAATCTATTGAAATAGATTTAAAATGTAATTTATTCCTGTGATGGTAAAGCTGATGAGTTTATAAAAACATCACAATAAACCACAAGTAATACACATGACTCCAGTCCATAAATTAATGTCTTGGGAAATGGACAGCTGAGTATTTATAAGAAACAATCCATCATTAAGGCGTTTTAACTTTTAACTGTCACTTCTGGCCAAAATATCAGTCTATAATTCACAATAATAATGAAAGTTCATCTCCTGTTGTTCTCTCACATTTAAATCCACAGATATATTTGTTGAAGACTGTTTTGGGCTGTTTTTGCTTCTAAACAGTGCTTGATCTGTGCATATTTCTCTCCTGATTCAGACGAGGAGACTTTTTTACTGAAGAAAGCAATATTATGGAAAGAGGACTCGTATTTTACTTGGAAGCAACAGTCTGAAATTGAAACGTTTTGTGAAGCAAAAAGCAGCGTGTTTGTAAGAAACAAATCCATCATAAGACGTTAACTGATGGACTGCAGTGGTGTGGATTACTGTGATGTTTTTATCAGCTGTTTGGACTCTCATTCTGGCGGCACCCATTCACTGCAGAGCATCCTTTGCTGAGCAAGTGATGTAATGCTACATTTCTCCAAATCTGTTCCCATGAACAAACAAACTTATTTGCCTCTGGAATGGCCTGAGGTGGAGCAAAGTTAAAACATTTTTGTGATCTATTCCTTTACGCAGTGTTTCATGACATACTGGAGGAACTGCAGCTGTTCGTGGACAGCGCACGGCCCTCAGTGGCTTTGGTGTCCTCCATCTGGATCATGGCCTTCATGGACGTCTTCTTTGGCTCTTCAGAGTGACCCTGAGTCTGTTCTCTCTCTGGTGGAGACAGCCATCTGATGACAGAGGATAGTTCAAGTTAGAAATTCCCTTCTCACAGTTTATGCACCATAATGATAAAGAAACGAAGACTGTGAATAAAGCAGTACCCTCGAGCTGTTCGGTCAGAGGATGGACCAGATGTCTGTTCACCCCTGAGACCAGCGCAGCTCCTCAAACCCACATTTACATCTCGCTGCCTTTTACTCGGCGAAGGCAGAAGATCAGGATAGTGGAACAAACTGGAAAGATTTTTAGGGATTCAAATTCATGTTTGAAAGAAACCGTAAAGCTGTGCACAAGCATCGGTCTAAGAATCAATAGCTGTGTTATATACAGGTAAGTGTATATCGTTCAAATTCATTGTTAAACAATAAAATCTGTGTTTTAGAGCCATGATGAGCATGTGTTGTGCGTTTCGTACCCTGCTCCAGATGGTTGCGAGTCTCTGTGGAGAGATTGACGTGTTTTAGCCAGATTTTCATGCTGTAGCTGTCGGACTTGAGTTTCTAGCTTAGAGATGAACCTACAAAACCATGGAGAAATTCAGAAATAAAAAGATATTTAGTTAGTACACAAAAGGAATTTATATTACTATATTCTATAAAATTATAGCATTCATATTACTCCCATGTTAAATACTACATGTCATAACATGTAGTAATTATTATAATTGTTAGAATCATGCATATTTCAAAATAAATTTGACCTTTTATAGACGGTCTAAACTTTATTTTATATGACTGGAAACACTTAAAAAATAAGGTAAATATTTTTAATAACTGGTAAAACTTTACAATAAGGTTCATTAGGTGACATTTAGTTAACTACTTTAGTTAACATGAACTAAGAATGAACATGAATACTACTGCATGTATTAATCTTAATGTCAATTTCAAGATTTAATGCATTATTAAAAGCTTGTTAGCATCAGTTAATGTACTGTGAATTACCATGAACTAACAATGAATGACTGTATTTACATTAGCAAAGGTTAACAAATACTGTAATAAATTTACTGTTCATGCTTCGTTCATGTTAGTTAATACATTAATGGAAACTTAATGAAACTTATTGTAAAGTGTTACTGTTAAAGTTTAACATTTTTAATAACATTAACAAAGGTTTAAATATATTTAATTGTTCATTCATTATTTCATTTTAAAATATATTTTATTTTTCATGTAAGTTAATGCATTAATGTTAATAAATGAGACCTTACTGTAAAGCGTTACCTCATGGCTTTATTTCTTATTACTATAATATTTATATTTAAGTTTAAAATAATATTTTTGAAAAAATTTAATAATTAAAATTCACTTTTACACGATGTTTGCACTATGTCTTAGCAGTGTATGGACACAACCACCCTGAAATGATAAAAATCAATTCACTACCTTTTTTTTTAAATCCCTAATAAACCTAAACAGTCTCAATAATCAAGCGGTTTTGATTTTCTGAGCAATATGATGTCATACTGCTCAGGCCCCGCCCACAACCGCTGATGGACAAAGGACTGTATTAGCTTATCTCCGCACTCGAGCAGCTGTAGCGACTACAATGCAGGTGTTTTGTAGTTGGATGAACAATAAGCGTCTTCATTTTCTCCACACATCAGCTCCACTGAGGACGCAGTGCATTAGTTCGATTGTAACGTGCCACCGAATACACCTAAATTAATTTATGCCGCTCAAGTCATTTTAAATTTCTGCTTTCCAAACGAAGGACAATTCAAGGTTTTGATTAAAAAATTTGAGGATGGATCAGTACCCACTGTTCGTGATCCAGCTGCACCTCCAGAAGTAAGTCTCACACTTTGTTTTTTATGATTATTTGCCAATTGCCTTTCCCCTTCCATGGAAGAAAGGGGCGGGGTTGAGCAGAGCTCATTAGCATTTAAAGAGACATGCACTAAAATGGGTTACGATGAATAGAGCTGTTTTTAACAAAGTAAAAAGGGTTGTTTTACACTACCATAGAGGAACTTTAACTAAAGTATGTTACAGATATTTCATGAAGTCCCTAAAGAATCGTACCAACTTGTGGAAAATGGGCATCTGATGTCACCTTTAAATAATTTTTGTCAAATATTAAATCAACAATTAAAAAATTACATTTAACAATAAATTAAATACAATTGTAAACATACATTTAAAATGAAATTGTTAAATGTTACATTTATAACATTTAGCTATAACTATACATTGCAGTGTAATAAGATTGCAGTAAATATGATATGATACCAATTGCAGTTTTTAAAAAGAAATCTGACTACCTTTTCAGTTCAGATATTTGTTCATTGGCATCAAATAGCTTATTTTCAGCGGAGACCAACTTGTCCTGTTAGAAAAGAAACAGCTGAATAGTTTGTGCACTTCTATATACACATATTTGGATCATGATGTCAGATAAAAACAGGTTTCACCTTTGCTCCTTCATGCTCCCTTCTCAGTGAATCATACTCGTGGAGGAGCTGCAAAAAAACAACAAAACTAAAAACAAGGCATCATCACATTGACCTTTACGGTCTATTATAACAGCATGCGGGAAGTTTAAGGGATTCTGCTCAGCTCACATCCTGTAGCATCTTGTGTTCGTTCTTCATCCGTGCCTCTTTCTCATCCACCTCCTTAAAGGCGTTCTGCACGGCCTCCTCCAGCTGACACAGGTGGTTCTTCAGTTTGGACACGGTGGTGTCTTTCTCACGGCTGCTGTGTTTGGCCTCTTCTAACCGCTGCTGCAGGGCCTGGACTGTGGCGCTGGCCGTGTTGTATCGCTCTGGCCATTCAGCCTGGACCACAAACACACAAACTTCAGGTCAACAAGTTTCCAGTCATTTACGATCATTATTATGATTCTAAAAAGAGATTTCTGAGGTGGCAGGTCAGGTACAAATCCTTGAAAATAATACATTTAAACAACAATAACTATTAAGTGTACAAATGTCTCCAATAAGATCAATAAAGAATATCTAGTCAATATGAATAATTATATAAAACATAATAATAACATTTTAGAGCAGAACATATGAATAAAAAATATATAGTATAAGATACCATAACTCAAAACGAGATACTAAGTTATCATTTTTTCCTAATTATGACAAAAAAAGTAATAATAATAAAATTATTATGAGATGCAGAGTTATAATTATGAAAAATATCAAAATTGATGTCTTAATTATGACAAAACAGGAAGCCATAATTTTGTTATAAAAATTAAAAACAATGAAATATGTACAAATTACGTGAAAAGTCGTAATTATGACAAAAAAAGTTATTATTATGACAGTCAAAATTGACATAAAAAGACATAATAATGATGTCACAATTAAAAAAAAAATTATGACACAAAATCATAATAATGATACCAGAAAGTCTTAATTATGACAGTAAAAATTACAAGATTAAATAGATAATTATAATTTAAGTGATTTAAATAATTATGATTATGATTACAAAATTATGACAAACAATTTTTATATGTGTGTTTGTGTGTATGTACATGTATGTACATAGCAAAAAGATGAAACTGACATAAAAATGTGAAACTATTACATAAATTATGAGATAAAAAGTCATACGTATGATGGTCAAAATAGATTTAACAAGTCATAATTACAAATTACGAGATAAAACTAATTAAATTATGAGATAAAAAGTCCTAAATATCTCATTTAAAAACGTATGAACTTCCATATTGACCGATACTGATATTCTTCACTTTATTGTTCTTCAAGGCATCCAGTTGCTAAACACTGAAAGCTGTTGAGCGTGAGGTCGCTAGGATGTTCTAAGTGGTTCCTAGGGTGTGGCTAGGAGGCTGTAAGTAACCTTTACACAGTAAATGTTCCAGATAGCTTTGAGTTGTAAAAAGTGAAATGTCTACAATATTCATAAAAAGCTGTTTCCATGACATGACCCCTTGAAAGTGCTTGTATACAGTTTAAACAATTTTGCTGACTACAAGCACAACTGCCACGTCAACATACAAGTCTCTCGTACACAACTGTATTTCCTGTTTTAGGTGGAGGCGGTGACTCATACCAGCTGTCTCTCCAACAGGTGGTTTGTGTTCTCCAGCTCTCGGATGCGTGTGCTCGCCTCTGTTAACGCTCGTTCCAGGTGTTGACATCTGCCAAACGATGATCACAGACACAGTCAGTCAGAGTTTATTGTGCGTTTAACGCCAGATGTGAGTGCAGATACAAACAAAGAACTGAAGAGTGCATCAATACACCACAATAGACCTAATGGTTATTAGTTAGTTTGTAGGTGTGGAACGATACACTCATGTCATGATTTGGTTTAATACACAACTCTAAAATGTTAAAATGGGGTTAACATTCTTTTTTTTATTGATAACTTCTAAGACTTAAATAGTTCATGAAATGTATTGTTTATTAACCAGAATAGAAATATTCACGAATGAAGAATGAGTTCAAACAGCTGATAACTCCAGTTCATCATCTTGTGAAGCATAAATCTGCACGTTTGTGAGATACAAATGCATCAGTAAGCCATTTTTAACTTCAAACTATTGGTTTCGACTAAAATATGAGCGCATAATTCATACAATTGCTTTCTCCAGCGAAAAAGTAGTCTCATCTGAATCAGGAGAGAAATATGCACAGATCAAGCACCATTTACAAAAGAGTCTAAAACAGCTATGTTGTGGATTTTAAATGCAGTGTTAGGACTAGAGGGGATGGACTTCTACTGAAGGAAGCATTATTATGGACTCACATTTTGGCTAGTAAGTTTAAATGCTTTGGTTGATTTGTTTCTTGCAAACATGCTAAATTTCTCCAAATCTGTTCATATGAACAAAAACTCATCTATATCTTGGATGACCCGAGAGTGAATAAAATTTCATTTTTGGGTGAACTATTACTTTAATTGTGATTTATTGTGACACAATATATTATGACACCCTTTGTTTTTATCTTATTAAAATGCATTATGCACAACTGGAACAGTATGAATTCATCCTATGTATCGTTTCTCACCTCTCAAGCAAGATCTGATTGCTTTTCTCCATGTCAAGAGGCAGATTCACCAGATCCAGTTTCTCCTTCAGCGCACTGATCTCAGCCTCGTAGTACGCGCGGAGATCCGTTATGTGACGGGCATGTTTCTCTCTCAGCTTTTGTCTCAGTCTAGTGAGATTAGACAAACCAGAAGTTAGTGTGGCAGCACTAGAGCATCTCAAATAACATTGGATAGGCTCAGCAAAGCACTCAAATATGATCCATCAGCATCTTCAACTACATTACAGTTTAAAAATGTGAGGTCGGTAAGATTTTTAATTTGTTGGGATAAGGCTCTTCTGCTCACTAAGGCTGCATTTATTTGATCAAAAATACAGTGAAAACAGCAATATTGTGAAATAATTACAATTTAAAATAACTGTGTTCTATTTGAATATTTTTGTAAATGTAATTTATTCCTGTGATGCGCAGCTGAATTTTCAGCATCATTACTCCAGTCTTCAGTGTCACATGATCTTCAGAAATCATTTTAATATGATGACTTGCTGCTCAAGAAACAATTCTGATTATCAATGTTGATCTCCTTTATATTTTTTGTGGAAACTGTGTTACTTTTTTTTTCTTCAGGATTCTTTGATGAACGGAAAGTTCAAAAGAACAGCAATTATTAAAAAAACTGAGAACTTGTAACATTATAAATGTTGTTACTGTCACCTTTGATCAGTTGATAATGCATCCTTAATGAATCATTCCTTGCATTCATTTATATAAAATAAAAAAAATTATTATTTTGAATGGTAGTGTTAGACAATGTTCATCTAAGGACAGTAAGGAAGTTAAAAGGCAACTGCTAAATACAATTTTGCATGAATTATCAGTACACATTATTTTAAAGAAAAACTGTTTTCTTCCAATTTTTTCCCCCCATATCTCCAAAACATTTTCCTGACTGAATTTTCAATGTACCACATTTAAAGGATAATTTGATGAATACAAAGTTCAAAAGAATAACATTCACTTGAAATCGAATCTCTCATAATATCATAAATGCCCTTACTGTAATTTTACCTGAGTTTTACCCTTACTGTAGTTTTACCAGATTGCTTAATTATTACGCATTTTTTGTGACCAAGTATTCAAAACCAGTTTTGCCTTTAATCTTTTGTAAACGTCATTTCATGTTAACTTTAGGGGGGTTTTCACGACTCTTACAGTGAGAGAACAACTGGGTCCTCTAGTGAGGTCACCCGCTCCGGTTTCCCTCCGCCTGTCTCTGCGCTGCTTCTGTTGGGCCTGAACATGTCCGGAGCAGACGGTCCTCTGGGCTGAACGGTGACCGTGGCAGTGTGGCTGCCATCATCCTCACTGTTGGCCTGGTTTGCACGGTCAGGCCCCTGCTGTGCAGACAGACTGCTGGCGTTAGACATGCAGTCGCTGTCACTGTGGCTGCGCAGGGCCATGGAGTCGGGACTGATGGGCGCTCCACTGCTCCTGGGACAGGCCCGGACCTGTGCTGACGGACTGCTGAAGTGGGATGGCGACGTGAAGCCTGACGTGCGATCTGACGTGCGATCCTGCTTCACATGCACGGTGGAGTCCACAGTCAACACCTGGGTGAGGGAGCAACAGATGAGACGTATGGCTCCTTAATTAATTCTTGTGATAATTGGTTCTGCTCTGACCTGAGGAGACGAGGCGGATGAGTTGATTAAGGAGTCCCATTCCTGGCCTCTGGGGTCTGCTCTCCTGCTCTGGTAGATCTCCCGCAGGGACAGACGGTTCTCATCTGGAGTCTGTGTGAGACAAAACAGCTTGTTTGTCACTTTTCAATTAACCCTTTAAGGCCTGCTGTATCATATTTGCTTTGCACATTTAAGGATCAACGTGATCAAAACTTCTGAAAAGCCTGTTGTACACAATCTGAAAACATGCAACATCTACAGCTTTAAAGCAAGTAAAAGGTATTTTAGTATGATTGTACAAACGTCTGCCTTCAGGTGTTTGGCTTTAAAATCTTTACTGATTTCTATAAAATAAACGTAAGAATATATTTTGTATTAGGAATATTTCAAGATGAACACTTTATAGACTGAAGCAACTTTTGGTTCACTTGTTTATACAAACGTCATTTATTTATTTTTTTAGAAAAAGTAATGTTAAAATGTGCCTTTTGAGGAACATAAATTTTTTCATTATATTTTTTGCCACTAAAACTTAAAACTTAACTTGTATAGCTAAAATTTTCTAAAAGCAATAAAAATGAAAATATATATTAGCTACCAAAAAAAAAAAAAAAAAAAAAAAAATGTATGAACTATTGTATCAAACAATTTCACTATTATAAGTCAACGAATAAATGTAAACGTTAATGAAAGTGATTTATTATACATCATAAAACATTATTCTGTCATGTTATACTACTATCTTAACTTAGCTTTTTCAGTGTTGTTACTTAAAGGGGGGGTGAAATGCTATTTCATGCATACTGAGTTAACTCACTGTTAAAGAGTTGGATTCCCATGCTAAACATGGACAAAGTTTCAAAAATTAAGTTGTACATTTGAAGGAGTATTTTTGTTCCCAAAATACTCCTTCCGGTTTGTCACAAGTTTCGGAAAGTTTTTTTCGAGTATGGCTCTGTGTGACGTTAGATGGAGCGGAATATCCTTATATGGGTCCTGAGGGCGCGTCTGCCGGAAGAGCGCGCGCTCCCGTATAGCAGAGCACTGAGAGCACAACAGGCATTCGCTGATCAGAGCGAGAGCGTCTCGAAATGTCACAAAAGGAGTGTGTTTTTGGTTGCCAGGGCAAGACAACCCTGCACAGATTACCAAAGAAAACACAGCATTAAGGGACCAGTGGATGGAGTTTATTTTTACAGAGCATCAACGGAGTTGTGCAAGTGTTTGTGTTTGTTCCCCTGCATTTCGAAGATGCTTGTTTTACAAACAAGGCCCAGTTTGACGATGGATTTGCGTATCGTTTATTTCTTAAGGATGATGCAATCCCAAGGAAAAAGGGTCACGATCGTGTGTTGGAACCGCAGGCGGTGAGTAAAACTGCTTCAAATATCTCTGCCTCCTTGTTAGTGCGTCCGCCTCCCATCGGAGACCCGGGTTCGAGCCCCGCTCAGAGCGAGTCATTGCTGCTGCTGCTCTCGTTCAGTTTCAGCCTCGGGATCTGATTCTGGATCATAAATAAACGGCTGAATCTGACTGTAAGCCATGGTTTGTTTTGGATGATGGTTTTTCCCTCATGGTAATGTCACAGCTTCCAGACGCTCTCAACGCAAAAGCCTACTGGCGCTCGTGATTCTTTAGCTCCGCCCACACGTCACGCCTCCAGCCGGTCGTGTTTTTCCGGGAAAAATCGGTACAGACTATCTTTCTCTTATGATTATAATAAAACTAAAGACTTTTTGGAGTTATGAAGGATGCAGTACTACTCTATAGGTACTCAAGATTAACAGGATATTGAGTGAAAACAAGCATTTCACCCCCCCTTTAATTTTTCCTAGAGACCAAGTTAATAAACTTGTACCTGCATTAGGAAGAAGGACGCACTTTCAAAGTTGTCAGGTAGAGGGCGGTATAACTCCCTCTCATCCAGTTTCCAGTAAGACAGGCCTGGAAAACCAAAGAGAGTAAGAATATGTTAAAGGCAATTTCAGAAAATAGCCAAAATCTAAACTTCTTCAAATCTAACATTACACATTAAAATACCTAAAAAAAAAATAACAAAAAATCTTGCACCCCTCCTGTGTGCAAGTGGAGCTTGATTCTTAGTGAAATGTGTTACCTGAGGCTTCAGACACCAGACTGTCACTTCTCTTTAAAGGCAATGGATGTGTGGAGGCTGTGCTGCATCCACGCTGAGGGAAAAGCCAGAAAACAGATGCTTATTATACTCAGAAAGCATTTTTAAAAGCACACAGAGGCCTCTAGGAACACTCAACATAAGAAGCTGAATACTTCATGCTTCATCTTATCTCTGAAACAGCAAATGATGAACAATTCAGACAGTTTATCCGAGATGCAGGACAGAAATTCTTACCAATTATAAATCTGACATTTTCTGCCTTTAAATTTAGAAACGGACATGATATAGAAAATATTTTACAGTAGAAAATATGACATTTTAAAAAGAGTTTACTACTTGAAATGGTAAAACAAACATAAAAAAAAACACTTTAATACGTTATATAAAGATCCTTCCTGTTCAAAATGTAAAAAACATCATTCAGTATTAGCAGATGCTTACATCAGGTAAGTGATCACTGTGCTCCTTAAGAGATCCTGCTCCTGCCGTGCTCCTGTCCCGCTCCTCCACATATGACGTCCGGTTTGGTGTTGTTCGGCTCTTTCTCTGTCTGTGTCTTTGCCTTTGGGCCCAGGAGGTCAGAGGTTGACTACACAACATACAACACAAAAGAGCTGGATCTCTTAATGTTATAAAAATGATTAAACAGAGTTCATTAAATCTAGTTTGGAGCCCAGTTTCCTTAAACCCACTCCCACAAACATTGAATATTGTGTATCATTTTAGAGCGGCTATCAACATAAGGGAACCCAACTTTTCCCACAGAGTTGGGTTACTTTTTAACTCCCCCGTGGGTTAAAGGTTTGCATAAATTACATTTGACCGAAACCCTTGAATTGAAACATTTTGCATTCTACCTATGATAAAACTGCGCTAGATAGATAGGTTTTGTAAATGAGGGCTACTGGTAGGCAGCATTTGAGCTGTGTTTATAATCAATGTGCATTATAGCGACTGTAAAATATGTATTGTAGGTATGGAAATTACATATTTGATATTTGCTATTTTGTCATTGTGCTACTTTAGACAGTTTTTGACTGACATGGGCTAGTTTTGTCATGCAGACCTGGCAACCCTGGCTTTACAGAGCAGAGCAGATGCTTTCAGTTTAGTGTAGCGTACATTCTAGCTAAACTAAATGACTTCTATTTAAAAATAAATAAATAAATAAAAGGAAAACCAACAGTTTGGGTGTGCATTCATACAACACACAGTGTTTAAGTAACTCCATCCTTCTTGTTATACAAAAAATATATTTCTAAATAGTTATTTATTGTTATTTTTCATTTTAGTTAACGTTAACAACACTGATTACGGTTATAAAGACTATATTGTGTATCTGAAAAATCACAGTGAAAAGTTTAAACATATTTGATTTGTGTTATTTCAGTTTTGATGACTGCTGAACTGTAACTCTACCTTGTTAGTCTCTGATCAGTCGGCACATCGAGTGCAACCGTCCCAGTCGTCTGGAGCTCGTCATTGGCTCTGCTCAGAGGGTTCTGGCCCAGAGGGCTTGTGAGAGGTATAGGTGATGGTGTAAAACTCCCGTCCGGCTGGTTCGGGGACCACAGCACCTCGTCTCTCCCCTCTGTAGAACTGGGCCGCCAGGTTCCTAACCCATGTTCCCAGGTGGAAAGAGTCCCGTATCCACTGCTCAGGACAGTAACCATCCCCTCCTCTGATCTCTCCTGAGGGTGAACGGTGAGCTGGGGGGGTGAGAGAGGTCCTGGACCTGACAACATGAAGGTGTTCTCCACCGGGTCCTCTAGAGGCTTAGGGTTCTTACTGGGCTCCAGAGAGTGAGTCTGTGTGCTGATTTGGCGGTTTTGTAACTGCACTAGAGCCTTAATTTCATCCTGTATGAGCTGGAAGAGAACATACAAGAACGTCAAAACAGAAGGAAACTACTTATTTATGATGTTAGTCTGGATTTTTATAATTGCTCAGTTTAAGGACAGAAAAACACTATATATATACACAAATGCAATTTGGAATCATTAAAGGGTTAGTTCATCGAAAAATCATAATTATGTTATTAATAACTCAAGTCAACATACTGCAAGCGCAGTTAACAACACAACGCAATGAGAAATGAACCTCAACACTGAATTGATAGTTTCCTTAAAAATATGTTTATAAACCACATGTCTAATACAGTTAGTTTAGCTTAATTTTAACTAAGCGATATTCTCACAGAGTAAAACATTGATTTCTGAATGCAGCAATCAACGAGGTCAAGAAGAGTTGAGAGATTAAATGGAATAGAAATCGAAAATCGGTTATAAAACTATAAAATCATTTATTAAACCATCAACAAAAAAGGGTTCACAGCCGTTTTCCATCAAAATAAATTCTAAATGTTTAAACAACTGAAATTAAGAAATGAATTGTACTGTAAATGTATTATTAATATTTATTATATTACTTTTTATTTAAAAAAATTTTTTTACTGAGAAATAGTATTATTAAAAAAGTATTTTTTTATTATTGTTATTTATTTATTATAATAAACATCATTACTCATTTATATCCATAATGATATATAAATTTAATTCAAATAAAACGTGCTACAAACAAACACATGCAATGTTTCAGGAATTTATTTTTATTTTTATTTTTTTATTAATAAATTGCACTTAGATTTAATTCCCCAAATCATGCAGCCCGAATATCTAGATGCATGTGAGAAGCATATGTTTGAAGCCTTACACTTGCACAACCAGATTAAACACAATGAAAAACCTTAACTCCATCAGACACAAAGCACAACACTCTGCAACATGAACAATAACTTGGTATCAGTCCAGATACAGTAGGTTGCTTTGAGAAACATACCTGTATTTGGCACTGGTACTGCTCCTCCTGAGCAAGGATTTGCTCTTGATATTGCTTTTCCACTAACTGAAAGAGATGAAGCCACCGGCCCTGTTAGAATCAGAAAAAAACACTGTCTATATGTCAGTATGGAAGACGGAAAAGATCTGATTTTGTGGATTCAATGACCTGCTGGAAATGCTAAGACAGATAAATTGCTGTGTTTTGGTCAGATGGGCTAGTTGAAATTTTGAGTGCAAAAATATTGCCATAATCATCATACTAATTTTTTTTAAGTCAGATCCAGTGAATCTAAACTAGAATGGATTATCCACAAAGCTAGAAATAAAAAAAAAGTCGTGGAGCATTTTGATAAATATATGCACATATTTTAATAATACATTTTATTTCAACACATCACTATTAAGATCTATAATATGCATTAAAAAAATATAAAGTTTTCATTTCATGCCGACTTCAGGACTCAAGAAACTTCTCATTTGAATTTTCTAATCACATTTGTGATGTCAGGAATCAGATTGTGGGATATTCATCACATGTAGACAAAAATTAGAAAGCAGAGATTGCTATATATATATAGGGTGATTTTTACAATCATGCCAAATGTAAAGCCCTCGAGAACTTCTAAATGATCTTATTTGTGATGTCAGGGATCAGCTGCATTGTGGGATGTTCTCCACAGCTCTGAGCGTGGCTGCTGCTGCTGTCTCGACTCCTATGGGAGAACCCAGACAATGGCCCAAAAACCTGGGCCGTGACAGCATGAGGGAACGGACAGCGTGGTCTCGGGCATCTGCGCACCTCACAGTTCTTCCAGATCTCAGGGTCGGTCTCGCCGCTGCTCTGGATCTCCTGGACCAGGGCTCGGAGCGTCTCTATGGAGCTGGGGTTGATGAAGGGCAAACTTCTCCCTGAGCTGAACTCCTCCTCGGTGCGAAGACACAGATTCCTAAAGCATGTGATACAAGAACAGAGTGATGTTAAGTCATTTCTACCCTGAGGGCTTGTTGTGGATTTAAAACAGCTTATCAACAGCATCTTTGTACATGCAAAAACATCACTAACTTTATTTTTGGTTCTGTTTTCAGCTAAATAAAAACTTTCATTTTGGTTTCAGTGAAGATTATATTTCAGCACATCACTATCAAGCCTTAGAGAGATTGTTGTGGCTTTGAAGCAGCTTATTGACAGCCTTTTTTTTTTTTTTTTTTACCTTATTTTGTTAGAAATGTTGCATGCTGGTGTGGTGGAGGGTCTGTCGTCCCCTTCTGTGGTCTGAAGGAAGCCCTCGGGATGGGACGCGGAGCACTCCTCTTCGGGGAGACCTGATACATTGTCCTCAGAGGAGACGATGGACGCCTCGCTCTCCTTCCCGCCATTGGCACTGATCTGATCGTGGCTCAAGGCGACAGAGCTGGACACGTCCTCAGAGATGCTGTCATCTGTGAACATGCTTAAACAGCCGTGGACAAACACTGTGTGCGAGCGCTGTTTAAAATAATGAAGAAAAGCAGAGGACAACACAGTGTTACATGATCCACTTCAAAAAAGTGAACACTTATCCAATGCAGCTAGGACTCAAACCTGCACCATTTCAACTACCAAAACAGATTTGTAACCAATGAGCCACCTATCCAAGAAAATAAAATCATTCACGTTCAGAATTTTTTACTTATGCATATGTTTTTAAAGCTCATATTAAACGAGTCAATTGCAAAAAGTAAATAAATATTTATATTTATATACATATATGTGTGTGTGTGTGTGTGTGTGTGTGTGTGTGTGTGTGTGTGTGTGTGTGTGTGTGTAATTATTAAAAATACTAAAGGAAATCAACTTTTGCAGGTGTAAGGATTAATCTAGGCCTAAATGTAAAATTTAGTGTTTGACAACTTTATAAAATTTCTGTATATTTCTTGCAAGCTAAAGGGCACAGGTAAATGTGACATTTATTATAATGGGTTTTATGTGAAGATTGTTTCAAGTTCACTTAAATTATAAGTTGTTATTTTTTTAAAGTCTAATAAATGTTCAAATTGATAGCTCTCAGATATACAGTAATATTGAATAGCTAGTCAATGGTTCAATATTAGAAAGAAAAAAACGATTTCATATATAAAAGACATCAGTATCAGTGATACTCGCCTTCAGTCATAAAAAAGATGCCATTACATAAATATTACAAATTATATAGCATCTTTATGTTGTTTTATGTTTTAAAGATGACAAGTTACCCTATTTCAGTAACTTTATTAAAGTAATCTTACAGTAGGACTCAACACTGATTACTGTCAGACTTAAAAATCCTTCAACACTTGAATTAAGATTATAATAATTTAATTCATTTTAAAAGTACAGCCACCACAAAATCATAACCTCTTTTTACTTTGAAACTGTTCTGAGGTTTAATACAGATTTAAAATCATTAGATATTGATTAATAGTTATGATATTATTTCTAAAATCTTTGCATAGCTATAACAGCAAACACTGTCATCTAACAGTACTAATCTTAAAAAAATAAAGCATAAACTAAAACCCATGTCTCATATTCTGTGTCCTAAACTCCTGAAACACTGGTGTCTCATATTTTAAAGTCAATGCAATTTGGGAAAGAAATCAATCCAATCTGAATGTGTGATATTTAGTCATTTTTAACATTTTCATAAGTAACTGTCATTTTATCACAAATTTTTCTCTCTCAATAACAGTAACAGATTACAGTTACATTTATTTTGTTATTAAATTACTTAATTGCGTTACATGTAACGTCAACTAGTTACTCCCCAACACTGTTCACAACAAATGCCATTCATTGCGATGAACTTGAATGGAGAGCAACAGCAAGGTGTAAGAGCAGAAAAAGCCAGAAGCACACACATTAAGTCTTCAAATCAATTAAAAACACAAAGCTAATAAATTAAACAACAATCAAACCCCGCCGCTGGTGTGTTTTATCGCACTGTTATTCTGAAAGATGTCAAGCAGCTCGTAGACGTGGACACAGCGCTTCCTGTTCGCTCGAGCTGCCGAGCATCATCTCTGCAGGCCTCCAAACACATTTACAGTCACAATAACTCCAAAGTGCCGTGTCACTTACTTGTTACTTTGTATTACCGCTTGTTCTCCCATTGTGACATCCCTCTCTGTCTCTTCATCCGTCACTGTCTGACCGCTTCGAGCTCAACCTCCTAACCAGCGACGACACAATGCGCCGCGAAACGCCATTGGTGCAATGAGTTCAAAAGGCGTCAATTGATTGGCCAGCGCAAATAGTCAACGTCACTTAAGGCTCTGTGATTGGTTCGTTCTCAGGATTCTGCGCATTTTAAGACCAAATTTGTGGTTTTGATTGGCTCTCTTTAATGTAACCCTGCCGCAGTCGGCTTCTGTGCTATCTATTCTAAGAATTTTTATGGGAAAAAAACATAATTAAAAATGTATATATTTTAAAAATAAAAGGAAATGCATGGGTTGTATTTCAGTTTTAGAAATAAATTAAAATAAATTAATGAAAGATATATTTTCCTTAAAATACATTTATGATTTGGGCACCAAATGTACTTAGTATTATTTTTTTTACCCAAAAATTCCATTAACGTAATGTAAAAAAAAACATTAAACAATATAGCAATATGTATTATTTTGTATTGCACTAATACAACATCAATTACTGCATTATTGCACTCATGAAGATCTCTATTTGAGAATAATAATAAATGCATATATTACAATAGTGTTAATTTAGTAAAAAAAAAAAAAAAAAGCCCTTAATTGAAAATATTTTCACAATTCAACCATTTCCTCTAGACCTCAAATATGCTTCTTAAAAAAAATAATCTTTTTGTTTTAACTTGGTTAAAAGTGAATTTAAAAAAAAAAAATAATAATTATATATATATATATATATATATATATATATATATATACACACACACACACATTTAAATACTTATTTTGTGTTTCGTTTTGGTGGCTCATCAAAACAGGTTACTAGTTTTACTGTCAAGTCTGATTTTCTGGTGGAAAATATAATGTGGTAAATTTATGGAAGGACATAAATTTTGCAATTCAATGAACAAAAGAGTTTCATACACAATGAATGTCATATTTATTGACAGATATACAAAATTCCAAAGTGTGACCTTTTTTTTGTCTTTACATGAAAATACATTGTATTACACGGGGTAATAAATACAATAAAAGACGAAAGTAATGGCATCACTATAATACTTTTCAGAATCTCCCCGATTATATCCATTAGTGCGTCCAAAGAAAAAAAAAACTTTTATAACTTATCCTGTGACCTATTTCTAAAAGCACAAACCTAGTCTAATTTGTAAAAGTCATGCAGATTCTAATGTGGGACCTTTCATCCGGTTGCATGCATTTTGCGTATTAGTTCTTAAAGATACTATGTGGTCAAAGAAAAAAAAATTTATAAAAAAAGTCAACAGTTCTGGATCTCTTGCATTTATAAATCAGAAGATATATTCGCTGAATGTTGCCTTTTTCCCTCCAAAATTGCAGATGAAAAGTGCAACTCTTGCAACATAAATGCTCCGTTTTCTGATTGTTTTATCCCCTCAAAGAAAGGCATGCATGATTCCCGTGTGACAGTTCTTTTAGCCGTATGGAGACAATGGTGAAGGAGGCGCTAGGATCTGGCATTTCTCTCTGTTTCTGCCAGACACTCCCGAACAAGCCCTCTGGCATGAATTATACCTACAAAAAAAAAAAAAAAAAAACATGACACAATACGAGTTTAATATGAGTGCATGATTTAAAATCTGATATTCAGAAGCTGATCTATTTATTTCATCATCGATTTGTCCACAAACCTCTTTTAAGTCGCTCCATGGCACTTTTACTCCCTGCATATGTTGGCCTTATTTCTTTCCCAAGTTCTTCAATGATGGCGAGGAGCTCAGCATATTTACTCTGAGGTACTTGGCTCCCATTTGGACCCTAAACATGAGATAAGAGAGAGAGCAAGACAGAGAAACATTTTAAATAAACTTTTTGTTTGGATAGAATGGGTTTTAAAGTGTAAAATTAAGAGCGTCAAAAATTGTATTACATTTATGCATTTTTGTTATTTAATAAGACTATGCAGTTTTTATGTTTGTTATTTTAGTATATCAAGTTAAACTAAATGTATTTTTTATTAATATTTTTAATTTGTTATTTCCATTTATAATTTCCATTTTCATTCTAATTTTAGTAAGTCATTTTTATCATTTTGTTTTATAAATGTTTTTATAGATTTTATTTCAATTGTAATAATAATTTTGTCACATCAAGTTAGACTACAACTTTGAATGTTTGTACTTTTAATGTTTTCATGTTTTATTTTAATTTTAGTATTCATTTTCATTTTTTAATGTCTACATAGTTTTTGACATTTTGAAAAACTTTGCCTTGACAACAAGCTGAAATAAAATATGTTAAAAGGTATTTTGTTTCAAGTAACATTTTTTTTTCTTTATTTTAGTGTTAGTTAACTATAATAACATGAAACCTACCTGTGGGAATCCCAACGAAGGCGGCCCAAAGTCATTCAGCATTGGTTTGTATGATTGTATCGTTGCCATTGAAGACGGAGAGGGAATGTTTCCTTGTTAAAACAACAAAACAGATCAATAACTGTACGAAACAACAACAACTTAAAATTTACATAGACACATATGACTTTATTTCAAGTCAGACTTGCAGTAACTGTGATGTAACCCTTGTGACAACTAGCCCCTGCCTTCGTTCTATGCGATACCACTCTCATCCGCTAGGTGTCTCCAAAGAGCAATAAAAAAACGGCACGTCTGAATCCGATCAATCAACAGCCCGAGAGACAATCATGGAGGAAACGGCACGGGCTTGATCTTAGCCGCTGAAAGGATTCATTTTTATCACAATCTAGCGGCCTCCACGCAAACCCATCCGGCCACGCCGCGACGCGGAACCTTCGGGAAGAACCCGAACATGCACCTAACGCCGATATTTAGCCCTAAAGAAGGCGAGGAATGCGTTTTTTCCACTAGTAATAATGGCGGATGTGAAGGATCTGACCCTGTAGCGATCAGACTGGACAAAAACTACACACGGCTTTTCCCCAGGTATTCTTTCTCTCGCCAATTCTTACATTCGACCAAATACACTCAAGACGAAGAGTTTTCCACGCTTTTTCGGCATACCTTGGTTCCCAGAAGTTCCCGGAAGGTGTTGATGGAGATTGGGTTTGTAAGACATACCTGAAGAGATAATAAATGAGAGAAATAAAATTGTCCCTAAAATCAGCGGAGCGTCCGTCTCGCAGACACTTTTTGTTTACAGCACCGGCAAATATGGCCGCGTCACTCCTCATGACACCCACACTGTTGTCCATCATCATCACAAAGAACTCAAGACAATTAACACATAATTAATGAAAAAAATAACCAGTGTTGTCCTTAATCACAGTAACAACTGGAGAAGTAAAAAAAAAACATTAATAATAATTATATGTATAAAAAATAATAGATTTACCTTAAGATTTTTTTCTAGTTTTATTAAAGTTTAACTTAAAAAAAAAAGTTGTTTTTATTCAATTTTTTTTCTAAGATCTAACATTTGAATTTTGGAACTATATTTTAAAAAGGCGGTAAGATAAGATTCCAAAATAACTTTCCAAAAGTTTAATTCGATTTAAGGTGGATTATTATTTTAAAGCTTTGTACATATTTTATACTGAAATAAACTGAACACAATTTTTTTTTAATAAGACTTTGAGAATAACATTTATACTATGAAATGCACCAGATACTGAAAATAAGACTTCTACAGTTTCCTTTGTTCAGACCATACCACACGGAAAAATAAAAGTTAAATACACTCTGTGAATAGAAAAAAAAAAGTTGTTCCTTGAAGTGAAGACATTTTGAAATCGAGGTAATCCACAAGATTTATTGGTCAAATGCAAGAGGTAGAGATCTTGCAGTCAGTTAAATTTCTCCGTAGATTCTTTGTACAACAGATCCATCAGTAGTGCAACTCGTGCAAGGATGAATGACATGGTCTTTAGAGTCCTGCGACATCTACAATTGAGCAAAAACATGACATTTCAGATATGCAACTATACATTGAGATATAGTAGAGACTGAGCGTGTGTCAAACTCACACATTTACAGCAGAAATGAGGTTTGGGAGCTCTTTGTCCCCAATAACAATAGTGACGGCAAATTATTAAAAGCAAGAAACGGAGCGAAAGCATTGACTGATTGATTGATGTGGCCTTCTATAGAGGACACTCTAAATTACAAATCACACTTAAACTGAAACGCTGGAAAGCAGTGAAAACCTGCTGACCCACTTCCATAAACTAAAAATTCGAAGGGTTCGTCAAACCATGCAACGTCTCTTGATAAAGTGTTTAGGGTGTGGTTTGCACCGCTTACACCCATCACTAAAGCCAGCGCATTCCTGCTTGTGAATCAGGTTCTGTATTAAGTGGTAAACAAGCAGTGTCATGCCCAAGACATGCTGGGTCAGAAGGTGGGGACAGATGGAGGCTGTGCGAGATGAAAAAAAAGAGAAAGAAATTGAAATGAAACTAGATTGTGAGTAACCCCTGAGCGCTGTCCTGTGTACATAGTAGTGTATGTGACTTCATAAAGCCACTTATGTTGATGGAAAGCACAGGCCATGGTTTAACAGACAGAGGATGTGAAAAGGTAACAGACTGAGCAAATATTGTCCAGTTTCGCCCCTCTCAGTGCAGTAACCTGACCCGCAGAGCTCTGATTCTGTAGCTGCTCTGACAAGGAGTCCTCTTTGGACACGAAAACCCTGAAATTTTGAACACGACACAACCGGCGTGCCGGAAGAGGAAGGGTGGCTGGCTGGCTTATGATGCCACATCTGCCCTAAAGTGCGGGGTGTTTGTGTCACGCTATGTGTTGATGGTGTGGCTGATGCTCTGCGGATGGAGTTGCCGCCACATTTGCTGCTGCTGCACGGCCAGCTGCTGAGACTGATCTGATGATGACAGGATGTTGATCAGAGGCGCCACACAGTTGGCAGGAATGATCAGACCTGAAAAGAAAACGGAAAATAAGTTGAAAAATCAAACATTTGTGGAGCTCTTTGAAATAAGTGGAATTTATTATATCTGTCTGGATTCAGACCCAACACCCAATTTTAATTTTTTACAAACGTTTTAATGGTTACATTAAACTTGTAATCAAAAAGCATGTCTAAATAAAATTATTAAATTTACACAATATAACAACAAATTTTCAAAGTTCAAGAAAATTTAAATGTTTAGGGTCTGATGAAACATTTTCTTTGTTCTTATTAGTTTTATTCCATTTTATTATATAGTTTTTTTATTTATTATCATGTGTATTTTTTTTTTTTCAAGTTTTCAGTCAGTTAAAATTTTCTGCATTCTATATTAATGGCTAAATGTTAGTAATCAAAAAGCATATCTAAACTGAAATTATGAAATTTATTAATTATACAAATTAACACCTTTCAAAGAAAAATACATTTAAGGCCTTATGGATTTTTTCTGTGTACATTTTGTTTTATTTTCCCCAAAGTTCTAGATCTTCAGTTTGAATTTATCTGGATTCCATTTTAATGGTTTAGTTTAATTTTAATAATCAAAAAAGAATGTCCAATCAACTGAAACTTTAACATTGTGGAAAAAAAAAATTTGTGCATTGTCTTTTAAATCAAATTAAAATGAAAAATTCATTTTTTGGAGGCAGTGATGCACAAGTGTTTTCCAGCAAAAATTAAAACATGGAGGGCAAAAAATTGCCATTTCTTTACATTTCTCTATACTGTACAATGATGCTGTATTTGTATATGTTGGACAACATACCCACAATCCTCTGCCCGTCCTCTGTTCTTAAACGTACAATCTGCATCTTCACGTTGGCTCCGCTGACTGAAGCCAGTACGCCCTCCACTTTGGTCCACACACTGAGGACGGAGCCACAGAGGACATAGTATGTCCTACACCGAAGACCGATCTCACATTGTAGCCCCACTGACACTTTCTTACAGTTTCCACGCCTGTCAAAAAGAGTGTTCCTCAGGACAACATTTTCAGATTTCACAATGTACAAAACAAAAGTGAAACTGCACGTTTGCTTCTATTTTCACTTCTGATATTACTTAAAAAAAAAAAAAAAGCACCTACCAGTACGCGTGCGAACAGACATTAGCCGAGGAGTTGTACTGATCAATCCAGTGCTGCTTGGCATCATCAGAAAGAACCTATTTTGAGATCAGGATTAGAGACTGTACAAGCTGAAGAAGTTACATGAAACAGTCTGCAGGATGCCAAAATGATCGAGAATTAACATTCACCAAGCACCAAATGAGATAGCAAATTTTTGTTGCGATGTTGTGATCATAATTGCTGCAGAAGAATCTGTAATTGAAGTAAAACTGATTGATAGACATTTCCTGGTCAGAATATCTGGACTTTATCTTTGTTTTCATATTGAAGGTATTTCTGAGGTCCTCATGCATTATATGTACTAATAATTGCATTGCTACAGCATTCCCTTTAGATCCACAGCACAACTGGTCGATTATGTGCAATGTCTGCTCACTATTCTTCAGTCAATTATGAAAACGAAGGCAAAACCTGCATATTTTACCATAAATAACTAGTGTGGTTTTTATTGAAACACAATGATAAACCAAAAACATTAAGAAATGCAATGAAACTGCTGTAATGTACTACCTTTTTACTTCTCTTCTTGATGTCTGCATAGGTCTCCAGTTTAACTTGTTTTCCAACATTTGGTCTGTACACCATAAAGAGTCTCTTTTTGGGGTTGACCTCCTTTACCAGTATGGAGATTTTCTTGTTATTCCGCACCTTGAAATGAAACAGAATGCTGTTAGTTTCAGTTGTTAAATGAATTGGAAGTGGAGTGCATAAAGGGGGAAACAAAAATCTTGTTCACCTGTACGTAAAAGCCATCATCTGGTCCGTTCTGGTCGGCCCAGACGTGGGTGGCATCCTCCCATGACATTCCCCGTTCCACACTCACCTGAACACAGAAACAAGTTTTGACTTTTTAGTAATTAACCAATTAGGACATATTAACACCAATAATTTCATCACAACGGTGTTCATAAGCATGGACACATATTTTAGTTTCCCAGTATGGATATACATACTGTATAGAGCTCCACATGACCTGAGGTGGAATATCCTGGAGTCAAGAATTTCTTTACATCAACTTTCTTCACTTTTTCATCTCCAGAACCCAAATCTGCAAAGAAAATATACATTCAAACTGAAATGAGCAAATCCTGGAGTCTAAATCCTGGAGTTGTTCACTACATTAAAAGACACAATGACTAAGGCACAGATGAATTTTTCAAAAAGTAACATTTTTCCCAACGTGATTGGATATATTAAATCAAAACAATCGGTTGCGTTTTATAGGCTGGTGTGGTGAAATTTAAACCTTGGTCGACAAAATTGTATTAGAGTTTTATGGCCTTTAGCCCAAGATTTACTGGAATTGAAACACCAAAAAAAAAAAAAAATACAGAACATTTTTTTGATTTAAAACCACTTCATACCTAAAATTCCCATATCATATCTTCCAGTCTTTTTGGCATTCTGAATGACAGCACTCAAAGTGTCGGAGAAATACTGAAAGAGAGCATTTTGTTGATGGACCTCCATTCCAAGAATCCTGTTCAAGAACTTCCCGATGTTGTTGTAGTCTATAAAAAACAAGAAATTAATAAAAGATATGTTGCACGAAAAAATGAAAACATTTGGGCAATAACAATAAGCTGGGGCACATATTCAATTGCATTTGTTAAAATACTTAAATGTTTTACCCTATTTTCATTTATTTTGAGACCTTATGTACTAATACATAAATACATGTGGATTAGGAGATCATGTGATATTATATTTTGTTCATACAACAGTACTGTGCTTATGTATTCAGCCAATAATAGTAAAATCTGTATAATGAATTTACGTGTTTTTAGTCTTTCCTAAAGGCAGGGCAGCCATCACTCTTTGAGGTTTAATAATCACATTAGGACAGAAGGTGATTCATGTTTTTCTAAATTTAAGAACTCTTAAAATGATAATTAAACATTTTGTTATACGTATGGGTGTGTGATAACACGATTTTTGATCATTGAAGATTAAAACGTCTCCACAATCTGCTTTTGAAAAAATATCACAGTATCGTGCTACAGCGAAAATTCTATCAGCTGCAGTTCTAGCATCTCAATATGATGTACAATTACGCATTTACATTAAATGTTAACTCACTGACGAGTTCCACTTACATGACACTGCACTTATTCAAAATCACAAAATTACATTTGCATGTGCTTTAAAACCTTGTCGGTTAAACATTTCATTCATGATGTGCTTTCTCAGCACGTACACCTGAAGCGCACGCCCTCTAAAAAGTGGAAAAATCCTGGAATGTTTTCCTCAAAAACCCTAATTTCGTTGCGACTAAAGATAGAAAGACATGAACATCTTGGATGACATGGGGTGAGAAAATCTGGAAAATTTTATTCTGGAAGTGAACTAATCCTTTAAGACCTCCTATATAGCCTTACAGGTGATCAAACTGAATTTAAGACATTTGAAGACTTCTAAAAAAAAAAAAAAAAACCCAGCAGGTACCCTGAACATTAAATGTATGAGAATGTAACAGACTGAAAATATCTCACCTTTGTCCAGTGAGAGAACACCAGATCTATCCTCCACATTTATCAGCCCCACTCCAATTAAACCATTGCGGATTTCTGAAAAAAGGAAATGCAAAGCAGAAAGATTAAGTTACATTTTTTCTAGTTTTCAAGTGACTCTTTCCTATTAAAAACAATCACCTGTACCTTTAAAGAAATCCCCGTCAAAGTCAGCAGGTGGAGACACTAAAGGAGAGTCCAGACTGACAATAGACTTCATTACTATTTCCAGAGCGTTTCTGCCATACTGTAGATGAGAAAAAGTCATGAGCATATTGTCTAGAAACAACCCTATTTAATACTGACGGTGTGTGTAATCTAATCTTACTTTGTTGTCAAAGTTAAATCGGCTGAGATCTCTCGTCTCTGTGGCCCTTCTGTCTCCATGCGTTAATGCCCCCTTTTTGAGAAAGACAAACACAATTAGGCTTACAAAATTAAATCCCCCATTAGCATACAACACGTGCATGAGGGACTTACCAGGCTTTCTAGTCGTTTGGCAACAATCGAAGCGAATCGTTGCTCTCCAGCGAGTTCAGAGATGAGAAACACATACTCAGGTGCTGTGACCTGGTTGGATCGATGTGTTCGACCTGTTTGCAATTACAAATTAATAAAATTAGACTGTATTAATAGACACTCAATTGTTTGAACTAAGTTTAAGATTTATTCAATTAAGTTTCATATGAAATTTTGTTTAAATTTGTTTTATCAAACAAATTAAATGTGACGCATATTATGATGTGCATTTGTCTTTATGGCTTAGTTCGTTATTGACTATCTGCATCTATTTGAAATCATACTTACAAAAAGTGTTCATTCAAATTGCTTAGAACTAGCATAAATCTATTAATTATACAAATAATTTCAAGGCAACATCTGTCATTTAGTCATTTAGTTTACCTTGATACACTAACTTGACAAATGAAAACTTCAATTAAAAACTATAGACAGATGGAAAATAAAATATATTAAAAATAACAAAAATACAACAAAATGACTAAACCTTTAGCTAAAATTAATTTTTTTTTATATTGATGAAAACGGAATATATACTTTTCATAATATGTATACACATACAAAAATATAATAATGAAGATAAAAGTAAATAAATACCATGTACCCACCAAACTGCTGAATAGCTCTGTCAGCACTCCAGGGCAGCTCTAATGTCATGTGTACCCTCCTCCTCTGGTTCTTCACTCTGCGGTCGGCTTGAAGTGAAATCCCAGAGCTGGCAGCCTCTGAGATAATTGCAATGTTCTACAAAGGTGAACACAGAACTGTTTAAATACTATTCATTATATCACAACATTACACAGATGTAGGTAAAAACCAAAATAGCATACCTTATCACCATCCATGAACCTCTGCTTCTCCGTGAGGTTTAAGATTTCAACTGGAACATCAAGCTCTGATCGAGACTCGTAGGAAATGGTGCCATCATCATTGCTGACTACCCTGCCTTTGCGGCCAGTCATCTGCATTGCATAAGACATGCACAATAATAAAAAAAAATGGCGTTGTTTGAGTTAAATACACGGTGTACACAAAATAACTGACGGCCCTAAAAATAAAAAATCTACAAACAGACCAACCTCTGCAACAATATCAGGGCCTCCCAGCTCATCGATGAGTTCATCAAGTGTATTGGGTGGCAGATTCTCTGCCAGCTGCTCCAGTTGCTCTAGCAGGTCCCTCTTCATCCGCTGGGCATCTTCAACAGCATCCTGACTGGTCACACAGCTGCTCTCCTCTGGCTCACTTTTGGCTTAAGAACAAGTATTTAGTTTGACTATTGGCACCATTATTCACTGGACAATGGCACTGGACTTCTTCATTATACTGCCTTAAATCAACAACTTTCAGCTGCAGTTATCTGTGATAAAACATCTAGAAACACTGTGAAGAGCTCATTGGTCACATACCTATAGCAACCGTGTTGTTTGAAGGTTTGATGGTGGGGGTTGTGAAAGTGGGTCTGGTTGTTCCAAGCCCAGAGGCTAACAAGGCACTTTGAATAGAGTCTGGATCAATCCTTTTTTTCTTCTTCTTCTTGTTCCTCTTGTCTTTGCTCTTTTTAGTGTCTTTTCTGATGAGCCACGGATCTAAGTTTCAAACAATTTGCAGCATTTGAATATTTCTAATTATAATTGTATCAACACCGAACTGAATTAAGCTGGATAAAATGGCACTTTAGTCTTCTGCAGAGCTGCTCATTGCAAGAACGGGATTCATTTTATATCTGTTAAACTTTGCACCATGGACAGTTATTGAACAGAGCTGAATCAAAGCTGATTAAATAATGACAGTATTATCTTACGTTGAGCTGCTTTTCAGCTGCAACATTAACAGTGTTCTGTTTATTTTATGTGGAACTGCTTTGAAACAATCTGTATGCACCCCTTTCTCATTTCCAGGGCTCTCTCAGAAGTGCAAGTCATCATAGATGGGGGAAAATTCTATAGAGGTGAATGGAAATTACAACAATATGTTTGCATTCTCATTCGCCCCAATCCACAATAATATTTAAGACTTTACGAAAGATAAGAAAAATATGAAGAGATTGATTACACTGATCAGAAGAGAACATAATTTGTCACCAGTCCCTCAGCTGTTGTTTTACAAACACTTGTGCAGAAGAGTTAACTAGTTTTCTGTAATTTAAAGCTAAGGTAATATAACAAAAGTGTAGTCTTTTAATTTACTAAGTTAATCGTATTATGTCATCGTAGTCTCGGAAAAGGGTCCCTTGAATAAAGCGCTACATAAATAATATGGCTCGACTATCTTGGGTGCAATAATTTACAATGTTAACAAGTGCTACAGATTCTCACCATCTTCCTCATCCTCACTGGAATCATCCTTAAAGGGGTTGAAGTCATCTTCATCCTCCTCCCCTGAGCTGACCGAATTGAAGCTGTCGTCGCTTTCCACATCTTTGTCTGAATCGTCAGAGTTGCTCTCATCTGAGCTGGTACCAGACAGACCACCAGATTTACGAGCCTTCTTCACTTGCTTCTTTGTTTCTGGACCTGCAAACACCAGTCACCAACTGTCATAACTCAGTTTCATTTTCAATTTGAGTAACTTAAGAGTGGTATTACTTCCTCCAACATCGAAATGCACTCATAGCTTCAGGGTAGAAACTGCTTTTCATGTGCATCTGAACAGTACCTTTTCGCTTCTTGCCTTTCTTCTCAGTGGAGGTTTCTGATGGTAAAGGTGTTTCCTTCACACTTAGGTCAATGCCTAAAAGACTGAAGAGTTTTTGTCTGTCTGGTGCAGGAAAATGCTTCTCCACCAGGGACTGCAGTACACCCCTTTAAAAAAAAAAACAAATGAAAATGACACTGTCTATCATCTGCTAGTTCACCCAAAAATGTAAATGTACTCAACCACAGGCCATCCATGAGGAGTTCGTTTTGATGCATTTGTTCAGATTGTTCAGAAATTTAGTGGCCGTGTCAGAGCAACACTGCACCGCAGATGTGTGCAGTGTAAATTGTCTAAGCATTAATGGCAGGGAAAGCCCCTTATAATGCAGCACGGCCACGTATGAAGTGTTTCTGTTAGGATATAGTACATTGAAGAATGCCAAGTGACTTACAAATGGGAAAACCACATTTCCATTGTAGTTCTGCAAATTATTCATTTTTCTTGGATGGCATAAGAGAGAGTACAATAAAAAGTATTTCCTGCATATTTATTAGACTGACTTTGCAGTGGAGACAAAGTCATTGAGCTCGCCTCCTCCCTCCTCCAAGGCCTCAAGGGTTCGAGCCTCTCCAGTTGATTGAAGACCAATCACCACACACTACATGGAAGGTTACAGATCAGCACAACCAAAATCACCGCAATTCTTTCTTTCATTTTTGAAAGATTTTTGCAATAAGAGAACGTCCAACCTAACCTTTCCATTTTTAACTTCCTCTCTGGCCAGCTGCACCACTCTCCGTACCTTGGAGGCAATGCACAGGTATTTGAAGAACCTCTGGTGAGCAGACCAGAACTGACCCCACATGGACTTTTTCATCCGTTGTTCTGCATCCATCAGATTAGCGGCTTGCTGGAACTTCTCTCTTGCTCTTACCCACTGCAAGTTTGCAAAATAAATGACTTTGTGTGAATATAGAATAATTTAAATGATCATAGACACATTGGCAAAAAAAAAAGTTCAGTTTTAGTTTTGGCATTTTACGCACCAAGCGAACCGATTTGTTGTACATCTTGATGTAGTCCTGCGTTAAGGGAACTTCTTCGATTTTAAATGTCACGCCTGTGAAGCTCAGCTGTCGAGCGATGTACATTCCTCTCAGCTTCATATCCATAGCAACAATCTCCATGGCACCAACACCTCTAAAATAAGAGGATAAAAAAAAGAAAAGGGTTGCATTCAATATTGAGAGGATGCATGCTGGTACTAAAAAGCAAGGTCATAGACACAGACTCTTATATGATCAACTCACCTTCTTTCAACAGCTTGGATAAAATTAGTAAATTCTTTAAAAGGAGTTCCTTCCCCCCAGATCCCAAGGCGATTCATGTAGGCCATATTGCGGGGCTCGGATGCTCCTACACAAAATCCAACAAAAGAGGTATAAATAGAAAAAAACTTAAATGCATTTGGAGGAAAAAAAAAAAACAAATGCATCCATGTTGGCCAACATACAACATCCAGTGTCACATACCTGTAGCACTTGCGTACACAACCCGGGCTTTTGGCAGCTTGTTCTGCAGCTCTAAAACCGCTAGGCCGGTCTTTGTGGGCTTTGATGACCCAATAGGGCAAACATTTTTGGCTTTGTGACACTCATCAAATATGATCTGAGATACTCAGTCAAGGGAATCAATCACCATAGTTACTAGAGAGCTGAATACAATCACACCATGTTAAGCGCTTGACTGCGGTTCAGTCAATACGCAATGCTTTTCTGCTCTAGAGCACGGAATGTTCCTCTAGAGATGTCAGGTTGATGTAGTACCAAAATTGTGGAAATGATAAATGCGACTTCTGTTTTTTATTTTAATATTCCCCAAATAACGCAACACCAAAATGTTTTTGATTCTTTTAACCAAAAAGTAAAATGAAGGCTTTTATTTAGTCTAAAAAACTAAACCAAAATATGTTTTTATTTTAAAATCAAATTAATAACATCTGTCTAATAAATCAACACAAAAAGAGCACAAATAGTTGTATATGAACATTTAAATTGCCCATAAGGCAAATATCATATTTTTTTATATAATAATTTGCTCCTGAAATATAAACATTTAAATGGTGGCTGTAATAAAAACTTATTTTCATAAGAGATTCATTGACTTGAACACATTAAATACATTACATGTCAAAATAATTAAGAAAACAAATTGAGTTAAAAAACTAATCAAAAAAACAAGTTTTTTAGCTAACAAGCTGCAGAAATTGAATGGTTTACAACCGGTTTCATTGACACAGTTGAAACACTGCCGCTAGAACTGAGTGGTGAAAAGCCACAAAGAGTGTCAAAACGTAATTTATTGCATAAATTTAGTTTGACAATATCAGACTTTCTGTTTTCTTTTCCTCTTAATTTGAAAGGATACAACACCATCGAAGTCATCTCCGCACCAGTGTAGTAACTGTTTGAATCTCGTCTTATACTTTCCCCCAGACTGGCTCTCTCCAATCAAGGATGAGTATGTGGCAAAGATCACACCTTTTTTCACACTGCCATTGTGTTTTGATGAGATCTTTCCATATTTGAACTGAAAGAGAGAAAATTTAGTCAAAATAATAATAGACAATCTCACATGTTGGCTAAGAAGCACTTAACATACCTTGTTTAGCGAATGGACCAGAATGTTCTTTGCACCGATGTCTCTCAAGTCCCTCTCTGCATCGTATTTCAAGTCATTTGATACACTAAACCTGTACAGACCAGTGGTGAAAAAAAGCCATGTATAATGGTAAAATTACACACCAAAAAGCAGTTTTGAAAAGAAAGAAAACAGGTAAATACCAGAGGGATCTTTTCCTGCCAAGAAGATAATTTTCATATATGATTCCAGCAATGGTTCTACCCTTTCCAACGCCGGCCCCATCTCCAATTAAGTAGGATGCCCTGTCTCCATTTGGTAGGAATGTCTCATGTTGCTGTATGAAGAGACACCATTGAAAGAGATAGATCTGAAATACTGCAGTAAACAATATTAGAAATAACAGTACGTTATGTATAATATGATTTCACTTGCATAAATGAACTAAACTGATTCCTAAGCGGTAATACCATTTTAAAGGTTAGAATATATAAAAAGGCCCAAACCTGAGCAGCATACGTGATAGCCTCAAGCTGTAGGGCAGATAACCAGCCTCTATCTATGGTCTCCTCTGGAATGGAAAGTCTGTACCACACATCTGGTGGGTTGACACTTGACAGAGAGCTGGTCTCAACCACAGGATCAGGATGCCGCAGTCCAATTCTCACTGAGAGACGAGAGAAGATCAACTTTACAAACTTGCCAAAAACAGTGAAAAACAACGAGTTTGTTGTCATTATTATTCATAATAATCCTGTATTTTTCATAGATTACATCTAATGTACAGCTAAGAAATTACTGGCTGTGCACAAGCCTTAACTTAAGCATTCTGATAACATGATAATACATACGTTTCATCGGCATGTATTCGGCATATGTCTCCGCATGACCCAGCTCCTCCTCCTCCTCTTCCTCTGGTTCCTCTTCTTCCTTCATTCCTGGTAATTTCTACAATCAATTAAATTAATAATTAAAAAACAATCCCAAAAATTTTAATGACACCTAAAGTCCTCAGTGAATATCTTATCAGATTTAAATTCAAATAAATAAGCTTACATTTACAGGTGAGAAGCTCCGCATTTTCATGTCATCATTGACCCAGATTCTTGCTACATCTTTGCTGGACACTTCCTTTTTCAAGCCATTGTTTAATTCCGCTGAAGAAAACGGAGACAGAAAATATTCACACATGAGAAACAAATATTCACACACCCACAGTAGTGTGCCGGAAATGATACGGTCCCACCACAACATGAAAGCACCTGTGAAAAGAGACTCAGTGCACTGCAGTTAAAACCCTACCCATACCTGATCTGTTCATCATCTTTGTGGAGATCAGAATAATTTCTGAAAGGAAGAGCATTGACATTAAAGAAAACACAGCATGATTACATCCACACAGCCTCTCAAAACTTTAGTCAATGCTCAAATTTTTAACAATACAATTTTTCATGACTTTCACTTGGTTTAAAGCAGGGATATAAATAAAGCTATTAAAAAATTGGTTAATTGAAATAAGAGCTGAAATATGATGAAAAACTATGAAAATTAGAAATGCTTGGTGCACTAAAAATACTAACTGGAAATTAAGAAATGAATACGGGTTAGAAAAAGCACATAAAATTACTAGAAATATAAAACAGAAACTGAAAACAGCTTAATTGAAATACTAATAAAAATATTGGTATATAAATAATGTAATTATAATAAAATGCACTGGTTTGAAGCACTGACAACTGTTTTTAGCTGCATTGTGAACATGGCCTAAATCAATAATGTTTCTTTAAACAATATAGACCTAAAAACAGGTCTGTTATTCCTTATGAGCATCAAACAAGCTTTAACGCCTCCAAAGATGGTTTGAGCTCATGTTGATTTCGTTTTGACAGCTGGAGGCAGCACTTGAAAACTGGCACTTGGCGTCAGGTTTGCAAAGTGCCACAAAGCAGACAGCTGTATCATCAGACCATTACAAGCAAAAAAACATCTATGATCGCTTGAGGACCAGCACGTCTGCCAGCACTCACTTGTGCCTGTGGCTGTTGCTGTAGCAACAGGTTGCGCTATGTCAGTTGGGGGCTTCAACTTCATAAGCTCTCCAAGGCTGCTTGTCTTCAGGCTGCTGGTTCTGAGAAGGTCCTTCAGTCTGATCTGCTCATTATTCGGTGGGACCACAGTGCAAACGGTGGGAGAGGATGAAGAGCTCCGTTGTGCTGTCGAATTTGTGTGCACCACCTTGGTTACTGTGATGGTCTGCCTGGAGGTGGTACCAGTTGATGGTTTGGTCACTACAATTGTACCCAGCGATGGCAACTGATTCAGTTGATTTAAAACGAAGGTGGTTGTTGAGGGTTGAGGCTTCTCCTGCAAAGACGACACAGAATATATAATCAATGCATAACATTAAAATGTTACACAAGCAGCAGGTTCAGACAGACCGAATGCCTATAGTTTGCTCACTCACTGTCTGCATTAAATTGCACAGAATAAAAGGCATGAAATCGCTAGTTCTAATCTGTTTGGATGTAGCTTCCAGAAATAAATGCAAACTAGGGTTGTGACTAGTAGGCTTGCCACGATAGATGGTGTTGACGGTTAGGTTCGCTGACGTTGTGTTTTGTTGTTGCATTCAAGCAACTGACGCTGAAATGCGCACGGTGCTTTTAAGATATTTAAAAGCGAAGGAAAGTGAGGAAAATAACGAAAATTCTAACTAATTAAAAACAAACAATTGCTTTATTTTTAATTGCTGAATGTCCACTGTTTGAAAGTGAAAGCAAAATGTGCACGCCACTTTTTCAAGCTATGTAAAAGTGAAGGAAAGCGAGAAAAAGAGGGAACGCCCCTGCGGGGATACCGATATTACCAGTGTTGTAACACACAGATTAACCGTTGGGAAAAGAGAGAAAAAAAACATGTTGTGGATAAGTCACATTTTATTATTTAATTCAGAAATAGGCCTAATGCCGACTCGAACGGTTTACAAACATTATAAACATAGTGAAACATACATTGTAAACATAGCTAGGCTATTTTAGTTCTCCTCACTCCACAACAAATACTTTCAATTAACAGAATTTAGAAAACAAGAATTAAAAATATAAGAAGCTATAGCAATGTAAACAACAAGCCAAACCAAATTTAGGCTAAAACGAAACTGACGTTGGGTGGTCTTATTCGACACAATCAAATGTTTCCATATTCGCTATGTATTTGAAATTATTATTAACTATGTAGCCTACTTCACTCGCCTTCCAATATCCACATAAAATGCATGTAGCGCCAGTGCAATCACTTGAATTTTTTCCGTCTAACAGTGAAAGCAATTACTCCTTTTAATCAAATATAATCAGACTTGTAAAAGGTTTGCCTTTATTTGCGTACATTCACAATAAAAACAAATCTTTGTGCTTTTGTAGTCTAAAGTAAAAATAGGACACCGCTTTACGACGTCTGTTTCCTTTCGCACAGCACAAAAAGAAACAAAACTCTGCATACTAGGCTATTTGTTGCACAGTTTTTCATTAATTTTCTTAATTTATTAAGTAAAAATGTATTATTATATTTGTTATACATATAGGCATATATATATAGTCCAGCTTTATTATATTTTTCTCTGCTCGCATAAGCACTGCAGGTGTGTGACGTTATATGAAGAACATGTTAATCCGTTTGTTTGCATTTTCCCTCTTTATCTTGCTTTCCTTCACTTTTTAATAGCTTGTAAATGCCTGTGTGCATTTTACTTTCACTATATTAATTACTTGAATGGATACATCAAAACAGTACAAAAACATGATTTGATTCATTCTTTTATTTATTTTCAGATACATGACCGGTGAAATAATCTGTATATTGGGTATAAAATAATACAGATAAACTCTGTATTAAACGGCAAATAAAAACTAAAACTCAAGGTTGGTTGCCTTATAACATACAGGCCTTTCAGCTTAAATGGGAAAAAACTTATTTAAGCCAGTTGCCAAGGCAAGATTTTTCAGTTTAGTTTAGCTTGTGTACTAAAAAAATAACCAACATTTAAACTTAATTTATAAAAACTACATAGAATAAACACTAAAAATGACAAGACAAAAATATAAAAATTCAAATGAACATTTTTAAATATATAAATACACATGAATAAAAACATAAAAAAATTGTAAAAACCATAATAAGCAGCAATCTGAAGCAGATTTTAGTCTGTTAGTGATGCTACATGCAACTCTTACCCTGATTGTGACTGTAGGAGTAGGCGGAACTGCAGGTTCAATCCTGACAACTCCAGAAGCTTCATTACTGAGACCGATGTCAAGTGCATTTAATGAGACTGACTGAAAAGGAAAAGAACGACTCAATCATCACTTGTTAATCAAAAGTGCGACTTAAAAAGAGTATACTTTTAATTTCAGTTTTGTTTTTAGTAGGTCTGGGTTGACTATCATTTTGATGAACCAATGTTGATTTTTAAATCCTTATCTATGCCGTTTTCTATTGTTGTATGAACAACACTTCACCAAATGTTAATTGTGCCGAGACTCAAATACTACAAGCTCAATTTAAAAACTTGGCAATCAAAAACAACAGAGCACAAATATTTTTTCACAAATTGCTTTTATCACAAAACTTAATAAATGTGTTTTTTGGGCTTTTTAATATGTTGTAACATTGCTGTAGCTCCTCCGTTCAAGCGGCATGTGAACAGATCATCTCTTTCTCTTAACTACCAGTTACAGCACAATCTAAACATGAATGATCATCAAAAGATATGTTATCACTCAATCCAGGGTTTCAACTACTGAAAGTTGTCATAAAGCTACATTATGCTCAGGAAAGCAATTTAATGCCCATGGCTCATTCCTTAGCTAGAAAAAAAAACTCAATAGTGGAGCATTTTGCTAAATATTAGGGATGCCCCCATAATAGTCGATCAGAGGAGACTTGGTCAACCAACATTTTATTAGTTGCAGAAAAAGAAAAAAATTATTCCACAGGAAGTGGTGAGGTCACAGAGTCCATGATGGACAGATCATTACAGCTGGATTTTTTGGTACAGTAACGTTACGGTGCAGTAATTTGCTCTTAAAATAGTCATTTTGGTCATAATTGGATAAGAGTAAAACATCTCTGGAATCTGTAAAGCCTCTCCTTTTATTTGTGTCCACTCACTATAACGACAAAAGACTGCACTTTTGTTAAATAAAAACCGAATATTCTAGGATTATGTAAATCATATGAAACTTGCATGCAGGCGCTTCCACTGTTGAGATGATCAGTCAATGTTGCCGAAAAAGTTTATCAGTATATTATTAACATGTTAATGCATCTTAATCTTACCGTTTTTCCCTACTAAATATATGTAGCATATGTCAATCATTATATATTCTTCAATATTTAATGTAAACTTGAATAAATCTGCCAGTGAAACAAGTTCAAATGTTTATTTCAACAACAAACTGAAGTAAATCTATTTTTAGACAACTAAGAAGTGTATATAAAAATGGCCTCATGTCTGTATACAACCCAGTTTTTATTTGATGTTAATTATATATCTGAAACTAAATTGCAATTGAATGTAGTAGTTTGGGTGTTAATTTTAACCTTTAACATTATCGTATCAACTAAGAGGGTTCACTGTATAGTTAAAAGCTTTAGTTAAGCGATTTATTCTTTACGAAAGATTAATGTCCTGTGTACCCGATATATATAAAAAACGATTGGATATCTTAAACAAATTGATGTGTAATGGGTCAATACCAAGCCTTAGCTTTGAAAAGAAAAAAGAAAAAACTAAACTGCATGAAAATGAGTAAACCATGATGCATGTATGATGCATTTTAATGACCTGGTGTGAAGCAGGGACTGGAAGCGTCTCATGAGGATCAACATCAAATAGATCATTAGGGCAGATTCCACTCTCACTAAGAGCAGCCAAAAGCAAATCTTGTCCAGGATCCATTGCCTAAAAGACAGAGAAAACCATAATATTAATAATCATAAAGAGACTGCATTTAGAAAGTATACACACAATGACAAAACACCCAATTAAAGATCACATCTTTCCAATCACATGCTGTTGGAGGCTACTAATAGTAACGTTAGACCTTTGCGACTGAACACTGCATATTATATAAACCTAAACAACACTTATTAGTCAAGAAACGCATTCTTGAGGGACACAACGGCTCACCACAACATCCACCTCCACACGTGTTTGACAAAACTGATCCAACAAGATACTTCCTGGTCTGACGGTGATGCTGGATTTTAATATTAATCAGCTTACACGCTCAGAAACCAGACTAAAAGCAAAATAACACTCCGAAATGATCAACATGTTTAAATTAAACGGCGATCATAACCTGTCGTATAATCTGGTGATTGTGAACACACTAAACGTGCAGCTCTCGAGTCCTAAATATTCAGTGGAGACGTTTAAATGATTCCCCGAAAAAGAGATCGTGGTTTAAAGGCACATTATAACATTAATGTATAATATAAATACCATTTAACATAAAAAGTCTCACTAGTCAAGACATATATAACTTTATATGTAAACTGCATGTGGTGAAACATACCTGTCTCGGTTCGGTGGTTGCTAGCTAATTTTCCTCACGAATCGTTTCATAAACTTTGAATATCAAAATAGGAGTCAAAACGCTCTTTATAAAGGCTATACCCGGGTTCATATAAATCTAAAGGACTCTGACAAATAAAATAAGTGTCAAAAAATGACATTTGAAGCAATAATTCCTGTCAGTGACTTTGTCAAAAGTGCGCTAACGGCTCGCCTCAGGTTAGCTGGCTCCTTCACCTATCACGCGAAACGCGATTAAACTCAATATTCTCTTGCACAACGGCTCTAAACCGACCGAAACTGTAAGCGTGACAGGAAACAGATTAAATCCGCCGTCTGACAGCTGATGTCCAGTAAGAAAAACACCTACTCCAATCAGTTTATACGGATCCAAAACGTCGCAGCGGAGTGCAGGATGTCGCCGCTGCTCGCGCTGCTTGTTTTCTAACCGCCGCGCGCCATCTTTACCCGAGGCGCGTGCTGGTCACGTGACGCTGCAGCCCAAAAAACACTCGATCCCTTGTCCAGAAATGTTCTCAACGCGACTTGCGTGACGCGTCGCGGAGCATCGGTCGAAAGCCGGCCTACGACCATCTTTCACAAAGCACTGAAGCCCGTACATAATAATCGAAATGTTTGATTATATTTTAAAATCAAAAGTAGTCGGAGAAGGAGAGCGCCGAAGCCTTGTCACGTGACCTCCCCCTTCCTCACTTTCAGGAAGTGACGCGAGGAAAATAGTTTCCTCCAATGACACGTCAAAATGACATTGCTGAAGCCATGCTGGTAAGGTCAAAGGAATATTCTGACCTCTGTTTTACGACAAAGGTTGAAAACAACCAATATATCAGAAGATTAACATTTTAATTTATAAATTATTTCAACCAAATTCGAACATCGTTAAACAATCTTTGTGTATTGTATTTTTATATTGTCCTAAAACCCTTTGAGAGATGAAGAAAGTAACTTAAACTTGTGGAAAGTATAAAAAGTCAACAGATTAAAATGTTATGTGTTATGCGAACTTAATATACCCGTGTTAACATGTTAAAAAAATCAATATATGTCTATAAAGCATTGAGGGTTTTGAGATTTTCTATTTGAATTTTCAATTCAGCATTTTAAGATATTTATTAAGGACCTTTAGG
This sequence comes from Carassius gibelio, assembly GCF_023724105.1. Taxonomy (NCBI): domain Eukaryota; kingdom Metazoa; phylum Chordata; class Actinopteri; order Cypriniformes; family Cyprinidae; genus Carassius; species Carassius gibelio. Next base: position 2,139,056 of record NC_068380.1, on the reverse strand, counting down.
ATTTTTTTAATGACAAAATAATGAACATTTAAAAAGTTAATGTTATGTTTTCTATTATTTTATTACTTATTATACGTCGTATATATCATGTTGTTTTTAATTGTTATCTCGCAAGACTTCTACTCTCTACTCACAAAAATAAATCATTGTATTTTGTGTCTTGCAATAATAATCTTAAATCTTCAACAGAAATAAAAGAAAACACCTTCCATTTGTAAAACTGACAACAAGCGGTTAAAATAAAATAAACAAAAAAAATGCATAGAATTAAAATGAAAACGTAAAAATGTACTACCATGCAACACCAAATCAGATTTTCGATAGCTATTTTATTTTAGTATTTTATTATTACTATTATTATTATTATTTTAAGTAACACTAAAGCAGGAAGTATGAGTCGCCTAACAGCCCCATCTTCCGGTCAATGTGAACACAACTGCCAAACATCATTGGTTATTTAAATGCTCACATGGTTTCCTCCCGTGAATGAGACAAAAGTGAAACATGGCGGCGTGAAACTGTAGAAACTAGCTCGGATGGAGAAGTGTTAATTAAAATTGCTCGAAAGTTTCTTGTTGTTTTTTTGTCCGTCGTGAACACGGATCTGTTTGTGAATGTCCTCGTTTAGAAGCACAGAAGTGTAGAGGAGAAAAAACACTGGACTGGACCATCGGCTCAAAACAATACGGCTCGGAGAGAGAGAGTGGACTGAAATGAACGGGGTAGGTTAACGTTACACGGCGTTTCCTCGCAGATGAGGATGATCTGATCGCAGACAGTGATTGGATGCGTCTGTAAACTGCTCTTATTCTCAACTCTCCATCTGAAACACACCAACTGCACCGGCTGCCTCGGGTCTCTGTTTGATCAGTTGTATGAATGGATGTGGCTTTGTGTGTGTGTGTTCGGTGTGATGTATGATATGTGTGTTTTCGGACACTTGATTGTGACGTTTAAAGCAGATCAAAGAACAATAGCGCTGCGGTGCACAACATTATAAACCGCGCGAGCGCAGCTGCTACAGGCCCAGTGTGGGCGTGTTCAGAAACTGTCAATGCCATGGTAAAGTTACACCACTATAATTACGTTATGCAGTCTACGATACTCAGTCGTTATTTGAAAATCATTATGTGGTTAGTTGCCTTCAATTCAATATTTTTATTCTATTACTTTTCACAATTATTTATATGAAAGCATTAGACTCATTAGAAAGAATCATATTGAGAAAGATGTTTATTGCCACTTACAAGGAATTTTGCTTGTTAAATTAATTTCTCAGTGCACACATACAAATATATATACATATAGGTGTGTGCTAGAGACCCTGGACCTCAAAACCAGTCATAACGGTCAATTTGAAAATCTGGAATCTGAGGGTGCTAAAAAAAAAAAAAAGTTAAAGTTGCCCAAATTAAGTTCTTAGCAATGCATATTACTAGTCAAAAATTATGTTTAGATATATTTAGGGTAGGAAATGTACAAAATATTTTCATGGAACATGATCTTTACTCGGTATCCTAATGAATTTTGGCATAAAAGAAAAATTATTTTGACCCATGCAATGTTTTTAGCTATTGCTAAAAATATACCCCAGCGACTTAAGACTGGTTTTGTGCTCGTGGGTCAGACACAAACACACACACACACACATATATATATGTGTGTATGTATATATATATATATATATATATATATATATATATATATATATATATATATATATATATATATATATATGAAATAAAATACAGAAAAAATAATCAATTACATTTCTCATATTTGTTTAGTTTAAATTGATGTACCAAAACATCTAAATCGAATTAAACAACAAAAAACCTGCATAGACGTATTAAAAAAAAACGAATAAAAATTCACAACAAAATTACTAAATAGGCAAACTAAAATGAAAATGGCAACAGAAAATATAAAAATTAATTTTTACCAAGTGTAATATTGTAATCACTGTTACTGTTTTAAATGTGAAAATTACAGTTAATTCAAATTAAAATAAATTTAATTCAAATTGTAAACCATTTACACTAAATGTAGGATTTAAAAAAATATATAATAATAAATAATATACACCATGTGTGCATTTCCATTTATTTCTTTTTTTTTTTTTTTTTTTTAATTGTGTAAATTATGACTACAAAATGTTCTTTGTCATTTCTGGTATTTGAATTAAATTCCCAATACAAGACCACGTTTTACTCCATTGTATATTAATTATTTTATGCCCAATAAAGCAAATTTTGATGTACGCCACTACTTTAATCTTAGATGCATAGAAAGCTCAAGTCAGTTGGCACCTCCTTTCTAAATCTCACTGTTTTACAGGACATCATATGCAACGGACACTCGCCATTTCACCGTCTCTTACAGCACAGCAGCTCCAAATCACAGCATCATGAAGCCATCGCTGTCAAACTCATCCAGGACGGGAAAACTTCACGATTATTCTGCACGCAAAATGAGCCACAGAAGCATGGAGATTGTAAGGATGAAGGAAATTAATGCATTATCTCTCTCTCTCGACACTGTTCACACATTCACTGCATTTGTTGCAAGTCATTGATTTGTGTCTACTACAGCCAGGAGAGGCAGTGCTGTGAATGGGGAGTTCATCCTCCCAAAAATGGCTGTGAATGAAGAGCTGCAGCACTCCGTGCACAGAGCTGAGGAGAAAACACATCAGCTGCACTGCACTGCGTCATACATCCACGCCAGCAGTGACATCACTTCCCCCAGTCAAAGGAAACCAGCCCGTCGCAAAGTTAAAGTAAAGAAAGCCACACAGAGAATGTAAGTCCCATGATGTACTTGCCTAAAAATCGAAGGAATTAATTTTTTCAATTTTGTTCAGAAACAAGACGAGCAGCTTTATCTAGCTTTTTGTAATGATGATTTAATTTATAGAATTGTAATTATTGTAAGACTGCTTTAGTAATAAGTACATTTTTAACCCTCTTTATATATGTGTGTGTATAAAATAAAATTATATATATATATATATATATATATATATATATATAACAAAACAAAAGTGTTAACAATGTAATTATTAAATATTAGAATTTTTATTCCTTTTTGAATATTTTACAAAAATACTTTAGGCTAACTATAATATATATAATATATATATAACTGAAAATAAAATATATTTAAAAAAAAACATAAATTTAAGCTATTCCTCATTCTCTCATTTATAAAATACAATAAAACCGAAACGTAAACTATAAACTCGTATGTAAAAACAATAAAATACTTAAAATGTTAAACAGATATTATAAAAATCTAGTTCAATAATGTATTTATATTTTAGCATAATTGATAATAGTATATCAGTGATATAAAAATATATTATGTTTTATATATACATTTTATTATTGCATATTGTTAATTAACATTATTATTATTGTTTTTTTTTGTTTGTTTTTTACTGTATTATGAACAGTATTTCTTTCATTGACGTTTTTGGATTATTAATGATTTTTGCCTTGCAGTGCTGATACCAAGAGCACTCAAAGCCGAAAGGTTACAGATTATTACCCCATCAGACGAAGCTCCAGAAAAAGCAAAAGTGAACTGAAGGTAATGCTCAGATTTAGTTTTTTTCATAGGCGTTATTTCAACTGAGGTTAAAATATTAATGCATATGTCTGTTTTCTGTCACCAGTGTGAAGAGAAGAAGCACATAGACATGCTGATCATAAACGGGATTGAGAATGGAATGATGGTAATTTTGGACATGATGAATTCAGTTTCATGATGAACTCTGCTGGATGGACACAAGCGTACCTTCATGTTGTTTTGACAGGTCAGATACATTGAAGGAAAGGGCAGGGGAGTTTTTGCCACACAGAAGTTCCAGAAAGGCCAGTATGTAGTGGAGTATCATGGAGATCTGCTGCAGATAACGGACGCCAAAAAAAGGGAGGCTTTATACGCACAAGATCCAACCACTGGCTGCTACATGTATTACTTCCAGTATCTCAGCAAAACATATTGGTAGGTTCAAGCATCGCACCCACTGGAAGAAAATATGTAAATAAATAAAACTGTGAAATGTAGTAAAAAAAAAAAACATATGCAGTAAAAAAAAAACATATTTCATTAACTGATACGATGTGAACTTACCAACTTTAATAAGGTAGTAAAATCTGGTTTGTACCTTTTTTAATATACTGACAACATCCATATAAATTAACTTTGATTCATTGTCACTCATCACAAACAGCTTTTCCACAAGCTGATTTAAATACTATAGAAAGTAAACATTGTCATACACAAAAACAAAACACCGTCATGATAAAATACACGACACTAAAATAATACAATTAACAGTAATTTAACAAAACTCTAATGTACATAACTGATAAGAAAAACCAACAATTTTAAAATGTCTCAAAGGGAATTCTGGGAATGCAATTTAATGATTTCACTATCTGTTAGAAGATAACTTGTTCATTTTCACTTCATAAAACTGTAAATAACCGTATTTTACTGTAAAATGTCAACTGTACTGTAAATGTGTACTGTAAACTTACTATTAACCAATTATTTCTTTACTGTAGCATTTTACTGTCTTATTGTTAAAATTACAAAAAAAAAATAATTTACAGTGCACTTTCCAGTTATATCTAGTTTTTTCTTGAATTTATTCAAAGGAAATTGTTGTAAACTGTCCTAAAGGCTAAATTTAAACAGTTTGCAATACATTTTTACTTTTCACACAAGATTTAGATGAGTAGCATTACATCACTTGTTCACCAGTGGATGCTCTGCAGTGAATGGGTGCCGTCAGAATGAGAGTCCAGACAGCTGATAAAAACATCACAATAATCCACACCACTCCAGTCCATCAAAAGAAGAGATGAAGTGCATTATTAAGACATTTTAAACTTCAAACCCTTGTTTGGACTCTCATTCTGACGGCACCCATTCACTGCAGAGGATCCATTGGTGAACAAGTGATGTCATGCTCATTTCTCCAAATCTGTTCTAATAGAAACAAACTTATCTACATAAGGGATGGCCGGAGTGTAAGTTGTCAGAAATTGGCTGAAATATCATTTTAATTAACAGTGAAACCTTTTAAACACTGTCTGAAATCTAGCACATTTCTTCTCCGACAGTGTGGATGCTACGAAAGAGTCGGATCGATTGGGAAGGCTCATCAACCACAGTAAAAATGGCAATTGTCAAACCAAACTCCATGATATTAATGGAATACCTCACCTTATCCTCGTGGCCTCCAGAGACATCCAGGAAGGAGAAGAACTTCTTTATGACTATGGCGACCGCAGTAAAGCTTCGATAGAAGCTCATCCATGGCTAAAACATTAATGTATTGAGGAGGGAAAGACACCTTGTTTCTTAACTAGACAGTTTTTAATGTAATCATTGCCTTAGTAAACAGAATGTTTGGGGCTAGTAAGTGTATGGGTTTGTCACACAGTGACTTACATGTCAAACACGTTAGATTGCGGTACATATTCGACGTGTCCTACTTTTAAGATATTTATCCTGCTCTGACATGCTAGTTTCGGCACATTTCTTTTTGTATATTTTATATATTGGTAGATCAGTGCTTCCAAAGCATGCAGTTATAGTCCAACTTTCTGCATTTTTATAAGAGTTTTCTTAATCTAATCTAAGGTAGTTAGAGGCTTAGCAATAATTATTTATGATGCCCAAACGTTTATGTTTGAAGCAGAAAGCCGATGCTAAAAGGAGCGATATTTTAAAGGGTTCAGAAAACTGGAATGTGAAACCAAACTTTGATATCATTTGAAATGTTACCGTTGTACAATGCTGAGTGTGTCGTGATTAACTTGAACAAAGCAGTACATGTTACACAAAAACTGAGAGTTGATGACCAAAAGCTGACGGAGATGTTCCAATCAATCTGTATGAGATGGTGGATACATTGTTTAAATAAATGATTTTATGCAATGCTTTGCCTCTGTCATTGTATATACAGTGATGGCCAAAGGTCTGGAGAAAACTTATATTGATGCTTATATGATGTGTGTGTGTGTGTGTGTGTGTTATATATATAGATTTATATGATTTGTCACAAATAGTGGCCTAATTAAAGAGCAGAATGTTTCAGAATAAATCTCAATTTCACATCCTCAAGTTCTTAAAAGTTGTAGTTCAATTAAGTACAAATTTTCACTGTGTTCTTTTTATAATATTTTTAAATAACTATTTTAACATGTGTGTCTGTGTGACGCAATGGATTGCGCGGAAAACCTGATGACGTCAGAGACGCGCACGGCCCGTTTACAGCTCAGCCAGAGTTTCCACGCGGACAAATGTTTGTTTTCATATATTGTTGTACTGTGGAAATTATATGCCTGAGGTTATTAAAGATTTAAAAAATTAAATCAACAGATTATGCATCAAAAGAATATGACGGAGTTGTAAACAAATTGTACAGCACGTTGTTTTTTAATGATTGCTAATAAACGGTCGGATGATCCTGTTTCAACTAAAGCACGATGCTCTCTGATAATGTTGTTGAAATACGTCTTATATATTGTTTAATTTTATAGAAATCTTTTTTGAATTAACTATTTATTTAGGAACTTTATTTCACATGCACAAAATAAAATTATATATATATATATATATATATATATATATATAAAATTATAAATATATAAAATTATATATATATATATATATATATATAATTTTATTTCCTAAACACTTAACTAAAAATCGATATATATATATTAGTACTTATTTATTTAGGAACTGGATTTCACATTAAAATCATATACATTTTATATATTTATTTTTATAGTACTCATCTTTTTTTAGTTAACGTTCTTCAGGAACTTATAATCAACTAAAAGTTCAGGAACTATTTTGCATGAGTTCTTGCAAAAATATTGTACAACGTAATTTACAAACTTTTTAAGGATTATTCCAATTTGAATTAGATATTTCTTAGGAATTGGATTGCATGCATTTATTGCATAACTTATTTTATCCAAAAATGATTATAGTTTTGAATTAAATTATACATTTTTATTAGAAAATGTATTGAGCATTAATTATTGCATGAAATGTAATCTATAAATTCTGACGACTGTCAGATGATGAGCAAGTGTCCTGTGGCGAAGGTTTACGACCTTCTCAAAGTGGGCAGCATCGATGGCACAGATATGGAGCCCAACAACAAAGCCGTCCATGATGGCCGCTACCAGCCTGACAAGGGTGTGACCAGTGACCCCGACCTAACCTTGTTCATGGCACACCTGAATCCACTGACATCTGAGGACAAGCTCCAGGAAGTCTTTTCCAAGTTTGGAGACATCCACAGGGTACAGGGTATGCTTTCGTTGAATACAAAGAGGAGTGTTCGGTGAGCAGAGCCTGGAGAGATGTCAGCAAGCTGCTGGTGGACCAATACAAGCTCTTCCTGGACTTCGAACAAGAGCGGACGCTCCAAAGCTAGATTCCACGGCAACTCGGAGGAGGCCAGGAGTCCGGTCAGCTGAGGTTTGGAGGCAGGGATAGACCTTCCCGAAAGCCCATCAATCTGACATCCATGATGCCCCAGAAAAGCGGATAGATGGGATTCATCAGGTGGGAGGGAGGGAAGGGAAAAGACCAAGAACAAGATGGGGAACCCGGACGATGGCAGGAGAAGAAAAATGACTGGGATCGAAGGAATGATAGAGGTTACTACAAAGAGAAAAGATACTGGAAACACCAGTGGGACCGAAGCTGAGAGAAAGACTTCAACAGAAGGGAAGACAGACGATGCAGGGTCTCTTACAGAGACAGAGAATGAAGCTTTGTATACAATACTTTCTTTTCTTATTCTATATTTTTTCACACTAATGTGGATTTAGTTTTAAATAGAAGTTTATCCAAACTATAAAGTTTAGGAATAGAAAGATAATTTTTAATAAAAAAATATATTATTTTATTCAGCAAGGATGCATTAAATTGATCACAAGTGACAGTAAAGATATTTGCGTTTCTACTCCGTTTCAAATAAAATTGTTCTTTTGAACTTTCAATTTATCAAAGAATTAAAAAAAAAAAATGTATCATGGTTTCCACAAGCAACACAACGGTTTTCAAAATTAACAAGAAGAAATGTTTCTTGAGCAGTAAATCAGTATATTAGAATGATTTCTGAAGATCATGTGAAACTGAAGAATGATGGAAGGAATTATGCTGAAAATTCAGCTGCGCATTACAGAAATCTCTATTAAAATGTAATTCTGTATATATCCAATAGAAATTTTAATTTAAAATTGCAATATTTCACAAAATAAGAGTTTTTACTCTATTTAAGATCAAATAAATGCAGCCTTGGAGAGCAGAAGAAACCGCTCTTCAATGATAGTGTAAAATAACCTCATTTTTGCTTTCCACTTAAGTGAATTTAGTTTGAAATACGTTTATTCAAACATTAAAATGCTGCCATTATTTACTCATACAAAATGGAATGACATTAAGCCAAGTAAACAATGACAAAATGTTCCTGCATCCCTTGAAATTTTAATTTCAGTAGATTTTTACTAAAGAACAAATAATTTGCCATACAAATAGCGCTTCAATGATTCAAGATTTCTCAAAATACATGGTATAAAATATTTTAATACACAATGAGATGAGTTATGCATCATATCCATAATAACGATACATTTGATCCAGTTCTTGTTGCTGGATATCCTCCTCAGTAGAGTGACGTACTCTGTTCAACAGCTGTTCAACGATTGATCTAAGGCCCAAAGGCTTGTATTTTTCTAACTTACAAAGCTGCCTTTATCAACACACTTTAAAATAGGCACGTATTTCCATGCTTTTACTCAACACTTCTATTATTGCCAGTGAAAGCACCATTCAAGCAATGCAAAACCGCTGGTGAAGGACATTTTTCAATATGATAGATACTTCAGATGCCAGCAAACTATGGATTATTAATATAGTTCTGCTTTAACGTGCTGCAGAAACACTTAAGGCATGTAAAGCTTTGTTTCATGATTCCAGGTTTTAAAGAACCTGTGACATGCTGTCAGTTGCCACATAAAATGATTTGACTAGGGACTCTGTGTGATAATGCATGTACAGTATAGAAGTATATGGGGTGCTGCTATGGGAGAAATGTTCAAATATACGGTTTCAAAAAGTAGTACACAACTGTTCAAAAGTTTTTTAAAAAGGAAATACTTTTATCCAGCAAAGATGCATTCAATTAATCAAAAGTGTAAAGGCATTTTTACTGGTATAACAGATTTCTATTTCAAATGTTTGTTTGAACTTTCTATTCTTCAAAGAATTCTGAAAAAAATAATCACAAAAAGTATAAAGCAGCACAACTGTTTTCAACATTGATAATAATAAGAAATGTTTCTTAAGCAGCAAATCAGCATATTAGAATGATTTCTGAAGATCATGGAGTAAACTTTTTTTCATAGTTTGGCTGGTCCTGCGACTTATAGTCAGGTGCGACTTATTTATCAAAATTAATTTGACATGAACCGAGAGAAATTAACCAAGAGAAAACATTACCATCTCCAGCCGCGAGAGGGCGCTCTATGCTGCTCAGTGCTCCTGAAGTCTACACTGAAGACATAGAGCGCCCTCTCGCGGCTGTAGACGGTAATGTTTTCTCTTGGTTCTTGGTTCTAAATAAATGCGACTTATAGTCCAGTGCGACTTATATGTTTTTTTTTTCCATCATCATGACGTATTTTTGGACTGATGCAACTTATACTCAGGTGCGACTTACAGTCCTAAAAATACGGTAATTTTTTACTGCATTTTTTGATCACGTAAATGCAGCCTTGGTGATCTTTGCATGGTATAGTAACCTCTTCCCACAAAACACAATTCACTACCACAAAAAAATAAATATAAGAGCTTTTTTAGAGGCACATTTCTGATTTTAATGTTTTGCCCTATACACCTCCATATCAATTGAATTACTGTAATGTCTGACATTTGTTACAAAATGAGGAACAAGTTAAAATGATTTTCTGTGATAGCTGACAGCATGTCATGAAGGATGTCAAAAGAAATGAAATTCTAAACACTTGATTTTCCTTTAAATTCTTAATATTTCAGTGTGCCAAAAAAAAAAATATCAGGCTACTGTGCAATAAAAAAAAAAAAGTTTTAAACATAACTTAACATATAATGCCACCATCCTTTTCAGAAAATCTCTGCCCTGGGCGTAGCAAATTAAAATTTAAATCCCTAATTTTTTCTTCAGCCACGTGCATATTCTCACTCATAATTCAATTTGAATTAAAATAGATATGCATCTTATCTACCGAAGGCATCTTCTCTTTAAACATCATCAGAATAATGTAAGAAATCTATTTGCACGCATCATCTACTTACAGTAACTTGTCGTTTGCAATAGTCTAACTATCGAACAAAATAGGCACATAAAACTCCCTCACAGTTTCTTTGGGTGAAGGTGAGGGCCACATTCTATCAGTAACTCTAAACAGCCCCGTCCCCCATGTTCCCTTTGTGAGCTCTTGTCTCATCTGCTTGCAGACGCAGTGCTGTGGAAGTGACCATGAAAGGAGTGTAAATGTGGCATACGGTCACATGGTGCAGGTTAGCGGTTAGTGGAGCGTTGTGTTCGTTACATGTGCTGTAATGCCTCCTGGGCCTGTTCTGTGTCCACCTCCTCTTTCCCCGACCACGAGCCGAAGCCATCACCCATCTGTGGCATCCTCCTCTGAGAGCCTCGGTTTTTGTCGCGGGAAAAGAAGCTAAACCTGTGAACATAACACATGGTGTCAGCACAGCTGGTTTGCATTGTCATGCATGAATGTGTCCGTCAATTATCTTTAATGAACCTGAATGTTTCAGAAATGTTTATGATACTTTTAAGCACTTTTAATTTTCTATTGATCAAACAAGCACAGCCGGTTTATGGCTATACTGCATGAAGAAATATATTTCACACCAAAATCAAAACAACAAAAACAAGAATTCTATAAAATAAAATAAAAGTGCATTATTTAAATACATTTTCATGTGATGCAAAAAATAAAAGTCTGGATTTTTTTTTTCTTCATATAATTTTTTTTTTTTTCAATTTTAAAAGCAGTGTGCACTGTGTGTTTGTGTGTGTATATATATATATATATATATATATATATACACACACACACACACACATATATAATATAAACAAAAACTTTTATTTTGGATGCAATTAATTGTTAATAGCACTAATATATATATATATATATATATATATATATATTTTTTTTTTTTTTTTTTTTTTTTTTTTTTTTATATCTAATTTATATATAACATTTTCAGATATAAATTTACAAAAAGACAAATTAAGATATTTCAGCTCATACAAGCAGTGATAATCAAGCGTTTAATCTCCCTGCACCTCTATAAAGCACTCTTTTAGTTGCCAATATACAGAGACCATGTTATATAGCAGTTACAGCACAGCACTAGTGTTAGAGGAGTGAGCGGGACTTTGATTCTGACTGGCTGATGCTAACGATCCTCCTGCTGATTGGTCGAACAGATAACCCCACAATCAGCCAATCAGAATGTGCTCTTTACGATCAGTGGCTCTAATGAGGGGGGGGGGGGGGGGAGTGTGAGATGAGGGGGCCATGCAGCTCCATCACATGCAGAGAGGATAAAGTGTTAAAACAGCAAAGAACACAGAGGCGAACCACCAAAAGTTCGTACAAGGGAAATAAGTCGTCTGATTGGCTGTAAAGTGGGGTCATCTGGAATCAACCCAGCCGCCACCATCGGCATAATGGCTGTGAAGATCCTGGGACAAAGAGGCACAGATATGGAGAGTTGAGCAAAGAGAAGATACACCCAGAACCACCTGAAGTGTCATTCTGCTTCATCTGGACACATCCTATCCTTCAGCATTTCAGTTGAACATGGCAGCATTAATGATGGTCATGCCTTTTAGTAAAACAAGGGTATATGGATGCCAACATGTGTCATAACATGTCATAAAACTCTAAATGTGTCCGTCAAGCTGCAGTTTAGTGATTGTGTAACCGTTTTGTAATGGTCTTGTGTTCAATTCCCAGGGAAATGCATGAGCTGTTGAAATGCATATTTTGACTGCAATGCAAGTCGCTTGTAAAAATCAGAAATCAATGTAAATATTCTTGGGCATCATATTTGTGCACCTAACACAAAGGAGCAAAATGATGCAGATTTATAAGATTGATGTTTGTGATTTAAGTGTGTGCAGGTGTGTGTACGCACAGTCGTTTTATCCCTGACTCGGGCTGAAAGTTGGAGCGTGAGCTTGGCCGAAATGTAGAAGCCGGGTCTGGCAATGGTGGGCCCGTTTCCTCCTCCTGTTCATCACTGTAATGTGATTGAAAAATAAATGGCAAAAAATGCAGCTGTATGAGTTTTTGTATCGTATTGATATCTTATGATAAGCCATATCACAACAGCAAGAGCAGTATCACACAATTTGTCTTGAATAGCACAAGTGCAAAAGTGATTTTATACAACAGTCTGGTAAATAAGAAGTTAATATTGTGTTTTTGATAGGCTACAATATTGACTCTTTTTGCTCATTTTTGCCAATCAGCTGAGTTGGTTACCAATGACTTTCATGGTATGAACCAAAATACGGATATGTTTCTCATGGTTTATGTTGCAATTGAAGCTTAAACATTTATGTGCAATACATTTTCTAAAGCTACTTTTTTAATATCTACTTGATATTTTTCTCATTTAACACAATAATGGCTTTAAATTATCTGCTAGGGGTATTTTCACAGCCAAATGTAATTTTCGATTAATTCAATTAATTAATCACCACATCATGTAATTAATTATATTTTTAAAAATGTATCTAAAAAAATCGACTAACAGCCCTAATATGTGTAATATATATATATATCCATACACACCTACATATATGGAAGCCACCATGGAATTTCCACTATGAATGTTTCCACCAGGGAATTCTCGGAATTCTGAGTTTAAATTCTCACAAACCATGAAGTAAAAAGTAAAAAAAAAAAGCTTTTCTTAATTCTACCTTTTTTATTATTATTATCTCCTATAAAGGTTGTTTTTATAACATCACATTTGTTGTATTTTCCCTTCAGAATTCCCCAAAAAAAAGTCAGAAGTGTGAGAGAAAAAGTCTCTTTTTTATTTTTCCACGGCTTCAAGTTGAACATCAAGACAGCTGACCTTTTGTAATATGCAATTTCTTCTTGTAGCATGAAGACTTTTGCTTTCAGCTCATTGCGCTCATGCAGGACGTCCCGCAGCTCTTGCAGGGTAAATCGCGGGCGGTTGGGGTCTTTTGGATCATTAGAGGACATGTCATCATCACACAGCACCTCCTGGTGGATCAGAGAACACGTACACTCACTAGCTTTTACACAGAGCAGCTAACTGCTGAGGACATTTAAACTAGACACACGGTCAGAGCATCCTCAAAACAACTCAAATATCACCTGATTTCACTGCTGTTAATGTAGAACAAGAATCACACCACAAAACAATTACAGTTGTTCTCTTTCAGGAAATGATTTGAACAAAACAGCTGCTGGTTCCTGTTTCAATGGGAAATATGTCCACTGACATGATCACTGGCCTTCATTTCTCACTGGTAAATGAATAACAGTATATGATTTATGCTTTATTTAACAGTAGATATCATATGATCATGAGTTAACATTTGATTCAGTCGCATGGTTTGCATTCAGTACAAACACTTGAACACACGCAGGCTGTATTAACAGACTTTCACAATGAGTGTAAAGGACTAAAGCACTACTCATACGGTCTGTTGTACGTTGGTACAGAACCAGTCGGACACACTCCTTGCGTGACTCGTGCAAACAGACACGGATACGGGTCAGGTGTTAGTTTACACTCCATGCTATCCTTAGATGCTGCTGCTGCAGGGTTACCCATAAAAATGCAGCATCTTCTTCATCCTTCTCTTCCTCACCATCCTCTGTCAGAGCTTCTGGGGCCCCGGTGCGGGGAATGAAATGGAGGGGACCTTCCTCTTTCTCCAGGCCCCCAGCCAGGAGCTCAGAAGCTAAATCCTGACCCCAGGAAGGGGGCCTTTTAGATGACTGTGGTCACAAACATTTAATTGGGAGTGTTTGTTTGAGTGAATGAAATGGCACAAAATCAAAGTTATAAAAAACACAATCGGCATAATTTTCAGCAAGGAGTTTCTACTTTAAAAATTTTTTTTAAATAATTTTCCAAATAATAACTTTGCCTTAAAAAATATAACTTAAAATTGTAAGTTATATTTTTGACTACATAAAATGATGTAAAAATATAACTACTATCATTATTCATTATTTTATTTTACATTTTTAATTTTTTGCTGTCATGTGATTCATCTTAAATTTTTAATTTGATTCAGGTATCCTTTTAATGTATACACTACCGTTCAAAAGTTTGGGGTTGGTAAGATTTTTTGTTTTGCCTTTGAAAAACATCTCAGCGAGGCTGCATTTATTTGATCAAAAATACAGTAAAAACTTTAATATTGTGAAATATTATTAACATTTAAAATAACTTTTCTATTTGAATATATTGTAAAATGTAATTTATTCCTGTGTTCAAAGCTGAATTTTTAGCATCATTCCTCCGGTCTTCAGTGTCACATGATCCTTCAGAAATCAGTCTAATATGCTGATTTACTGCTCAGGAAACATTTCTTATTACTATCAGTGTTGTAAACCATTGTGCTGCTTAATTTGCATCCTTGCTGATAAAAGTATTAAGTTATTAAAAATAAAAAAAATTGTTTTTGAAAGGTAGTGTAAATTAATATAGTGCACTCAAACTGCAAAGCCACTAGGCCAACACATTTGATATTTCATATTAAAGTGATCGTTTTGATAATTACGTTTTGCCATTGCTCTTTACTGACAAATAAGCCATTTAAACGAAGTAAATGTGTGCATTGCACTGAATGTAACAATGTTAAACATTATGAGTCGCAAAAGTTCACAAATTAACTGGAAGCCTCAATTCATACACTTTTGAAACTTGCATACAAAACCACATACACTGTGCACCGATTTGTATTCTCATCCTAGTTTCCTGTGAGACTGTGACTCATTGAGGTTTCATTCTGACTCATTATGGACACCATGTGAAGATCCTGACACTTACTTCCTTCAAATAGAAATAGAAATGACCGAATGCTGCAGATGAACACTGAGGTGTCTCAATGCACTGGAATCAAGCAATGAAAATATTCAGTTCATAACCCATTTAGCAGAGAGTTGATGAGCTGCTAAACGTGTGTAAAACTGACACAATCACTGTGGCACCCATCGACATTCATTTACCTGTGCAGGTGAAGGTGGTCCTACAGGCTCCTCCCTCTCAGTGCTGGTCTTGCCCTGCTCTTTAAGGCGCTCCTTAAGACGGGCCACTTCCTGTTGCAGGTTACCCATCTCCTGCTGCCGTGCCTGACCAGACGCCTCCAGCTCCACCTTCTGCTCGATCAGCGCTTTACCCTGGGCCTCCACCACCGTGATCTTATGCCTCAGGTCATGGTTGATCTTCATCAGCCGGTTCAACTGCTGCTGGAGCTGGAAGAAAACCGCATGTGTGACACATTAAACATCCACAATATGATGAATCTCAGTGCTTTTATTCACTGTGATTTCATAGGATGGTTAGACTATGATGTTATTATTTTTTACAGCAAAACATAGAAGAATTTGACAACTTTATTTCTTGTTTCCTTGAATAAACATCAGTGCACTGACTGCTGCTAACAAAGGGATTCGCTCAGCAAGAACATGACTCTTACTGCTTCAATGTCCTCGTTTTTGAGCGTCAGCTCACGGTCTTTGGCACGGATCTCATCTCGCTGTTTATCTACAACTTCCTTCAGCTTCATCATCACCTGTCGTTCCCTCTCGGTCATGCCTGGCATCAAATAAAAACAAAAACATTTATCACATAAAGACCTGACATGCAAGGAAATATCAAAACTATAACACCCGCTTAATTTAATAGCATATTTGGCATTTTTGATCACTAGTTCACTAGTTGCAGATGTGTTTTGTTTTGCATGGATCAGGTCACTGGAAATAAGGACAGACGCAAGACGCCTGACAGACACTATAAGCAGCAGATAACTTCCTGACTGAGCGCCCATGTTACTGCTCCTAAAATAGAGATGTGTCCATGCAGAGAATCTGACACACAACCACTGACCCACTTCACGTTCGTCATGACCTAGAAATATTATGAGTCACATGCCTCAAAGGAATATTTAGAGTTATATACAAAAATTATTTTTAATTCCTCCCTCACGCTTGCAAAACATACAAAACCTAATTGGCACGTTTATTTGCACTGCTCTGCTTATATACTAATATGCAAATATATATAATATTACCGGTAATACATTTAGCATTTGACATAAAATATTTAAATAATGAATGAATAAAAAATTTTATGTAAAAAAAAAAATATATATATATATATATATATACACACACACATATTGCAGTCTGGCATAAGTCTGATAAGTCAAATTGAGTAAACTGATAAAAATATGCATTTTTTATAAAATATCTATTATAAATTAGCTAACTAATATTAATTCTATATTATATATTTTTGTGTGTGTGTAATTTTTTGTAACATTATTATTTAACTTGCCAGTCTAAATCAAGTCTGCTAATAAGTCATAGAGTTTTAAAATATAACATTTTATTATATTATATTATATATATATTAAATATTTATATTACATACATTTATGTACACACATCACTCAAAGTCTTTTTAAGACTAAGTACATAAAATTCTCCATTACTTTTTAATTACTTCTGATGAAACTACAAAAAGTGATGTACGGTCTCAGTATTCGTGTCTTGTTTTCCAGTACAAGAATCTTAAATCAAGATTCGTTGACTTGAGAAGCAAAATGAGGTCACATAGAAAGTCTTGTTTACTGTGAAACTGATCAAAATCTGAATGATCAAAGAGAGTTTATGGGCTCAGAGAAATCTACTTGATTCAAAGGGAAGAACCAGTCATACTTCACTGACAGACGTTTGTTCTTATTTTGAAGCATAAACTCTTAATTTTGACATTATATCTTAATTTCGCATCTTAAGTAAATGTATCTTGATTTAAGGATGTTCAGATACTTTTACTGGAAAGCAAGACAAAAACACTGAAGAAGACATGAGTTATTGGCAATGCATGCAACATTTAATTCCATAACTTTTTGATTTAAGACCTTTTAAAGCCTTCGTTTGTGAAAGAGTGAATTAAGACTTTTTGAACCCCGTATCGTCTAAGAAATAATATTTTTATTTTGTGTTTTTAAAACAATTTTGTGTAAACATTTTGTTTTGGTTGTCTAATAATGTTGTATGCCAGCATATTGGAAATGGAAGGTCAAGTGAAGCGCAGTGCATTGTGGGATATAGTATAGTGTAAGACTGATCTCTTTTCCAAACACTACCTTCCTGCTTCTGTATATCCTCCTCTGTCATCGGACACTCTTTGACGGACAGGTTGTTGAGCAGCGCTTTGTTTTCCTTCTGCAGCTGTGCGATCTGGGACAGCAGATCCTGGGCTTCTCCTCTCCACACATCCTCCACCAGCTCCAGCTCCTGTTCACAACCACACACACTTTTCAGAAGCGGCTCATCAAATATACACGAGTGTATATTTAACCGCTGACCTTCACTGGAGTTATGTAACATCGTAAACAATCAGCAAAAACATAGAAAGCAGGATGATATGAACATCTTCAGAGAAGGACACAGACAAAAAGCCGTATACAAAGCTCTGGTTTATGTGAGACATTTATATGCCTTATCAGCCTCGTGAGATTTAGATTTGTCGCATATCTGCTCACTGTCCCAATGGACATGATGTTATGTGATTATGATGATGATGATGGACTGTGGTTATGATTACATCATTTCCTGTCCCGGACAGAAACTTAGAAATTCCCTTGCATGCACTGCTTTGTTATGAAACACCTTTGGCAAACAACTTCAGCCTAAAATAATGAACATGTTAGTGCACAGTAAAAGTAGAAAAAAAAGCAGTATACATTCAGACTTATATGGTTAAAAAAAATTTTTTATCTTGAATAAATGCTGTTCTCGTAATTACTTTTGATTCATCAAACGATCCTGAAAAAAGTATCACAGGCTCCGAAAAAAAAAAAAAAAAGTAAGCAGAAAAAATGTACAACATTTTTAATAAATCAGCATATTAGAATGATTTCTGAAGGATCATGAGACAGAGAAGACGAGTAATGATGCTTAAAAATTCAGCTTTAATCAAGGAATAAATTACATTTTAAATTTACATTAATATTTTATATTATTTTACAATATTACGGTTTTCGCTGTATTTGTTTTATGAAATAAATCCAGCTGTGATGAGCATAAAAGATTTAATTCATAAACATTGCACACTTTTGAACAGCATCTATATATTCCGTATATATGTATATATATATATATGATTTATTTTATTTATTTATTTTAATAATATATATTATGTGAATTATATAACTATAACATAAACATCTCTTTAATTATTATTTGTATATATATATATATATATATATATATATATATATATATATATATATATATATATATACACACACACTTTATTTATACACTTTAATATATTTATTACTGAATGCATTTATAGTTTTATATATAACGTAATAATATCTTTCATATATACACACACACACACACACATTAAAATACTTTAACTGAACACTAATTAACGTATACTTTTATACGTAAAATGTTTGTGCACATATGCTGTGACGTCACAGACAAGTACAGTCACCTGTCTTTTTAATTCTGGCTACCAGTGTCAATAAAACAGAGTTAAATGACCGAGCTGGTTATTTAGATCAGGTAAATAGATACTGTTGTCTATAAAAGCACCTTCTTATGTTTCCTGTCCTTCTCCAGCCGCTCCATCCGCTCCAGTCGCAGTCGGTCCAGCTCCAGACGCAGCTCCTCGGTCTCTGGACTGATGCTGTTCCGGCTCACCAGGACCTCCAGGATCTCCAGCACACGGACCACTTTGGGCATGAGTCGGGACAGAGCCTCGCATCCGTACTGATCGATAATGCGCTCGAACTCCTGTCCCACGACCGCAGCGATGTCGTACACGTCCATCACGGTCAGATCCGCCACGTTCTTCTCCAGCGCCGAACCGAAATCCTCCATGACCGTCTCTGAACTTCGTTTCCTTACAAACTTTCTCAGTCCCTTTCAATAGCCAAACAGATCCCCGACACCCTCTAAAAAGCTTCTGATGACACCCCGTCAAGGATATAAGCCATTTCGGTATATTTTTAGGCCGAATTGGACCGAGATAAGAGTTGTCCCATTGCGGTTCGGTTTCCCTGCCCTTATTTATTCCTCAGAGCGGCGCTTCATGTACTGCGCATGCGCACAGCGGCGGCCGACGAGGGCGCTGTGAAATCACTGTCAGGCGCCACACTGACCATCGGTCATAAATGTCCTCCTTTCTTTTACTGTCTATGCTCCTGACAACCATAAATAAAGGTTTTGTTAATTTTGTTGGTTTTATGTCATTACATCGGTTGGAGCATAACACACAAATTGAGAAAAACTATTTTTGACCAAAAAAAAAGAAAAGAAAAAAAAGGTCAATATTTTATGTCCATTGTAGAGGACGCCAGGACTAAGTTATATATTTAAATATATACAGAATAATAATAAAATTACATTCACCAATCAATTTTAAAGTTTCAGGCTAGATGATTCTCAAATATGTTATATAACAGAATGATTTTATATAATACCGTACTTGATGGAATATGTGCATAAAATGTCCATAAATTGGTATTCCCACTCTATACAATGGATCTATACTTTGCATCTAATTTGCACATTAATTTGCAAAATCCCAGATTAACGTGATGTTTGTCCTGTCCTGTTGTCCTTTACAGAAGACCTGTAATGAAAATGATACCCTGTTTCGTAACAAAAAGTCCTAATTCGATCTGAAACCCCATAACATTTTTCTGAGATGTTTATTTATAACAAACGATTAGAAAATTAGTCAGATTTGAATTATATTTACAAAAATTGCATATTTCCCTTTGAGAGCTACATTTGATATTTTTGTCAATATCAGTCATATTTAAAGACCAAGGAGAGAGAGTGCAACTGTTTTCTTATAAACGAGATTTCATGGAGTATTTTGATGGTTTTTGAATGGATTTCCAAAATGTTTTTAATTTGTTGTTGCAGCGTAAAAAAAAACAGATGTTTAAAAAATTATGCATAAATTTCACAACATAATAAGTCCTCCCATTTTGTAGTCAAAACTTTGTCCGCGGAGTCACTTTGTGAGATAATAAATCACAATTACAGGGACTGACACTCAATAAATCCAGGCTAAAGCTTGAAATATTCGACACACTCACAGCATCTGCGTTGCACCCCATCCGACAGCCTTTGATGCCAAATGAGACCCTCTGTCCAACATGAATTTTTAACATAGAAGTCCTTGACAGAACCAGCGCCCTGACAGAAATGATTACAAACCCTGCATTTGAGTGTGCGAATACATAAGATTTATAAAAAACTATCTAAAATGACCACTGTTACCAAATCATACCCAGCCACTTTCCACAATGTCTCTCTGCAGATCAGTAGCAGCTGTCACCAGGATGTGTATAGCCTATGGACAAGATGACAAAGGTGATGAAAAATGACATTTATCTTGATATATAATACCATTTAAAAGATTTTCAATGTTTTTGAACAGTGTCTTCTGCTTACCAAGATTGCATTTATTTGATCGAAAATACAGTAAAAACAGTAATATTGTGCGATATTGTTACAATTTAAAATAACTGCTTTCTATCTTCTGAATATATTTTATTATCTAATTTATTCCTGTGATCAAAGCTGAAGTTTCAGCATCATTACTCCAGTTTTCAGTGTCACATGATCTTCAGAAACCATTCTGATATACTAATTTACAAAATGAAAAATGTAAATACATAACGCATAAACTACAAATTGTGCATTATTTAAAAGACTATACCCCAAACTAACCATTGGTTAACTTCCAGCTTCACTCCAGATGAATCTCTTATTACCTGGCTCAATATTTCCTGTATTACATAAGAAGAAAAACCATGAAGTCATAGCAAATGAGTCCTGAGTTAAATCAATAATCATTAACACCATGTAACTTACATCCATTCTCAGCACAGCATCTTCAATGGCAGAGGAAGTCGCAGCCATTTCCTTATCCACCATATCATCCAGCTCTTCCTTCCGCACGTCTGCTCCCCTGGGCCACAGGTCCTGCAAGTGACCAGGATAGAGGTTACTTATTACGTCATGCAAACACATCAAGCCTGAAGACACCATCTCTGGTCCAGCACACCTGTCATTGGTTGAGGATACGCTGGAGCACGTAGCGGACAGCAGTAGGGTCAGCTCTCGGGAGCTTCAGCTCTTTCAAATACTGGAGGAAGTGGGTGACACAATCCCGACAGTTATTTTTCAAACCTATGCAGAAATCAACCTAAAAGCATCATAAAGAGCTTTAAACCAGCTCTGACTCAAATGATTCGCGAACCCGCTACAAACTCCCGAACTGATTCAAATGTTTCGCGAACCCGCTCCGAACTCTCGAATTTATTCAAATGATCCGCGAAGCCGCTCCGAACTCCTAAACTGATTCAAATGATTTGCGAATCCCCAAACTGACTCATATGATTCGCGAACCCGCTCCGAACTCTCGAATTGATTCAAATGATCCGCGAAGCCGCTCCGAACTCCT
This sequence comes from Carassius gibelio, assembly GCF_023724105.1. Classification (NCBI taxonomy): domain Eukaryota; kingdom Metazoa; phylum Chordata; class Actinopteri; order Cypriniformes; family Cyprinidae; genus Carassius; species Carassius gibelio. The sequence goes on along the minus strand of NC_068380.1, from coordinate 2,117,216 downwards.
AAACTGATTCAAATGATTTGCGAATCCCCAAACTGACTCATATGATTCGCGAACCCGCTCCGAACTCCCGAACTGACTCAAATGATTCGCGATCCGCTCCGAACTCCCAAACTGACTCAAATGATTCGCGATCCCCATAACTGACTCAAATGATTCGCTATCCCGCTACGAACTCCCGAACTGATTCCAATGATTCGCGATCCCCAAACTGACTCAAATGATTCGCGAACCCGCTCCGAACCCTCCGAACTGATTAAAATGATTTGCTATCCCCAAACTGACTCAAATGATTCGCGAACCCGCTTTGAACTCCGAACTGACTCAAATGATTCGCGATCCCGCTCCGAACTCCCGACCTGACTCAAATGATTCACGAACCCGCTCCGACCCAGCCGGCATTTCAACGTTGATTCAACGTTGAAACAACGTCAGGTACCATGGTTGAATCAACGTTGAAAAACCTTTCGATTTTGCAAATTGGATCAACGTTGAAATCACGACGTTGATTCACCGTTGAAAACGTGACGTTGATGTACGGTTGAAATCACAACGCTGATTCACTGTTGAAATCCCGACGTTGAATCAACGTTGAATAACCTTTCGATTTTGCAAATTGGATCAACGTTGAAATCACGACGTGGATTCACCGTTGAAATCGCGACGCTGTTTCACCGTCTTACCTGCATTATGGGTGAATTAGGGTCGTGCTGCAGCCCTGGGATGACAGCTGAATGAGGTGTTGATTTTGAAAAGTTAATCAGCGTTGATAACATGACGTTGTTTCCCCGTCGTACCTTGCACTGTGTGTAAATACACCTAGATCCTAGTTGGCATTTAGATCAACAATGTACATGCAAGGCTAAAAATCTAATGACTGGCAGCAATGGCTTTACAAACAACTTCAATAAACGACCACATGCTCAAAATTGTCAAACAGCAGTTAAATTTTGGAAACATACTGAATAAAACAGATGAAAATAATCCCACACTTTATTATGCAGAGTATGCATGGAGGTAATGCTAAAAACATGTAGTAGAACAATCCAAATACAATAATATTTAAAGGTTTTTGTAAAATAATTCGGCACAAAAATGCATATTTTTTTCAGCACTTACAAGACAAACCCTTGTACCTTTATGACTGAAACCAGTGGATCTTTTATTTTGGTGGAAAACTACAGTTTCTGTCAAAAACATGTTTTAGTAATGTGTCTCATTTCAAGTTGTGCGCATTTGTGCAGTGAAAATGTGTTGCACAGTACGAGCAGGGAACCTTCAACCAGTTGATTTCTAATGGGAACCCCCCCGGACTGTGTCTTCTTTACCGTGGGGAATGCAGAATGAGATTTCTACCGCAGGGCACTCTAAAATGTTAGAACCAGCAGCCTCGTGTATATAGTGTGGTTGTGCTTCGGGTGATCCTTGAAAGTGTCCCAGCGCTAGGTCCTCCACTCTCTCCCACTTGTGCACTTTCTGTACCGTCCTGTATAAACATTTACATTTAATCATTTAACAGACGCTTTTATCCAAAGCGACTTACAAATGAGAAGAACAGAAGCAGTCAGGTGTACAAGCTAACAACAACAGTATACAGGTGCCATGACAAGTCTCAGTTAGTCTAGTACAGAACGCATAGCCAGGTTTTTTTTTTTTATATGAAAGACAAGAAAAGAAGGAAAAGTGCTAGCATTAGTTGGTTAAGTTCCGGTGAAAAAGATGAGTCTTAAAATGTTTCTTGAAAATGAGTAAAGACTAAGCAGTTTGGATTGAGATTGGGAGGTCATTCCACCAGCTGGGCACAGTCCAGGAAAAGGTCCGTGAGAGTGATTTTGAACCTCTTTGGGATGGCACCACAAGGCGTCGTTCACTTGCAGAGGGCAAACTTCTGGAGGGAACATAAGATTTAACCAGTTTGTTTAGGTATGTCCACAATGTTTCACAATAACTTTGATATTGTGAAATATATTTAACTGAAAACTGAATGCAAAATAAATCACACAATATTTTCACTTTACAGTTCAGTAACAGTGAGGTTGGAAACAAAGTGGACAACACTATTCATTAAACACTTAATGTATTCAGATGAAAATTTACAATATTAACAAATTATTCACAAGCAGTGTTTTCAGAGCCCCCAGTTACACTGTTTTAATCAAAACACTAGTAATACAGTGTAGTAAAACAAATAAAATCTAATTCAGTAAATTTTTAATAAACTAAGTACAATCAAAACCTATCACAAAAGTTCAAAGCATCTCTAGCAGAAGTGACAGTGCAATGTAGCAGATGAACAATTTCTTACCAATGTTTCAAGAACAAGCTGGATCCTCAATGACTCTACAAGGGGAAAGAAGAAATGGTTTACTGAAAAGTTCTTAAAAAGCAGGATTTCATATTATACCATTTCTTTAAACCACTGGTTCTCAAACTTTTTATACCAAGTACCACTTCAGAAAATATTTGTTATTAAATATTAAGTTGCACCATAATGACCAACATTACATTTCAGCAGCGTAGCAGGCCAAACTATTCAGCTAACGTTACAGGTCTACAGTTAAAAAATGAGGCAGTTTTATTCTAATAAGAATATTTATTGTTGTCAGACACATTACCATGTTTGAACATTAACACTACAACTGTGCTTACATACACAGGTAAATAAAAAAAAGTTTAAATTAAAATGTAATTTTAAATGTAATTATGTAACAAAAGTTACAAAACTGTACTGTACTTTAACTCTAACATACTTAAATGTGCAAAAAAAAAACTTACTCAAAGATTAAGTTAAAATATATTAACATTAATTAGTTTAATTTAGTGATTCACCTGCATAACAACTAGAGGGGGCCTGACACTTTGAGAACCATGGCTTTAAACAATCCTTTTATTTATTTATTCATTTTCATTAATTCATTAAAATTATATTATTTAAATACAGACATTTGCACTTATATGTTTCAGAAAACACTTTGAAACTATTATAAGCATACAAACATATATAACACACCTAATGCATGGGATACATATCAGGAAAATATGGGAAAATCTCTAAACCATCTCTAAATCTCTCTTACCAGCAACACATTAGGTGAGCACCTAACTTGATCAGCTGTGATACAGCAATGCAAAAATAGACACACGGGTATTTATTCATCTGCAGATTACATGTCCTTTAAACTACCCATTTGTAAACTCTCGCGAAATGTATATAGTTTTATTGTTGTTAATGATGATAATATTTAGATTTTAGAATAGGTATCATGACTAAAATATTTTAAAATGCCATTAAAATAATTAATTAATTTAAATAATTTAATACAAATAATTTAAAAGCTTGTTAACCTTAACTACCATTTAGCATTAAACATTTTTAACGTTGTTTCATTAAAACAACTGACCTTATTTCAGCCATATTTCAATGTTGAAAGTTGGTCATGTGCTGGAAGTTTTTCAACAGTTCATCTTTAAACGTTGAATCAACGTTGTTTCAACGTTGAAACCACAACTGACCTTATTTCAACCATATTTCAACATTGAAAGTTGGTCATGTGCTGGATGTTTTTCAACCATTCAGCTTTAAACGTTGAATCAACGTTGTTTCAACGTTGAAACCACAACTGACCTTATTTCAACCATATTTCAACGTTGAAGGTCGGTCATGTGCCGGCTGGGGAACTCTGACATATATTCAGATATAAATGTAATTTAAAAAATAAATTAATAATTTTCGATTTTCATATATTGCACCTGTCAAACATAGTTACCCACTTTTAAAAAGCGTGAGGATATGTAACAACTTCGTTTTGTGTCAGAACTTTCACACTTTCATTCATAAATTCACCCCGTTTGTGTTTGAAAAGCGACAGGGATTCAATCGCGGAAATGGAACTTGCTGTATAAAGCAGAACCTCACGGAATTCGGACATTTTTTAATGAATAAATCAAAAGTAGAGCATTTAATCAAATCTCGATATGGACGAGTGTCTGCAATATTAAAGCTGTTCAGTACCGTCGCTCCCTACACGCAGAGTAGGGCACCAACTCCCAGAGGGGGCACCACCCCAGTTGCTCAAACAAACAAAAAAACTTCCTCCATTCTCCCATCCGCGCTCGCGACCGCTCGCACCTCATGTTTGCGGTTTCATATATTGACGCATGATGTATGCTACACATGTGCACGTCAGCGCGCTATGAGAGGATTTCACCATTTCATTTGATAAAACTATCGTCATTCATTCGTATCATATACACAGACTGACAGAAACGGCAATGTCTTTACGACAACCTGTCAAAATAGAATTTCGGTATAACTTGAAGCAATTCAAACAGAAATATAGTACTATTGCACATAAGAGTATGCTATACTTCAAGTAGGCCTAATAGCTAATAATAATAGTTTATTAATAAACACAGAAACTTTGTCTACAACCCACCAAAATAAAAGTTTGGTCTAACTCAAAGAAATTATGTAAAAAATTGCTCATTATTTTGCTCATTTTGCTCATTATTGCAAACATTATTTTAAAGGAATATCACACAAGTTTTCATAGAAGCTTTAATTTAAGCTTGCCAAAACAATAACACCATATTTTTCAAAAACAATTTCTAAAAGTACATTTGTATTTGTGCCTATAATGCTTATTTATTTATTATTATTGTCAGCTAATAAAACCTATGCTTCAGGGACCATATTCATATAACATCTAAGGCTAAATCTAGCTCTTGACTGGTTGAGTTAGATGGTGATGAACACTAAACAGTAGAAAATCAGTTGAGTCTCCCCATCTTAAAATCTCGTGTTTCTTATAATAAATTGACATATTGATAACACTGAACCTTTTATAATGCTCTTAATTAAATGTCGATGGAAACTGTATGCATTAGTGAGTGTGGTAGTTCTTATGGGGTATGCTCACTTATTCCTTATATGAACTGTTTCAAATGCAAGACATTGATTGCATGAGATTAAGTTTTTAAATTGCAGCCTGTGCCCTTTTGTAGTGTGCACATATACAATTTATCATCAAACTGTGATAACTGTGATTAAATTCAGTATATATACGTCTGCCATATGTTGCCACCCCCCAAAAATTCCTGCCCCCTTCTCGCCACCCCATCAATATTTTTCTAGATCCACCCCTGACTATAGATGAGAAGTTTGGAACTGCTAAAAAACACGCAAAAGCTGGATTTTCTAATGCAAATCAGTATATATTTTGTAATGCAAAACTTAAATAACTTCAAAAACTGTGGTAATTTGCAACTTTTTTTAATTTATATTTAGTCAAAATATATATTTTTTTGCAAATAAATAAAAATAAAACAAAAACTACTACTAATTTTTATTTATTATTTTTGCATTAAAAAATACAAATTAACACTAAAATGAGGGAGTCAATCAAAACCACCAATTAAAAGAAACCGATAATGGCAGCATGTAAAGAGCTTTATTGTTCTTTTAGATGTCCTGAGATCAGGCAAATATACTGAAGTTCAGTGGCTTTTGATAAGGCTGATGGCTCCTTGTCTTTTCTGTGGGAACGAGACTGCATTTCGGATGTAAAACACGATGATCCAGAAAAGAGCCACATCACAGTTCACCAAACAGGTTAGATGACAGTGAAACTGGAATGAAAAAAGAAAATGAAAAAAAAAAAAACAACCAGAACCATTGTGTCATCTTGTAGGACAGGTTTATTACTTAAAGAAAGATGTTTATTAATAACACCTGTCTCTACATCGGTCAGAGGAAGTGCTGAAGTGCTTCTGTAGGATTAACTAATAATGCTCATTTTTGTACACGTTTCATAAAAATAGGTTTTGATAAAAAAAAAAAATAGAATTACAGCATTTGTTAAAAGAAAATAATACTTGTTATCTTCAGAAAACTCCTCTTTGGTTGCAAAAAACTGATGTATTTTGTAGAAGCAGTGAGAGAAGATGATAGTTAATGGGGATTCACTGCTTCTCATGGCTTTATGGACCTCATGACTTGCTTCCTTGATGCAAACGTGGGCTGCTTTCAATCTGGGAGTCACTTTGCTTTAGGACAAGAAGAAGAAAATGCCATTTATTTACACTTTCACCTTCAAGCATAATTTATGCTATGCATTAAACTATTATGCAAATGAGTTTTGTGATGTAATAAGTACCCCGCGTGTTTGGTTATGGGTGGAGGTTTGGGAGTGGCTGCTGTTTTCATAGTTACTTTGGCGGTGACAACCAGCATCACAGTTCATTGGACTCTGAGGTTCTGTCAGGCTGACATTTTTCTTGATAGAACTTTCCAAACTTGAAACCATTTCCTGAGACTCAGCCGGCAGACGTTGTAACCGTGTTGTGGATGAGCTGTAGCTCTCCTGCGTGAGATGCAAATATACAGGCAATAAGGTTAGAGGTTGATAACACACAGGGGTTAAATTGGGCAAGGGCCCTGAAAAATGGTGAACCCCACATGACAGATCCCAATTGAACCCTCGATAACACCTTCATTTAAATATTCATAAAACAGGCATGTGATCACCTTTGGACAAAAATTTATGTTCTCCACCACTTTCAATATAACTATAAAAAACAATAAAAACTAAAAACAATTTAATTTTGTTTATTGATTATATTATACTAACTAAATAAATATCTAAATATTAATAATAGGGTAAAAAAAGGTATTTAATAATAATAATAATAATAATATTTATTTTTCTAAAGCACATTTAAATGTTACTTATCAAAGCACTTTACATAACAAAAAAACACATCAAACTACAACATATTAGAATTTATAAAAATAAGCAAATTTTTTTTAAACCACATTAGAGTTAAAAAAAATATAAAAATGTTATTTTTTATAAGTAAAAGCTATTTTGAAAGATTAAAAAATGTTAAGAGAAATATTAATATTGTTAATCAAATAACTACTTGCTATTTTGTTATTACTGAATTTAGAAAAAACAAATTATAAAAAAAAGAAATATTACTATTGAAATGAATATTACGAATGCAATAATACGATTGTACTGTACAAATGAGTATTTAATATAATTGTCATCCTCATCATTAGTTTACAGAAAAAGATTAATGCAATTAATTTTATTTTTGAACAATTTGTATTTGAAAATGCTGCAATTTACTCAATTCACAAGGGTCATACTTTTCAGATAGGAAATACAGAAAACTATGTAAATAGAAAGAATCACATCCCTGATACAAATACATGAAGTGTTGAGCTACCTCATTGCCTTGGCAAGCTACATCATTGGCACAGAGTTCAATGCTTAGCATAGAATCAGGTAAACAGACAGAGCTCCGCCTACTTCTGTGTGAGGGGGAGGGGCAATCCAGATTAAGAAGGCTCAGATCTGCAACACTAGAAGAGAAAGTCACGGTTATCATTAGGCCTCAAAATTACCAGTGTTTTTTGCATGCTCAATCTTAAAGGGGGGTGAAATGCTCGTTTTCACTCAATATCCTGTTAATCTTGAGTAGTACTGCATCCTTCATAACTCCAAAAAGTCTTTAGTTTTATTATATTCATAAGAGAAAGATAGTCTGTACAGATTTTTCCCGGAAAAACACGACCGACCGGAGGCGTGACGTGTGGGCGGAGCTAAAGAATCACGAGCGCGAGTAGGCTTTTGCGTTAAGAGCGTTTGGAAGCTGTGACATTACCATGAGGAAAAAAACATCCAAAACAAACCATGGCTAACAGTCAGATTCAGCGTATATTTATGATCCAGAATCAGATCCCAAGGCTGAAACTGAACAAGAGCAGCAGCAGCAACGACTCGCTCCGAGCGGGGCTCGAACCTGGGTCTCCGATGGGAGGCGGACGCACTAACAAGGAGGCAGAGATATTTTAAGCAGTTTTACTCACCGCCTGCGGTTCCAACACACGATCGTGACCCTTTTTCGTTGGGACTGCATCATCCTTAAGAAACGATGTGCAAATCCGTCGTCAAACTGGGTCTTGTTTGTAAAACAAGCATCTTCGAAATGCAGGGAACAAACACAAACACTTGCACAACTCCGTTGATGCTCTGTAAAAATAAACTCCATCCACTGGTCCCTTAATGCTGTTTTTTTTTTGGTAATCTGTGCAGGGTTGTCTTGACCTGGCAACCAAAAACACACTTCTTTTGTGACATTTCGCGACGCTCTCGCTCTGATCAGTGAATGCCTCTGCTCTCATTGCTCTGCTATACGGGAGCGCGTGCTCTTCCGGCAGAAGTGCCTCAGGACCCATATAAGGAAATTCCGCTCCATCTAACGTCACACAGAGCCATACTCGAAAAAAACTTTCCGAAACTTGTGACAAACCGGAAGGAGTATTTTGGGAACAGAAATACTCCTTCAAACGTACAACTTAATTTTTGAAACTTTGTCCATGTTTAGCATGGGAATCCAACTCTTTAACAGTGTAAAAAACTCAGTATGCATGAAATAGCATTTCACCCCCCCTTTAACATATACCTACATACAAATATGCAATATTAAGTGCAATTAATTTTTTATGGTAGAACATAGTAAAACTGAGCTCTCCTTAAATAAACCATCCAAAAAAAGGAACCTATGTACAAACCTATGATCACAACCTAACTCAAACAAAGATGTTATAATAAAGCTAGAGAATCCTACCAAGAGAATCTTGGACTGATATCCACATCGACTACACAGAAAGGAGTTCCTGTCTCTGAATCATAGTCAATGACAGCCATTAAATCCACATCAGCTCTAGTGTCAGAATACACTGCCCGACTCTGTGGATCTTCTGATGGGCTGTCAGCGTTATCACAGCAGAGAGACTGGGATGACGCCGCAACACAATTGTTCGCTCTTTCCTTTATTACCATCTTGGGTGATTCTTGCTCATTGATGTTACACTGGCTAGTTGCACAGCTGTTCGTAATGTTGGCGCCTGAGCAATTTTCCTCTACGGCTGACTGTTCTGTGACTTCATGGTTTGTTGCACTCAAAGCTGCGCTAAAGTCTTGCTCAGAGTCAGTTTGCGTTTCCATTTCAACACAAAGATGCTGTGTTAAACCCGATGGGGTATTTCTGCTTGTGCTGTGGCACAGGATGGACATTAGCCCTGTTTCTAGTTCTGTCCCTTCTTGATGATCACTGTATTCTAGCACATAAGTGTCTCCTACAACAGAATCAGCCCTACGAACACAACAACACTCATAACTCAAGATGCCTGGACCAGGGTTATTAAAAACTAAAACTTTAATAAATAAAAAAACTGAAATAGGTTTAGGTTGAAGTACTAAAATTACTAACTGGCAATGAATACAAAACAACTGAATACTAAATACTGAATACTAAAACTGAAACAAAAATAAATCAAACTGATATAAAAATATAAAAATAATTGAACATATTAAAAACAAACACTCACTTAAAATAAAAATTTCTAACTGGAAATGAATAAAACTCAAACTAAATCTGAAATAACAATATTTTAACCCAAACAGTAATATATATAAAAAAAGACAAAACTACTATAACAAAATTTTTACAATATTACTAAAAACACTAAATAAATTACTAAAAATAAACCAAATGAAAATGAAAAGTGAAAATATAAAAAACTAATTCAAAATACTAACTGGAAATGAACAAACTAAAACCGAAATAAAAAATGTTAAACTAAAATAGTAATATTTTTTAAAAGATGATGTCAGAAGTACTATAACACAATTTCTATATATAACAATATTACTAAAAATCTAACTATTAAAATAAATGATAATTCAATATATTAATAAAAACTATAATAGTAAAATAGAATAATAATAAAATAACACCCAGTGGCTGAAATAAGCAATTACATTTTATGAAACACTTCAAATTGTAGAAGCCCACCTCTCCCGTGACCTTTGACCCTCATGATGTCGGAGTGACTCTCTGGTGCTCTCCAAGTTCAGCTTTAGCAGCTGGAGGTCATTTTTTTGGTTTTCACACACCTGTCACAAACATATAATAATAATAATAATTCGTTACATTTATATAGCGCTTTTCTAGGCACTCAAAAGCGCTTACATATGCATATATCATAACCCTATCAAATCATTTATTATGTGCTGACTTGATGTGAAGCAAATCCTAACGAATCAGAACATATCTGATGCCTAAAGTACAGTAATGTGAAACAGGATTATAGAGAAATATGAAATAGCTCATCATAAGTGCTTAAAATAAGAAAATAATTAATATTTTTTTAAAAAGCAAAGAGATTAAAGCAGGGTTATCATCGCTAACTAAAACTATAAAATAAATGTTTGTTACTTGAAATACATGTTAACTGTTAGTTATATACAGTATATATGTGTGTGTGTTTTAAAAATTTAAACTTATTTTATTTCAGCTGATTGCCAAGGTAATTTCTAATTTTCTTGAAGTACTAAAATAACTAAATTGAAATAAAAACTACACACACATACATATATATATATATATATTTATAACAAAATGATTTAGAAAATGTCATCTTTAATTAAAATTAAATGGAAAACTGTAAATATAAAAAACTACAATGGCATCTCAATAATACTAAAGTATCACTGGGTTATAGCCTGTGGAGCTGTTTTAGAAGAGATTATGACCCTATCATGGAAGTCATGGAAAAGGAATGCAGGAAGTCTTACAAACATGCTGAAAAACCGGAAAAACTGCTCCGGAAGAGCAAATGGAAAGGACAGAGATCTGTAAAAATGAACACTGGCTGGCACTGGATGATGTAAAGAGAGGGAGTTCTGAAAGACAGTACCTGCCGCAGACAGAGCAGCTCAGATTCAGCTGGAGATCGTTTTGATCGGGAGAGTTCAAGTAATTCATCCCTCCAGCTTTTATCTTCATCTGGGCAACAAACATGACCACTTGCATTAATTTCAAAAAGCATAAATGCTCATGAAAAGATGATTAAATATGTTTTCTTGCACCGAACAGTGTTTAAGCATCACTGCTGTTTATTATCAGTGTTTCGATAGATTTTAACAGATGCAGTCTATGCTTTGTTCTGCAGTGTCTGAAGCATGTCTGTGATGCTGTTTAGGTAGGTCACTAGCGTTTGAAACGTGCAGTACTGGCATACTCATCATATGAAGTTCAACAGCAGTGATGTCTTTCTTCAACAGCTGGTTTTCCTGCTTTAAGCGGATGAGCTCTTCTCTCTGGTTATTGTTCTCAATGGTTTTCTCCTGAAGCTCGGCTGCAAAGAAATAAACATGCATCCTGATGAATCCAGCATGAATTCATTCATACTACAAACATTAATACTATTAAGAATGTACTTTGTTTGACACTTGCCAAGATAGTTTCAAACCAAATAAAGTACCTACTATACAGTATTTGAGGTGGGACGCAACGAGAGATTGTGAGATAAACTGTCTACCTTTCAGTTGTGTGTTTTCATGTCTGCTCTCTCTGAAACAGTGTTTGTGTTCCTCCATTTCCCGCAGCATTTTGCTCTCACGTGTACGCAGCTCTTCAAGTGATTTCTCTAGTTCACACAGATGACCGGACAGCTCTAAAATGTGATTGGTGGCCTCAACCACGTCTCTATCCTGATAAAGAAAAACAAGCACTTATATTAATGTGTCTGAATGAACTGGATATAAGATAATGGATGAGTGCATGAGTGTGAGTCTCTGCTACCTTCAGCTTAAGCATGGAGCTGACCTCCACCTCGCGCACCTGCAGCTGTCCCAGCTGTGATGACAGCCTCATGAGCGTGGAGTCCAGACTCTGGTTCCTCTCCTATCAATAAACAAAATATATAATACATTATAATAAAATGTACCAAGTACCACTATCATAAGATGTGGGAAGATATGGATACAGGCCATAATTTCCGACCTAAAAACAGATTTGACTTCACCTCCAAGTCGTGCTCATGTCTGGAGATGTTCATCTGTCTGCGGCTCAGCTCGTGAAGCTGCTGTTGGGAGCTGTTGAGCTCTCTGTACACATCTTTCTCTCTCGTTTCCGACACCTTTGTCTGCTTACTGAGAGCTCTGATCACTTCATTACGCTTCTCCAGCTCATCTGAGGAAACATGAGCAGTCAAATACAATTACCATTACCATTCACAAGTTTGAGATCTGTAAGACTCTTTAAATACTTTTAATCAGCATGGGTTAACCATCAACATTCACAAAAATATTAGCACAGCTGAAATGTTTCTTGAGCAGTAAATCAGTATATTAGAATGATTTCTGAAGGATCATGTGACACTGAAGAAATTGGAGTAATGCTGAAAATTCAGCTTTGATCAAAGGAATAAAATAAATGTTACAATATATACAAATAGAAAACGTTTTTTTGTAATTGTAATAATATTTCACAATTTCACTGTTTTTACTGTATTTTGGATAAAAAAATGCAGCCTTGGCTAGCAGAAGAGACTGTAGATCTAATTGCTCTTAGATTTAAATAAAACGCAATTTCTTGCCACTTTGAATCAGAAAAGTTCACATTTAAGGGGGAATTTTTAAAGGTATAGTACCAAAAACAACCTAATTAAAAATAAAATAATGGAAATTGGTCATATAAAACTCAATCATTTTGCTACAATCTGGAGAATTTGTATTAGCTTTTGGAATACTACTAAATTACCTTTTTATTATAATTTCATTTTTCATTTTAGTTAAGCATATTACGCTAAAATTTTAGTAATTCTGTTGTGTTTTTGCTTTGTCTTAAACTTATTTCAGTTAGTCTTTCCTGTTTTGCTTTATTTCAATGTACAAAAATGTTTTAATAGTGTTTGTTTAATTTATTTAATCCCGTTCTAGTCTGGAGTCACTCTCACCCTCCAGTCGGGCACATCTCTGTTCCAGGATCAGCACTCTTTGACGGTCCTGTTCCCAGGACAGCAGCTGCTTGTGATGGGCTGCTGCCGTAGTATTGAGCTCCTGTTCGCGGTCCTTCAGTTCTGCTATGAGAAGCTGCAGCTCCAGACGCTGCCTCTGGATAGTGGAGACCTCCAATCCATTAACTGGGCTCTAGAAACATCACAAAAATGGGCCGATACTTAGTTTGCACTCCTAGTGAGTATTGAAGCTGATTTCTGCTGATGAAACTGCAAACTATTTTCTTCAGTACATTTTTCTTCAATTGACTCAATCTCTTACACCTGGTCTTCATTCATCTTACCTGGTCCATCAAACTTGGTAAAATCCCCTACAGATGTAATATTAAATTTCTCCAAATGTGTTCTCATGAAGAAAAAACTCATCTACCTCTTAAAATGGCCTGAGAGTAATTATAAGCAAAGTTTCATTTTTGGTTGAACTATTCCCTTTAAAATTAAATTACATTCCATAAAACTATTCCATTCCAGGAATTAATATTGTAAATCAATTCAGGCTATTTCAAACGTGTTACCTGATAATCTTGCATTAATGAGAAAGAGGACATCGGTTTTGAGAGGTCATGCAGACTCAGCGCTGCAGGTCTTGATCTGTTTTCATCTCTGAGTTTGGTGGAAGAAACATCTGGGGTCTCTTTAGCAGCAAAAACATTCTGAAGGATCGAGTATTATAAAATCAGAATCAAATCTTTTATACACCGATATGGGCAAAGTTGAATTTGACATAAAAACCTTAAAATGGCTTAAAACCCATCTCTTCCATCTTTATTTGAACCTCTAGCTTTAGCACTCACTATTCTAATTCTATTCTTTAAAAAAAATAAAAATCTAATTACCTTTCTAATCTTTTTGTATTCTATTTTCTTTTAATTTATTATACAATTATAAAAAAGACCTCTAACATTAGCTTGCTCTATTCTTTTTCTATTCTGTTTTCTTTTTATTATATTATTTAAAAGCCCTTGCTATCTGTACTGCGTTTAATCTAACTGAGACTTGTTATAGCACTTGTATATCATTGCTCTTTTATTGTTTTTGATTGCTTCCACTGTCCTCATTTGTAAGTGTCTGCTAAATGACTAAATGTAAATATAACTGCTCAACTTAAAAACAAGGTTACAACAAATACAAAGGATCATGAACACATTACAATATAGATATAATCTAAATGCAATATTTACAAACATAAATGCAAAACAATAATCTTTTAAAGTGAAATTAGTATTTAGTATGTTTGAAGAGAAAATGCAAGATTTAAAATAAAAGTGTGTATGTGTGTATTATTTCATCTATTTTCCATATTTTAGGACCGTCATAAACCATCATAAGTATGAAATAAAACAAATTGAATACAATAATACAGTGCCTTAAAATGTGTAGTAAATAAATACACATAAATAGTAAATAAATACAACAACAGACCAACCTTTTTTACAGGAGTACTGTGCCAGGGCTCCACTTGAGATCCTGTAAATTTATAAATTGATGCACGTTTGAGGGATTTCTAATATTTATTCATGTTTGCATGATGTTCATCACCTTTTGATATCGAAAAACCTCCAGGGGTTTTGGAGTTCCATCTTTCCTCCATCTCATCTCACAAATGTCTGGACTAGCAGACACGATTTCATATTACGTCTAACTTCACTTTAAATAAAATAAATTTAAAAAAAACGCAGCGTCAACATCACAGCGATGCACAATTTCAATATCTTGTTATCGGTGCCTGATTATGACACACAGTTTAGTTTGATTGTTTTTAAAGATGCATCATTTAAGTGTAAACAAGACACTCGGGGTTAAAACAACAACAAGAACAACAATAAACGCAATATAAGCACCCTAAATCCTAAAACAAATTATAATAATGATAATAAAAAAGTGAAAAGTATGTGGCAAGAAGCGGGTGATTATTTTCGCAATTCTCAAACTGCGTGTTATTATCCGCGCTTTACGGGCTGTCCAACGCGATGCCTGGTTTAAAAAATTCGTTCAAAAATCATTTTATTCACATTCGTTTCATTAAAATAAATCATATATTTTATATAAAAGCCATATTACATAAATTAAAATTGTTTATTCAATATTACTTAAAAATCTTTCATCGTGAAGTACGTACGTAATACGGCAACGGCGTAAACACCGATCGTGCTTTGCCTCAGAGAGGCGTTGTCAGGACCCACAGCCAAATCAGACAGTGAAGGTGTGCTGAGCAATAGAGGAACTCTTTCACCCTTTGAGGATCATCTGCACGAGTTAATGTAATAATGATCAAGGTGTTACTCAAAAGCAAGTTGTACTGAGATTATATCGACGGGGTATGTATGAGCTGGAGCGCGTGGCTGCTGTAGGAGAGCAGAGATTAGCAGTGCTGGCTAATGAATGGGTGCTCAATGGATGCATGATCATTGTGCGCAGGCTACTCGATTCAAGTCACTGTCAGTGACTCTAAAAGACTTTTAAACTATAATTGAATGCATTTATTAGTTTTAAAACAAGAATCTTTGTTTCAGACCCATTGCATCTTATTTTAACGTAGTGGTTATAAAACCCCCCTAGGGTGAAGCTGGTAGGATAATTTATGTGTTGTACATGCATTAAAATGAATATTTTGTGATTGTTATGTACCAAAACAGCGCATTTTGAGAGTCTAGGTAATTTAAAAGATTATAAAAATTTCCCCACGGTTGATAAATAGTGCAGAAGTAACATGTGGAAGGTCTCTCCTTGTCAGATGGGCCTTTTGTAATTAGGTGGATAGATCTTTGGTTATGACATTTAACTTTCAATACTAGCAATACTAGCAATTAGCTGTTATAGATTTTGAGTGTAACTATTTTCAGACAAACCATATTTCTGTATGCTTTATGAAGGCACCATATTTGTTTTGCAATTCTTGCAATCTAAGCATTTTACTCTAGGTTTGTGTGATTTTAATGTTTGGTAAATGCACTTTTTTTTTTCTTGCATGATAGCTTAGAATTCAAGGGTTGGTTTCTGTGCATCAGTTGGTTGTGTTATATTGTCAGTCTGAAATAATCCCATCTTTATGACTTGTGTAGATCCATGTAATATGGCTACTACTGAGAATGCAGAGTTGGGTTCACCAGAAAATAAAGTGGATCGTGCCGACCCAGATGCAAAATACCCACTAAAAGTTCTCTATTGTGGAGGTGAGGGGAAAAAAAATCTCAATGCACTGCAAATTCTAACTGTAATATGTCAATTAAATGTTGTGTTAATGGTTATTTTGGTTCACAGTCATGCAAGACTTAACATTTCTGTCTTCTTTTACTTACAGTGTGTTCTCTGCCAATAGAGGTGAGTACATCACATATTAAAAGAATAGTTCACCCAAAAATGAAGATTTGCTGAAAAATTACTAACCCTCAGGCCATCCCAGATGTAGATGAGTTTTTCTTGATCTGAATGTAGCATTTCATCACTTGCTCAACAACGGATCCTCTGCAGTGAATGGGTGCCGTCAGAATAAGAGTCCAAACAGCTGATAAAAACATCACAATAATCCACACCATTCCAGTCCATCAGTTAATGCCTTGAGAAGTGAAAAACTGTCTGTTTTTAACACCAAACCTTTGCTTCTGCTTGATTTGCTCAATAATAATGCTTCCTCCACTGGAAACAGTAATCTAGTCTGAATCAGGAGAGAAATATGCACAAACAAAAACAGTCCTAAAGATATGAAATGTCAGTGTATTTTGATGCGAGAGGGCAGTGGATTGACTCTTTCACTGTCTTCACAATTTTAGGCAAGTTTTTATTTCTGGGTGATGTATTCCTTAAATTATCACATATTCAGTTGGTAGAAAGTGAATAAATATGAATTGAAATGTTTCTGCTTTGCTCTGCTAGTACTGTGAGTACATGCCTGAGCTGACCAAATGCAAACAGTGGCTTGAGAAGAATTTTCCTGACGTGTTTGCTAAACTGACTCTTGGTAAGTCAATTTTCTTTCATAGCAACTTTGAAGATGTCAATACCTCATATTAAGTCACAAAAAGTTTTTTTTTTTTTGCTTGCTTATTTTATTTTTGCCTCCATAGCTTTGGCTCTTGAGTTTCTTTTTCATATTTGAAACTAAATATTTGGAATATTTGGTCTGTACCATTATGACATGCTGTTTGAGTTTTCTCACTGATGTCACTGATGTTGTGTAAGTACAGCACCCAAGCAGGAAACTACTGGAGGAGGAGGAGGAGGAGGAGGAGGAGGAGGAAGAGCTGGAGGTGGAGGTGGTGGCGGTGGAGAGGTGCCCCCTGCAGGAGAGGAAGAGGAGAAGAAGAAACAGAAGAGAGGTCAAACATTTTTCTTTTACTATAAACAGAAAGGTTTTGCAGCAGTGGTGCATGTACCATATTCCACACCACATCCCAAACTTTTTCTGTCTTTTTTGTCTTAAAGGGAAAGTTCACTGATTTTTAACCAGCTTTTTAATGTTACAATGTCGGTGGTATAAACAAACGAACAATGTGTATTATTTTTATTCATGTTACCTGCACCAGATGACATAAAACGCATTATACAGCAAACTTTTGACAGTGTCAGGCCTTTTGTGAAAACTACAGATAATAAATCCCCATTTTTAATCTGTTTATGGTTAATCTGATCATAAGGGAGTTAAGTTTTCTTACTGTTCTTTTTTTTTTGTCTTTTCTATAGCACCGTTTTTTATATATATATATTTTTTTTAGTTTCAACAAAAAACACTTTTTGAGTTTGTCTGCAAACATAAAATAGAATATAACGTTTTCCCCCTTTTTAGGTGGAAGAGGTCAAATCAAACAGAAGAAGAAGACCGTCCCGCAAAAAGTCACAATCGCAAAAATCCCAAGAGCTAAAAAGAAATACGTCACAAGGGTGTGTGGCCTGGCCACTTTCGGTAAGGTTCTGATTGTGGGTACGAGACTGATGTTTGTCATCTGTATTTTCACCCTATGGTAACTTTGCTGTCATTGTGTGGTCCACATCAGACATTGATCTCAAAGAGGCTCAGAGGTTCTTTGCTCAGAAATTCTCTTGCGGTGCCTCAGTGACAGCAGAAGACGAAATCATCATTCAGGGAGACTTTACAGATGACATCATGGACGTCATCCAGGAAAAGTGGCCTGAGGTAAGCAAACATCCCAGTTTCAGCTGCAAAACTCGACCAGAAGAACCGTTTTTGACACATTCTTTAACCCCACAGGTGGATGACGACAGCATCGACGATCTTGGAGAGGTCAAAAAGTGAAGCCCAATATGCACTTTTACTGAAATGTATGCGACATGACACAGCAAACCTGGCCAAATGTACACATTGACATAAAGCCCTTTTATATCTATTTTATTTACTGTATAGAATTTCAGTGGACTTTGCTTCATCTTTGGGGTTTTTCAGTTCTTGATAGATGCTTTGTCTCTTGGTTGCCAAAGGTCTGGAATGATGTGACTTAAAAGCATTACACACATGCAAACAATAGACTAATAAATTTCAGTCTCATTCAACGCACATTTGTGGTGTATTGTTTCTTTTATCACTGCCTCCAACGCAACACTACAGCTTTTATTTTGATGATTTACAAATGCATCATGAAAGGGTAATATCTCAAAAAGCAAATCATTTACTCACCCTCATATCGTTCTATACAAACCCCTTGTCTCTTTATTCTGCAAAACACAAGATAATTTAATGAATATCCATTTGTGTGAATTCAATACAACGTCAGTGCAATTGTGAATTAAGAACCAAAAAATTGTCAGCAGAAATATCAGTTTTGGTGAAAATCAACCTATTGACACCATACTACAGTAAAATCCCTCTCCTGTGCTTCAGTCCTTACTCAAGTCCAGTTTTATGCTTGCTGTCTGCCAATAAAATGCCAGAACAAAAATATTTATACAAAAATATATCTATCTAAATGTTAAAATGCATCCATGATCAAAGTTATAACACACAAAATCTCTACATCTTCTGCTTCTCCAAAGCCACCAGCTGAAGGTTGTGTACAGCAGCAGTTTTAAGACTCCTGCTGATTTGATTCATCCCCACACTCCTGCTCGGTCTGACGGACTCTCAAGTCCTCTGGTGCCAATTTATTCACTATATCCTCCATGGGGAGCAGGTCTTTCAGCGCAATGGCCCCCAGATGCTGGAACTCTCCCCCCTGCATCTCCATGAAATCTCCTGCCTTCCCACCTTTACAAGTTACCAAGAAGCATTTGTTTACAAAGATACTGTAATGTTCTGATTAAAAATTGTACTTAATTTTTTTATACTTGTTTCTTCTGCTTGCGTTCTTGGATCTCTAATATCACTGTCATTTACTTTCCATTCTAGATATTGTGAAGCTAACTTTTTTCTTTTTTGGGAAATATATATATAATTAAACCAGATATGAGTGATCAGGTGGCGTCAGTTGTATAGCAAATTATTCTGGCCACTGCTGTTTCCTACAAAATCAAAAGAACAAAATCTATATTTTGCAGGAATAAAAACAAGATAATTTTATTTGCACTGACATGTTCATGACAAAAATGTCAGCAATGGCCCCAAAACAATTCAGTAGCATATTATAACGTGAAAAACGTTGTCCTCATTAGTATAAAATATTTAACAAATATATTCTTTCAACATAAATATAAAAAAATTTAATATAAATAAAATATATTGCAGGAGAAAAAGTTAAAGGTACGTTTGTAAAAAATGATTGTGTAAATTGTGATAGTATTTATTAATTTAATATCAGCTTGTTTTATACAATTTAAAATGATGCTTTTTCATTACAAAATTTGCTTAATTGAGTTCAGATATTTATATATATCTTATTAATCATAAAAGTATCTTTCCTTTTAAGCAGAATATGATGGTTTTGAATTAAAATATAATCTGAATTTTTTTTCTGAGTATCACATTAGCAACAAAACATGCAAACTCATGTTCAACAAAAACAAAAAGTTCTCTGTTAATTGTATTGTTCACTTTTTCATTGTTTGCTCGTATGCCCAAGTGTAAAGTATCCTTCCTGTAATCACTTTAATGGTGCTTTTGGAGAGTCCCAAGTTGCAGAGCAATGCGATTATTTAATTCATAGGAGGCACAAATGCCTCCTGAGACCATTTAGCCATCACACCTGAGGTTTTTTGTTGTCCATGTGCATGCTTACAGCTACACCGTTTACATGTGAGCAAACATCTTAAGAACACGTCTCTTAGGAATCATCGCCATATGAGTCGAAACAGTGAAAAGATCTGAAGTTCTCTGACTTTTGTCTAATTTCACAACAGCACCATAATCATGAACAACTCCTCAATGTGCTGCACTTATGAAACGCCAATGCTGGACCAATACCTTCCCCCTGTAATGATAACGGAGTTCATATTGGGCCTTATTGGGAACGTTCTCGCCCTCTCTATGTTTTTCTTCCACAGGGACACCTGGAAGCCCAATTCTATTTATCTTGCTCATCTGGCTCTGGCGGACTCATTGGTCATTTTCTGCCTTCCTTTTAGGGCCGACTACTACCGCAGGGGGAAGGACTGGGTCTACGGAGATGCTTTCTGCCGTATTTTGCTGTTTCTTTTGGCCACCAACAGAGCTGGCGGTATATTCTTCCTCACCGCCGTCGCTGTGGACCGATACCTTAAGATCGTCCACCCTCTCAACCGCATCAACCGAATGGGTCTGACCCACGCCCTGTGGGTCTCTGTTGGTCTGTGGGGTCTCATCATAGCTATGACTGTCTACCTCCTAACAGATGAACATTTCTACTATCTAAACAACCACACGCAGTGCGAGAGCTTCAACATCTGCTTTGGGAATAATTCCCGGTTCACCTGGCACAACGTATTCTATGTTATCCAGTTCTTTTTGCCCACGGTCATTGTGATCTATTGCACCACTTGCATAACGTGGCAGTTGAAGAATAAGACAGTGGACAAACAGGGCAAAATCAAAAGAGCCGTGCAGTTTATCTTAGCAGTGGCCGCGGTTTTCATTATATGTTTCTTCCCGAGCAACATCTCCCGTATCGCCATGTACGTCCTGAAACTCTGGTATAACGAGTGTCACTATTTCCGTGAGGCAAATGACGCATTTAAAACCAGTGTCTGCTTTACCTACTTCAACAGCGTGCTCAATCCCATCGTCTATTACTTCTCAAGCCCTGCATTCAGCGGATCTTTCAGGAAAATCTACATGAGACTTCTAGGAAAGAAAATTGAGGAATAATTATAATGTGACAACATTCAGGTAGACACTGGCCCTGTCCCAAATGCTATCCTAAGCCCTTCCTCAAAGATTCCAAAGTTTGGTAACATCAAGTGTGCTTGGTAAAAGTGCATTCAAAACGGGGCACTGGTGAGCACATTACTGGAGCCTAAACTGACCGAATTGGATGCTTTACAGTCTCAGAGGCTTAACAGACATTTGCAGACAACAGAAATCACAAATAAAAGTGCTTATAAAAGGTGTTATTTGGCACAGGGCCACTATGAGGTTGTAACATTTTAAAGTGGGATATTTATTCATTTAAATGTAAATGATGCTTGCTAATATATATTCATGTTAATGTATTAACAAACAAGGGTATTCATTACGTATTTAGTGACATTTTGTGCCTTTATTTAAACCATTGTTGAGTTATATTTAAACTTATTTTTTGCTGTCCGCTTGGAAAACTAATATGGTACTGGTTCTTCAACGATACATAAATCTGATTAGTATTTGGTGTATTATTTGTCTTTTTAGTGCAGCAAATATTTTTTGCAATAATCTCCCTGAGATTAGGACTAAATGAAGACATATTCTGATGCATGGACAAAATAAATCAAAATAAATCAATGTTTTTGTCCTTTTGGCTTTCCTGTGAGATTATTTTATTCAACAGACTTCTGAAATCTTTTAAACCCTTGGCATGAATGACATTGGTTTTAAAGTTGTGTTTTTGTCATCATCATTTTCTTTTTATTACATATAGCTTGCATTTGAAACAGTTCATATAAGGAGTGACCATAACCCATAAGCACCACCACACTCACTAATGCATACAGTATGCATTGACATGTAATTAAAAGCATTATAAAAGGTTTAGTGTTATCAATATGTCAATTTATCATAAGAAACACAAGATTTTAACAGCCAATGCCATTTCCAGCTGGGGAGACTCAACTGATTTTCTACTGTTTAGTGTTCATCACCATCTAACTCAACCAGTCAAGAGCTAGATTTAGCCTTAGATGTTATATGAATATGGTCCTGAAGCATAGGTTTTATTTGCTGACAATAATAATAAATAAGCATTATAGGCACAAATACAAATGTACTTTTAGAAATTGTTTTTGAAAAATATGGTGTTATTGTTTTATGAAAACTTTTGTGATATTCCTTTAAAATAATGTTTTAGTATATCTTTTTTTAAGTATATTTATATTTTAAGGATAATTTCTTACATAATTTCTTTGAGTTAGACCAAACTTTTATTTTAGTGGGTTGTAGACAGAGTTTCTGTGTTTATTAATAAACTATTATTATTAGCTAATAGGCCTACTTGTGCAATAGTACTATATTTCTGTTTGAATTTCTTCAGGTTATACCGAAATAATGAAATGGTGAAATCCTCTAATAGCGCGCTGACGTGCACATGTGTAGCATACATCATGCGTCAATATAGTGAAGAGCTGAAAACGCCACGCGTGCTTCAGTGTGTGTGTGTGTGTGTGTGGTAGAGCACACATTCCCAGAGAAGAGTATAACAACACCTTCAGGGCCGCTGCTGGCCAAATGGGTGTCCTGAGCCCCCCTTCCTCAAATATGATAATGAAAAAAACACCTACTATAGGGGTGAAAAAAGAACTTTAATCAAATAAAAAACTAAATGAATAAATTGTATTATTTACAAATCACAATTGTAGCTCTCGACATTTAAATTAAATTAAAAATAAATAAATTTATGCATTTAGCAGACGCCTTTATCCAAAGCGACTTTCAGTGCATTCAGGCTATCAATTTTTACATATCATGTGTTCCCGG
Organism: Carassius gibelio; assembly: GCF_023724105.1. Lineage (NCBI taxonomy): Eukaryota > Metazoa > Chordata > Actinopteri > Cypriniformes > Cyprinidae > Carassius > Carassius gibelio. The sequence goes on along the minus strand of NC_068380.1, from coordinate 2,094,318 downwards.
GGAATCGAACCCCCAACATTGCGCTTGCTAGCGCAGTGCTCTACCAGTTAAGCTACAGGAACACTTATCACATTTACCTGTGGCTATAACTTTATTATGACTCAAATTTATTTTATAGTCTCAAGCATTCAGAAATCATGCAAAAGGAAATTAAGCAGTTTTACTATGATAAAGCCATGGTTTATTTTGTAAGGGTTGTGATATGCACGTTTTTTATAAAAAACGAAATTATAAAGCCTGTGTCATCTATAGCAAAAAGGTGGCCAAAAATGAAAGATTAAGTGAATATTTGAATGATATGTTTGGTCTGATATGTTTGGTCAGTAGCCTAAACAAGGATTTGATCGTCCTGTAAGTGTAACAGCAGCAATTACATGGAATTTGTAATAACATGTACATAAATAGTTTATTTTGTATTTGCCTACATTATGTATTTTAACAGTGTTATTATTAACCAATCATTATTGCCTCATTATCTTTTTATATAATGCATTTTAAGTCATTTTAAAGGCTATTGATGGCTTAGGTCTGTTTTTATAGCAACAACAACAACAACAACAAAATGTTACAGTATATTAATACTTTGTAAATTATTATTTGAAGTAACTTTTGTAAATTTGCAGTTACCATGGCTACAAGAACAATGATTTGTGGTGTTATTGTTAAAACCATGGGTAATTTTTGTAAGGGAACCTGAATTAAAAAAAAAAAAAAAACTTTCACAGGAATTTGCCTGAAAGTGATAAACGGGCCTCGTTTTTACCTAAATGATTTATACTTCTCCTCAAATGCTATTGAGCTTCAAATTTGCGTTTGAGCCCATGTGAAAGAGTAGCATAATTTACATATGATTTACAGATAATTTTAATAAATATCAAACATTTAATGCAATTGTACATTATAGCTGACACCAACATGAACAATTACAGTTGTTTTTATAACTATAAGTCATTCTCTTCAAATGCTACTGACGTTAGAAAAGTGTATACCAATATCACATTAGATATTAATTAGATATTAATGTAACTTTAGAGACGGTCCCTAAATTGAGACTCGTCCAATGTCAAGCCAACTTGACATTTTTTTTTTTTACTTTTAGTTTTCTTTTCTCTTCGCTGGATTGCTGATGCACTCTACCCAGGCATAGATGTTCATCCATCAATCATGAACATAAAACCGCAAACATGAGGTGCGAGCGGTCGCGAGCGCGGATGGGAGAATGGAGGAAGTTTTGTTTTGTTTGAGCAACTGGGATGGTGCCCCTTCTGGGAGTTGAAGCCCTACTCTGCGTGTAGGGAGCGACGGTACTGAACACCTTTAATATTGCAGACACTAGTCCATATCGAGATTTGATTAAATGCTCTACTTTTAATTTATTCATTAAAAAATGGCCGAATTCCGTGACGTTCTGCTTTATACAGCAAGTTCCATTTCCGTGATTCAATCTCTGTCACACGGGGTGAATTTATGAATGAAAGTGTGAAAGTTCTGACACAAAACGAAGTTGTTATGTATCCTCATGCTTTTTAAAAGTGGGTAACTATGTTTGACAGGTGCAATATTTGAAAATCGAAAAATATTAATTTATTTTTTTAATTACATTCTGAATATATGTAAGAGTTCGGAGCGGGTTCGTGAACCATTTGAGTCAGTTCGGGAGTTCGGAGCAGGATCGCGAAACATTTGAGTCAGTTCGGGAGTTCAAAGCGGGTTCGCAAATCATTTGAATCAGTTTGGGAGTTCGTAGCGGGATAGCGAATCATTTGAGTCAGTTCGGGATACTAGGTTGCGGGATCGGGAATCATTTGAGTCAGTTATGGGAATCGAGAATCATTTGTGTCAGTTCGGGAGTTCGGAGCGGGTTCGCGAATCATTTGAGTCAGTTTGGGGATCGCAAATCATTTGAATCAGTTCGGGAGTTCGTAGCGGGTTCGCGAATCATTTGAATCAGTTCGGGAGTTCGTAGCGGGTTCGCGAATCATTTGAGTCAGTTCGGGAGTTCAAAGCGGGTTCGCGAATCATTTGAATCAGTTCGGGAGTTCGGAGCGGGATCACGAATCATTTGATTCTGTTCGGGAGTTCGTAGTGGGTTCGCGAATCATTTGAGTCAGTTCGGGAGTTCAAAGTGGGTTCGCGAATCATTTGAGTCAGTTTGGGGATCGCAAATCATTTGAATCAGTTCGGGAGTTCGGAGCGGGATCACGAATCACGAAAGATTCGCGCTTGTAAATTTCAAATTGGCCATAACCTTTAATTGGTTGCTGCCAACTGGGGTGGCAGCAGGGGTTGCAAGGCTTTCTTTTAGGGTGGCATTTTGCAGTTTAAATGTATGTTTTCCCACTAAAATCCAGAAGAGGGAGTGTCACAGACAGATTCTGATCTTTGAAATTATGAGAAAGGTGGATCCTACATGGTAACAATAGCTATGTCATTATCCATATGCTATAGCAGATACCAGAATACAGAAACTGTTTCAGAGAAAAACTGAACAAAATTACATAGAGAAATATAGAGAATACAATCCTGATTCCAAATCTTGATGTAAATGTTTAATCTGCACTTAATTTTCTACATCTTTCTGTTCTTCCACTCTGAACCTGCAGTGCTGCTTACATTTTTGCAAATGCATTTTTGATATTGTAACAATTTTTTGGACCCATCTTGATTTATTGGTGAAATGATATCAGGTGTGCTGCATCTGGCAGTTATTATAAAATATCATATTTTCTTTTCTTCTTAAAAATGTGAATGTGAGCAAACCAGTGATGTTATAAGGGTGGCTTTGTATTTGAATAAAACTATTTCATATATTTCATACACATCTAGCAGTAGCTCCTCACTGCAGATCTCCTTCTAGACCATACAAATAGGTTTATGTATGTATAATACATTCTCAGACATATGTCATGCACATGTAAGTCTACCATAAAACCCATGAATGCATGTTGATATTATATAATTAATTATATAAAGATATTACATGGTTTTCCATTATTATATCTATTATATAACATACGTAACCAATTTTTTGTATTTATGTTGTTTTAATAAAGTTGCGTATTAATTCTATTTTGTTGACATGGTTGTTACCAAAAATAATTTTATACCACACACACACACACACACACACACATATATAAACATAATTATTAACATATTTACAATCAAAAGTACATTTTATGGTGGGGATTGAATATATTAACTATATCTTCATCTACCCAAAACAAATTTACAATTGTCAAGACAGTATATACTGGTTGTTTATAAATATATAAATATACTGGTTTTACAATAAAAGCTATTTGCCATTTGGTATGAAGCTATTAGTAGTTTTACTTAAAAGTAAAGTTTTGTAAACTTTTAATCACATTTAATCACTATTTTAATTAAGTAAATAGTAATCTGTAAATGATTTCTGAGTAACTCACCCAACTCAGTGAGTCTACATGAAGCTTCTAGGAAAGAAATGGTGGATGAGAATGATGAGAAGAACAATATCAGTTCTATTACAATATCCGCTTTTGTATCTTGAGTTAATATTCACTATGTAGTGTTGATATAAGAACTTTAGAATTCATAATAATATTTATCTAAATGTAAATAGCTGTAAATGTATACACATGTAAGCATCAATTTGTGACCTTCATAAACATTTAATGTGCCCCATGCATTAATTAGCTCCACAGATTACTTCACTTACTTTGATAAATGAATTCAACAGCCATCTTGCTATGTCTGGTTATTTAAATGTAACATGAAAATATAGTAAAATTAACACTATAAGGAAATATTCAATGTTTAATTAAATGTGACTATTACTGCGCAACCCTGTACAGTTGTCTACATTCTTAGTGCTGTACTTTTCTATGATTAACAAAAACAAATAACTTTTTTTAATAACCGTTAATCCATTACATAAATGCTTCAATGCAATTCATCAATTGCAATGCATCAATTATTGTTATGATTGTTTTAAGTCATGTATAGTAGGCTACTGTATATAAAATGCCTAATAATAATATAACTTGCCGATATAAAATACGTTTTAATTCAATGTTTTATAAACGTAGTCTTATTGACAAAAGGGGCTACCAAATTACAAACCCAAGCATTAAAAAAAACCTTCAAAAGATTCCGTTTATTATTGCACGCGAAAGAAAAAAAACACGCCAAAAGAACAAGTTTGAATCGACTCGCACGTTCGCTCAATGTGTGTTTGGCGCAGGCGCGCTCCCGGCCCAGCGTTCACCGTATGCGGGTGTGTGCGCGCATTGTGAGTGTGAACTGCCGAGCTTAAAAATATTAACGAGCGGCGGGAATGTCTGGCAGGTCAGTGCGCGCGGAGACCCGGAGCAGAGCCAAAGATGACATCAAACGCGTTATGGCCGCTATTGAGAAAGTTCGAAAATGGTAAGATCGCGGGAAAAAGCCCTGTGTTTGTTCCACCGGAGAGAAAAAAACGCGCTTGTGGGGGAGGAGAGAGAAAGAACAACCGAGAAGGACAGAGAGTGAAATTATAAGGGTCATTTTTGAGCGCGATTTCCAAGTGAACTCAAGCGCACGGCAGGTGCTGTGCGCGCACCCGACACTATACACCAAAAATGAATGTTGTGGATGGATTTTAAAGGTTTCTGATGGATATTAAGTAGGTTGAACCCAGAAGCCATTTCGTTGCAGTCACATGAAGCCATTTCTCGCTTCAGTTTAGCGCACTGTGATGTGTAACAAATGTGTTTTGGGGGATGAAATGCTAAATAAACTCACCTGTGCGCGCGAGTCACAGGCGCTGTAACACACAGAGAGAGTTGAAATGCAGCTCAGAGTCTCTTTTCATCAAATAAAGCTGAACACATGGAGCGCTATGGGGGCTGGAACAGGGAAGTGAGCGACTGCATGCCTGATATTTCATTAACAGCAATAAAGCTGTGGCTTTTAGACAAAGATATTATCTTTAGACATTTTACACATAATCTCACATGTGTAATTGTGTTTAAAACATAATTGTGTAACACATCATTTTTGCCTGTATGTATTTTTTTATTGCACAAGAAAAATAATTTGGAGTGCAAGTATTTGATATTATGAAGCACAACATTTTGCCTAGTTTTACTTGTAGAATAATGTAATCACAGGTATATTAGATTTATTTTTATTTTTGGTTCCATCTCTTTTTTTCATGGATATGACTTTTCTAATGCAGATTTTTTTTAAGTATCTAATTGTATTAGAACTGATTTTAAAAGTACTTCCAACTGCAGAAAAATGTCAGGTTTGTTTAAGTGTATTTTAAGTAAACACAAAATCAATAATGGACTATTTAATTTTTTGTTTTTGTTGTTATAACTCACTTCTGGTCTTATTGTGCACCATCCATTAGTAAATATTAATTATTGCAAATTAATATATTTGCCTTTTTAAAACAATGTGAGTTCCTCTTAAACATTGTACAATGCTCACCAGTAACCAAATACCTATTTAGGCAATGAAGCACTTCTTTTGTACTACAGATCTTTGTTTTAACAATTCACAGGGAGAAAAAATGGGTGACGGTTGGAGACACTTCACTGCGTATCTTTAAATGGGTTCCAGTGACTGAATCAAAGTCAGATGATGTAAGTTTGTGACAATTGCGCATCCTTTTCTTTTTAAGTTGTAATTCATTGATATTCTGTGTCTGAAAAAATACATTTCTGCTTAACAGAAGAACAAAAAGAAGAAGGGCAGAGAGGAGAAATATGGATCGGAGTTGACGACTCCAGAGAACAGTTCCTCTCCGGGAATGATGGACATGCACGGTCAGTCTCTTAACCATACAAAGATTTTAAGTCTGTACATAATGTAATTTGACAGTATTGGCTCTTAAATGGCAAGCTGTGGTTTGTCTTATAGATGAGAACAGTAACCAGAGCTCAATAGCTGATTCCTCTCCGGTGAAGATGGAGAACAGCTGTAGCACGAGCCCGACACCAGAGGCCACTGCTGCTGCTCATACTGATGGAAACAAATGCAAGGCAGAACATACGCCATCCCCTGACAAAGGTACGAAAAGCCACTCTGATCGCATTAATACATTTCATGATTACAAATTAAAGTCTAGAAGGAATAGCTCATAAATGAGCCCAAAAATATAATTAAGATTTTACTCACTCCCAGGCCATCTAAGATGAGTTTGTTTCTTCATCTAAACAGATTTTGAGAAATGTAGCATCCCATCCTCTGCAGTGAATGGGTGCCGTAATCCACACCAATCCAGTCTATCCGTTAACATCTTGTAAAGTGAAAACCTGCTTGTTTGAAAGAAACAAATCTGTCATTAAGATGTGTTAACTTCAAATCCTTCTGGCCAAAATACGAGGCCATTATATTGATTTCTTTCGTGAAAAAGTCTGTCTCACATAATAAATCCATATCCGTGTTTAGAACTGTTTTTTGACTGTTTTCTCTTGTAAACGTTGCTTGATCTGTGCATATTTTTCTCCTGAATCAGACTGGAGAGGGTGGAAGCAACGGTTTGAAGTGAAAAATGTCTTAATGATGGATTAATTTCTTACAAGCACACAGCTTTTTGCTTATCAAGATGTTAACTGATGGACTGGAGTGGTGTGGATTATTGTGATGTTTTTATCAGCTGTTTGGACTCTCATTCTGACGGCACCCATTCACTGCAGAGGATCCATTGGTGGGCAAGTAATGTAATGCAACATTTCTCCAGATCTGTTCCAATGAAGAAACAAACATATCTACATCTTGGATGGCCTGAGGGGTGAGTCAATTTCCATAGAGATGGAATTCAAAACATTGCATTCGAGATCTTCCAGCTGAAAGAAATGTGATGCATCACAATTGGAGGAATCACAGTGTGGTTTATTTTTTTACAGGGAATTGTAACTCTACCCCTTCCGAGACATCAATGACCAAAAAAGATACTCCGTTATCAGGGGAGAAGGAGTCCTCATCAGACACCTCAACAAACACTCAGGTAAAAGCATCACTTACCTTAAAATCAGAAGTTAATAATCAAAGTTGGGAATGACTCGAGGATGAGAATTTTTTTGCTTTTTGTGTTTCATTAGGAAAGTGAAGATGGTTCCCCACCCACAAAGAAAAGTAGAGTGGAATCATCTTCTCAGGACTTAGATAACTGAAACTGACTAGTTTTCTCCCATGTTTTAAATGTCACTGTCACAAAGCAATGAGGAAATACAACCCAATTAACAAACCATTCCTGATCTTCAAGTACTTTATCTTCTCATCTGGAGCGAACATTGTCGCTGTGCCAGTGAACCAAGGCCAACGACGAACACTGACCTGATCCTGTGAGAAACCTGCAGCCTCACTCCATCCAACTCATGCACGATATACAGCGTTAGTTTAACAGTAATGAGAGAGAGTGAATGCACTGCATAGATGTGTCAAGATAAAAGATGGATTTGCTGCTGTGATCATCTTTGTTTTAAGTCTTCTTTTATTTAATTTAATGACTCTACTAGTTGTTTTTTAACTATTTTGCAGGTTGTTGTATGGTTACAGTGCTGGGGTTTGGTTTGTTCATAGATTCTCTACTGGTTTGTGTGCCTTCTGGCTCCATGATGTGTGAATTTATTTTTTATGTGATAGATTTTTTTGTGGATTTTGTTTTTTTAAAGCTTTTCAAAGCATCAAAGCTTTTTAAAGGGGATGAAGAATTTTTTTTGTTACATGTCAAAATGAATCGAATATATACCTCATTTCCAAACCAGCTGAGCTGGAACTTAATTCTTGATTGAAGGATAATAAATCCTATTCACTGAACACAATCTGGCAGTTTTTAAATGATGTCATTTTCAACAATAAATCCACTCTCACTTCAATCTGATGTAGCAACGTACAAGGAACTCACAATGAAATAATTCTATTGACACAATGGGACCATATTTTCTTGAAATTAATTTGTTTTGTATAGCTGTTTAATTTTGGTTTTATTTATTTCATCATTAGTGCTTATTTTTAGCATATCCAATTTGTTGAAATAAAAAATTTTGACGGCGTTGATTATGGCTTATTTTCTATGACTGTTTAGCTTCATGATCTTTTGATGAGTATTTGAAGTATTTATTTTTCAATTAAAGATTAATTACCCAGCTTGCACAGCTTTATTTTGGAAAGGCTGAGAATGTTTTATTCATATTTATCACAGACGTATTTACATTTTTATTTTTTTTGCTGATGAACAATCAAACAACAAAACAAGAAAAAATTGAACAATTACAACAATGAAATGACAGTGGATGACAATAGAAAAAAAGAAGGAAGACAGTAAATATATTAAATATTGAAAACAATGAAAAGGGGGGGGGGCGTATTTACATATATTTTTCGATGTTGCAGAAACATTATGACGTCATTAGACGCTTTCCGCGTTAACTTATACTTACATTGATTTTCCAGAAACGTTTTTAATACGAACATAATTTATAGCTTTTACCAAAAACATGAGTATTAGAAAACAAAAAAGTGGGATAGAGATCAAATAAGACTTTTTCACCACAATTCGTCGACAAATCACATTGAATATGATTCTGCATCAACCATCCCCTTACCTTATGTTATAACATATTAAGACTCTTATATAATTTTCGTTAACATTTTAAGAGTTTGTTGATGTAATTCGTCGTAATGCAATCTTACCTCACATCTGGCGTTCTGTCAAACTTCCTGTGCGCGCGCTTTTCGTCCACTTCAACGGTCTTTGTCTCTGCCATTCACAAAATGAAATAAGAATTATCATTTATATAATAAACTTTTGATTGATTTGGACTTTTTATACAAAAGAGGCATTGTTCAACAATAATGTCATTTGTATTTTGGTCATATACATTATATATATATACACATTACATATACAATATACATTACACTAATTATCCTAATTAGGTTATCAAAAAGCGTAAAATTCACATCTATTTTACATACCGGTATATACGATCTTTTTCTTTTCTTTTTTTTTTTTTGTTTAAATTTTTTTATGTGGGGTTCAGATGTGTCATATCAAGCTGCATTTTTAAGGGGACATGAATTGTTGACCAGGCCCCTTCTGTTCTATTTAGGAGCTGTAGGATGGGATCTGTTGACCATCCTTGCATAAAATTGAGAGACTATGAGTGCAGCGTTTCAAACTTTGGCCATAAGCACAGTTACACAACTTTGAGGTATGCATTTAGATGAAAGATCAAGACTGAAAATCATTCATGATGAATAGGTGAATTGGTTTTATTATGTAATATTTATATGAATGGATCACACCAGTAACTTACTGAATCTAAATTGTGGCTAGAATTGTCTTTAGGATGGTCGTGAAATGTTTGTGAAATTTTTAAATGCTTTTTACAAAATATGGTCAAAACCAATGTGTAATCAGCACAATATATCCATACAACAAGAAAAAAACTGTTCAATGTTTGTATTGAGTTCAAGTGAATATACAGTACAACAGTACAATAGTTAAAGACTATATTATATATTATATAGACAATATTTCAGTACAAACAGAACGTAATTTTTTTAAATCTAATTAATTTAAATAAAAAGGCAATAATCATGAAAATTATACATATTAAATATAATCTTGTGCACCATTTCATTGCAGGCAACCAATTCTAACACTTGAAGATTATTGTTGTTAAAATTACATCAACAATATGAGGTACATCATGATTTTGTCATAAAAATTGTGCTTTAGTAAAGCTCTGTTCACACCAAGTTTGAGAAAATACATGGAATTTTAAAATATTTGGAAACCCTTTTTTTTGCACCAAAACTATTCTGCACTATATTTTGTTGCAACATTTTTTTCATTCTCTTAAAAGAAGTCTGGATATCTAAAGTAACTGTTCTCTATTTTAAAATAAATCTTGGATTCGTACACAAAGGTTTAATCATAAAATCTTGCATTGCATTTATTTTGTGCCGAAAATTCGGACTTGGTGTGAATAGGCCTGAAATCTACAGGAAATACCATCAAAATACACATAAAAAGCCATTCATATGACAATATTATAACTATATGTCTCACTTTTAAAAGTAAAAATAATAACTTACTTCCAAACAATGGCAGTTAAATTCATGTGCTGTATACGTTTAAAGTGAGAAGTGCAATAAGTTAATAGTTGTTAGCTTCAGCTTTGTTTGGTGCACTGTAGAGACAACTATAAGTAAACCATTTGTAGGGCGAATTACAAAAAGTGCAAATGTGGCTATGTTCGGAATAGCATACTACCATACTACAGTATGTACATTGTGTCTAGTATGTATAATTTCAGTATACATAGAATACCTGGGTGAAAATTTGCAATCTACCATCAAATCCACAATGTAATGTGCTCGACATGAGTCGATTTTGTGTGTAATGGACAAGCTGAAATTAAAATCTCTGATTTTTATCAAAATTTTCCAATCCGAACACAGGCTGCAGCTTTGTAGCACCTTCAAAACATTGCTGTCCTACAACGTCAACTTCTGACTCGACCAATAGCGTGAGTTTGGGGCGGAGCTACAATGGAAGAAAAAAAGGAAACCTGTTTGGAAACAGTCATTCCAATTTGTGTCATTAGAAATTACACACGGCAGTTAAGTACACTGCAAAGTATCGCTTAACCATTCCAAAATTTCTTGCTGGTAATTCATCATTAGATCAATCCACACAGGACAGTGAAAAACTTACGAAACAGTACTGATAACACGTAGAAATATCTCTCGCCTTCATAACGTTGAATCATTGAACATTGTAATTCCATCAATGCAGCACACTTTAGCCTTCATTTGGGCAGATCATTTAGGGAATGTTCAAGAGGTTAAAATGTACAAAAATAGCGTATAATCTGGTCAAAAGCGATCTGTGCATAGCCTGCTCACAGGCCGAGGGGTTGAGGGAAAGTTCAGAAGGTTTGGTCATCGTTGCAAGAGTCTGTCCAGTGACCGAATGCCTCGCAGATGTCGCAGTACGGTCGTTCACCGCTGCGGCTCCCATGGTACGTGGTGTGTGGAGGCGAGTCTGGGGATTGCGTTTGAGTGGGACAGTCCTCTGTGTCGTGCAGGTCGAAGCAGTCACAGATGTCGCAGAAAACACGTGGTGGGGCTTTCTTCTTCTTGTTCACCTCACCAAGGCTTGAGAGTAAGAGGTTAAACAAATTATATTCTTCGTGAAGAAAAACAATAATAGCAACGAAGATGCAAGTAACGTAATGCTTGTCAAGTATGTACAACATGACCATGTGCCAGGGTTATTATAGTTAACAGAAACCAATCAAAAAAATGTTGCTTGAAGTAAAATAAATGTTAACTGAAATAAATATTTAAATATATATTTAAACATTTAAAAAAGTGTGACACTTTTCATTTTCATTTAGTTTAACTTCATGTACTTAAACTAAAAAAAAAAAAAAAAAAAAAAAAAGTCAAGATGTCAATACTCACCCATCATGTTCATCATTTCCATTAAACTCGGTCAATGCCATTTTCTTCAGCTTCACCTTTAGTTCCTCATTCTTCCTCTGGAGGTCCACAATGACTGAGTTCAGGAAGTTGATCTGATTCATGCAGGAAAACATTGCAGAATTTAGAAGTTTACACATATAATATCCTAAAAGCATTACCATATATGGAGGAGTGTTTTACCTGTCCCTCAGCAAACTCTTTCTCTTCTCTCAGTTGGTCTATAGCAGCATCACCTACAAATAAGACAAATGTTGAAATATTGGAATTGCATTTTAGTTAAAGAAGATTTGTTACAAATTTACTTTTTTCTTTAAGATTCATTTTTCATACTCCAAATGGAAATAAAAAAAATAGTTGTACTATTCGTATGTCATACTACTTCCATTGCCAGTGTACCAATTAATTTAAAGAACAAGCAACATTAATTTTTAACAAATCTAAAGATATATATATTTTTTTTAACATAAAATTAACATAAAAAAAAAACATACCGTAATCATGCAAAATCATTGATCTAATAATGGCAGGGTTGGCGAGCAGAAGAAACTTTTTCAAAATATTACAAACACTTAACCCAAACTTTTAAATAATAGCGTGAATTAAGTGGCTGACAATATACACTTTATTGCACAGAATGCAAAATGCTGTCATTCCATTCAAAATATAAATATGCTGACAGACCTGAAGTGACTTCCTCTCGGTTCCCTGTCTGCCGGCCCTCCAGCTTTTGCTCCAGGCTGTTCACTCGGCTCTGCAGCTGGCCTTTGTCCCTCTCCAGAGACGTCACGGCTGACTGGAGTGTCTTGGCCATGGCATTTTCCACACGAAGCACTGCAATCTGTAATGACAAGTAATTTTTTCCACCATTATCTGACAATACTAAGCGCCAACAACATGGAAGCAAAGTTTTATATAGAAAGAAAACATAGGAACAACTGCTGTAAACAACAGGGTTTTCTTATTAAATTAATCTACATTCTTTTTACTTAAGACAAATTTTGTCCAAGTCCATAATGTATAAAACATAATTTGAAGAATGATCCATGAGTTTAGATAGACTTTTGAAACCCACGAGTCAAAGTTCTTACCTCATTGCGTAGTGTCTCTAGTTCCTTGTCTTTATCGGACATCGTTGCATTAGAGTTCTCCCTGTGAGGACAGAAGAGCTCACTCTAGCTGGTTGGATTTACAGTCATGTTACAAAAGCCACATGCACTCTGAGAACATGCATAATACCATCTCTCAATGGAGCTCCAAAGATTAAAAGCTTACAGAAAAACGTGAAAAATATGAACAGACATCCAGTGGGACTGCAGTATTTGTAGGGTGGAGGAAAACAATAGATTTAAAGCCAAAAGCTTTTTTATTTGAGTTTTTCAACTAAACAGCAGTCATGGAAACAGATCATTTCTCTCGATGCGGTAATCTTGGTGCATCATAAAACAATGATCTGTAAAGTACGTGTACTGACAAGCTTTTTCAAAGCCTTCATTTCCCATGAGATGAAATAACAGAGTGCATGTGATCTCAAATCCAGCTCTCATTTGAACAATTACTAAGACAGCGCTCCATTTTCACCATCAAAAGTGTCTGGGACATGCTGTTTACAACCACAAGTAATAAATTCAGTTTTTGAAAGCTTGTGAAGAAATTTAAATGAAATAAATCCAAAAACGAACATTTGCTGACAATGTATTCACCCTCGGGTCATCCAAGATGTAGAGGAGTTTGTTTCTTCATTTTAACAGATTGGGAGAAATTTAACATTTCAGCACTTCACAATAGTGAATGGGAGAAGACAACAGGAGATGGACTTTTTCACTGGAGGAAGAGTTATTATGGATTATGGAGTATTTTGGCCAGAAGAAAAGGTTTACCGTTAAAACACCTTAATGATTACAAATTAAAATGCAGAGTATAAATGGGACACAATACTTGGTCACACATCATGTCTCTTTCAATTTACATCTTGGATGGCCTGAGGGTGAGTTAGCTTTGAATTTTTGCTTTTAAACCAACTTTTACCATCGGCTCACGCTTCGAGATTTCTGTCTTGATTTGATTGAATGAACTTAATTCTAATTCAATGACATGCGCTTACCTCTGTGTAATCTCCCGCTGGCTAGTCAGAGCTTCGCTGCCATGCTGCCAAAAAAAAACATGATACATGATAACTCAATCCCTCAAACTGACGGAGAACGTCAGAGGGCAACACATTTCAGAAGAGCTGACAGGAAAAGTCTAAGGAAAGAGACACAGATAAACACCACCTGCTGTGAGTGGATGTCCAACTCCTGAGCCAGTTTACATTTCTCAACCTGGAGCAACACCTGCCTCGGAGACGTCTGACTGGATGACAGTTTTAGCTCCTCACTACACAGAGAGAGAGAGTTAAGGAGGGAGTTAATGCCCATACTATCATGTAGGACTAGCATATATGTTTGTTGAGTTGCAAATCTGCATAGAACAATGATTTTTGTAGGATCATGTGACACTGAAGACTGGAGTAACAATGCTGAAAATTCAGCTTTTCAGATATTTAAAAACTGAATAATATTGACAATATTTTTGTTTTTATTGTATTTCTGATCAAATAAATGCAGCCTTGGTGAACAACAACAACAACAAAAACCTTCAGACAGGTCTCCATCCTCCTCCTCATGTGAATGAATGAGCCAATCTATTTCTAATCATAATGCAAGAATAAATCAAATCATGGTCGAAATGCAAGAGGAAAATCAAGGTGACGTCTCCAAATTGTGAGAACAAATGCACTACATCTACATTACATCTACAATAAAACATTACATCTTTTTTTCCATAAAGCATACCAAAAACTATATAATATTATAAGCTACACCATGATACATATTCATTAGCATCAGAAGATCAACAGAGTGTTATGAAAGGAACTCCGTCGGATCTCACATGGCACAAAACAGCAGCCGTAGCTGGAAAGGTGAAGTTACGTAAAATTCCCTGGAGGAGAGACGAATATCTTCAGTACAAAAGAGGCTGCACGCAGGAACCTGGAGATGTCACTCGCTGGACATGTCAGCAACCGCGGCCTGAAGGAGTGTGTCTAATCAGCTAGAGCTATGGAGGCTTGGAGCTCCGGTTTGTGGCTCTTTAATTTAAAGTCCCATTTACCTTGAGATTGCACAAGCATTTTGAGCTAAAGGTTTCTGCTTAAATGCTTAAAATTAATTTACCAAAAGATATATTCTTTTTCTTTTCAAGTATTTTTTCAGCAGATGTCACCAAACCCTCTTATTTTTCAAAAACTTTCATATAGTGACAGTTTTCATCATCCAGTCAATTCCTGATGTTAGAAATCTGTTTTTTTTTTACATGTTTTTTCTCATTGATTATCCTGAATGTTAAAAATGCTGCGAGCCGGATTCAAACTCATTGCGCCCACAAGCACAACAGCTCAATATTTCAGAAGACGCACATTACGCCTGTTGTTATTCAGAAATAAAAGCTGTTGTGACCATGTGGACTTGCGATGTCACTCTGTGACTCACAGATCTAATTATACCACCACAATGACGCCAACATGGTCCTTAACTGACTAATTAAGATCAAGATCCTTTACAGCTCCAACAAAGTACACAATTAATGTTATAAGATGCAACTGAAAGACGTTAAATTGGGCTATTTGTTGGAGCTGTTGTTCAGTGGTCAGTAAACTAATACATTGAGTCAATGAAGTGAAAATGCATGGGTGTACGTCAGCAGGAGACTCACATTTCTTTGTGGAGGCTGTCGATGTTCTGCGTTTCTGAACTCAGCTGCTCCTGATACTGAGATTTCTGCTGCTTCAGGACCTCAAGCTGGTGGATGAGATAAAAGACAAATGAATCAAGTGAAAGAAGGAGGTTTAGAAAAACATTGCATGGATTTGGATGAAATGTATTGATGTCAATGTCCAGAGACCTTTAAACATCATTTATTTTGCATTAAAAAAAAAATCACACATATTTAAGGACCATCACGTTTTTTGTGTGTTCTTAAACTGATTTAATGATAATTAAAGCAAACTTCACTTCAGATTCTTATTATCCTAAAAATGAATTTTTATAACTGCAAAGTGAATAAAAAAGTTATTTATTTATAATATTATTAAATAATATTTATACTCATTTACGCAAAATGTCTTTATTACAGTTCTTTTTTAAAGTAAAATATCAATGAGAATTCTGGGGAAAAGCAGTGTTGTTATTGTTAACAAAAACAAATATGAATATTAGATTAAAAACTTACTTGAAAAGAAAATTTACTAACAGAAATGAAATGTTTAACTTTAATTTAAAGATCTAAAATTACTTAATTAGCAAAGTAATAAACATTTAAGCTAAATAGAAACAATTATTTAAACAATTACAAAAGCACAAAGTTACTAAAACCTAAACTTAAGATAAAATACATAATAAAAAAAGTGAATTAAATATGAACAGATACTATAATAACACTGGGGAAAGCATTAGATTTTCATGATATTAATAATGTGATTCAGTGTTTACATTCAGAAAGTCTGAGAGATTCCCTGATGATGGAGGAATTATACTGTCATCAAACAACGATTTCATTCAGACTGAGACAAGTGAAAGCATTCTTCAGCTCTTCAAGTCCACAGCTTAACATTTCCATTACTTACTTGCATGCAAAAGATATAGCGACACAAAATATTTTATTTCCTTTTATGCATAAAAAAAATCTAAAAACTCATAAAGAGACCAAAACAGATACATACATACATAGCCGAAAATTTTATTTTTATGCTCATCACCATCAACATTAGACAAAATCATGGAAAATGCCACCAAAATTCAAATGTGGGGAAAAACTGCCCTGTACATTTTAGTTTTTTAAATTCAGATATTCTTCTCAAATATTTCTTATAAGCCTAAGAAATTATTATTATAAATCAGATGGAAAATATCATTGAATGTATTGATTAAACTAAAGTATCTGAGGTGTTGTATGGTTAGAAAACTGGTTAGAAATTCTGAAAATAAATATTTACATAATGTACAGTACTTCCACATAATTGCTCCTACAAATAAACTCTAGTGAATCAATATTTTAACTTAATAACCAAGTTAATTTCTGTCACTGACCAAAATTTGGAAATCAATACATTGGGAGAAAAAAACAACACACAGTGCTCACATTAAAGCTCCAATCTAGAACAATAAATGCTTCAAATGTAACCGAAACATGGATGATATAAAATTTATTTAAATATGGAAAAAATATGCCCTTATATTATCCAGTTTCAGTATCATCCTAACCCATTTCCAATATATAAAAAAATGCTAATATTCCTGAATACTAACATGGTATTCGATGTACAGAACAGTGATCTTTACCTGGCACAGAGAGCTATAAACGCTGCCCGTGTAGTTCTGTTGGAGCGCTGTCACATCCATGCTGCTATCTCTTTCCTGTTTTTTTCCAAACAAATGTGCCCCATCAATAAAACATCCCCCTCTGACCCCTGCAGCGAGAGAGAGAGGCTTGTGCTCTCGCTCTGTTGGCGCTCCAGCACACGCTCACGCTCACGTCAGAAAAGCGTCACATAGGGCAGCTTCATTAAAAAAGCACGGCAAGCCCCGCCCCTCTCGACATCCCCCTGCTGTCCCGCCCCCTCCTTCTGCTGTTCTCATTCATCCTGAATTAGCCGATTCTTCTTGATGATACATGTTTGTCTTTGATGACATCAGAGAAATGGAAATCAAAGCCTCTATACTCGGTTTATTTTATGAATAAACATATATAATAAATATAAATACAATATAAACATATTAGAATAATATCTGAAGCATCATGTGACACTGTAGACTGCAGTAATGATGCTGATAATTCAGCTTTGATCACAGAAAAAAAATATATTTTAAAATATATTCCAAATAGAAAACAGGCATTTCATATTGTAATAAAATGTAAGTTTTCTTTTTACTATATTTTTGATCAGATTAACACAGCCTTGGTGAATATATGCATGAAAAGCTATTATTTCTCTTATAAAATCTTTACATTAACTCTGCTTTTTTTAAACCTTAAGGGTACAAAAGGTCAAAATGAGGTCACAATAATAATAAGGTAGTCTATTTCAATATAGAAACCAAAGCACATTAAATGGACCGTTAATCCAAAAATTTACATTCTATCATAATTTATTCATAATGTGTAATTTCTCATAATGTCATTAAAACCATCTTTTGAGAAATGTTCGCACTCTTTTTCATATAACATCAGCTCATAGTGACACATGAGTAGTTTATATGTTTTGTGTGCTAAAATCTGAAAATCTGCAGTAATTTGAAGTAACTTGGTGTGGGGAATAGAGCAAAATTAAAGTAAATCAAAACAGTTGCATGGATCTTAAAGAGTTTCATCAGCGCATCACAATCAAACCCCCAATATAACCAACAACATCAGCTGATCCACTGCATGTGAGTCTCTTTAATACAGATGCTCAACTAAGCCAGTGACATAAGAAGACCTGTTACTCTTTCACGCACTCTTACCGTATGCAAAACACACAACCCAAGGAGCTAAGTCTCCTCTGAGAATTGCAGGCCATCGAAGTGATTATGTAAGGCCACGTATGAGCTCCAGGCGGTCAGATGTAGAGGACTCGTGCATGAATTAACAGTGTCTGAACCATTATGTCAGTAACAGTACAGTTACACCATAAAAACTCTGCTTGTCTCTTAAGTAAACATGTTTATTCAGCTACAAATACTAAATGTTTTAAAGAAACTACTGGCTGTTTCACGTGTAAACAAAATATTTTCGGTTAAACATGTTGACAGCAGTATTTAAAGGAACAGTTCACTAAAAAATGACAATTTACTGCCATCCAAGATATAGATTTTGTTTCTTCATCTCAACAGATTTGGAGAAATGTAGCATTACATCAATTGCTCACCAATGGATCTTCTGCAGTGAATGGGTGCCGCCAGAATGAGAGTCCAAACAGCTGATAAAAACATCACAATAATTCACAAGTAATCCACACCACTCCAGTCCATCAGTTAAGTAAAATACGAGTCCTCGATCCATTATGCTGCTTTCTCTAATGAAAAAATGATCTTGTCTGAATCACAAAAGAAATATGCACAAATCAAGCTTGTTTAAAAAAATATATAAATAAATAAAAATCAGTTCAAAACAGTCCTAAACAAATATGTGGGAGGATTCTGATATGAAAAGACAACAGGGGACAGACTTTTTCACTGGAGGAAGCGTTATTATTAATTATGAACTCATATCTTGGCCAGAAGCGACTGCATAAAGTAACAACACCTCGACAGATTTGTTGCTTACAAACATGCAACTTTTCACTTCACAAGACATTAACTGCTGGACTGTAGTCGTGTAGATTATTTGTGGATCAAAGTGATGTTTTTCTCAGCTGTTTGGACTCTCATTCTGACGGCACCCATTCACTGCAGAGCATCCATTATTGAGCGAGTGATGTAATGCTAAAAATATAATCAGGTGAAGAAAATAACTGAGGGTGAGTACATTTACAGCTAATTTCCCATTTTGGGTGAACTATTTCTTTTTAACTTTAATTTCATAATTTTTAGAGCAGCTGTTGTCTTCCTAAATGAGCTTTTTTCTAGCATTTTTAATGATTATTACTGCTGTCTGATAAGGTGAGCATAATGATCACTGTTAAATAAGGTTAGTGACTTGAACAAACTAACACCAAGTATTAAACTTCAGCATACACCAGTGCTACTGAACATGAATACTTCAAATAATGTGGTCTCTGAAGGAGATCCAGTGAGCAACCACCTAGCAACCACCCAGAGCACCCTAGCAACCACTTATGACATCCTAGCAACATAGAGGTGACTTTTGAACTGGTATACAAATAACTGAATTATTCAGTCCCTTCCAAGTCCCTTACAGACATCAGATACAACCTGAAAGTAACCAGGAATCATCATTTATCTTTATGATATGAAGAGTAAAGCATATTTACCTCCTCCTGCAATTCTTTATTCCTATTCATCATCTGCTTCAGCTTTTCATCAGACTGTAAACTCTGTTTGAGTGCGAGTAAACCTCTAGTTAGTCATGGGCTTAAATATATACACTTCCATACAAAAGCTTGGGGTTGGTAAGATTTTTTTGTTTTGATAACTCTTCTGCTCACCATGGCTGCATTCATTTGCTAAAGCATATAGTAAAAAAAAAACATTGTATAATATTATTACTATTTAAAATAAAAACTATTTACTCCTGTGATCCGCATCATCCTTCAGAAATCATTCTAGTATGTTGCTAGAAAGATAAATGTTTTTAGAAAGCTAAAAAGAGCAGCACAATTTTGAAATAGAAATGTTTTTTTAACATTATGAATGACTGTACTGTTTCTTTTGATCAATTTAATGCATCCTTGATAATAATAAAAAAAAAGTATTCACTTCTTTCAAACATACTAAATAAAACAGTGTAAAATAACTTAACTATTGTATTTTATTAACTATAACTACTGGTTAAACGTTTGGAGGTATTAAGATTTTACTAATTTACTAATCTACTACTGTTTTTGAAAGAAGTCTCTTCTGCTCACCAAGGCTGCATTTATTTGAACAAAATTACAGGAAAAACAGTAATATTGTAAAATATTATTGCAATTTAAAATAACTTTTTCTACGTATATTTATTTAATGAAATGTATTCCATTACTCCAGTCTTTAGTGTCACATAATCCTTCAGAAATCATTCTAATATGCTACAAATAACATTAACATCTTAATCTTACCAACCCCAAAATTTTGCCTAGCAATGTATAAAACAGCAGGAGCTACTGGGCCTATTCAGTCACCTGGGTTTGGTCAAATTTGATGGCTTTCAGTTCCAGCACCTGCCGTTCAAGCTCAGCACTCCTCTCTGTGATTCTGTTCATCTCTCCTTCTGTTCGGCCCAACTTCTCCTTCAGCTCCTTCATCTGAAGATCTCTCTCTTCATCCTTCGCCTGTTCCTGCTGCTGCCGGACGGACACATCCCTCTGCAGCTCTTCCTTCTCCCTGGACACCTGATCCAGCTTCTCTCTCTGAATTTTCATGGTGCTTTCTATTTCTGGCGCCACAAAGAAGTAGTCATAGAGGAGCTCATGCAGCAGTATTTCTGCTAATATGATCATTTTCCACAAACTTTCACCCAAATTGGATTACTGAGCAAGTAAAAGTGTGTCGTTGTGTATTATGTCTCAGCTGGGAATGGCTGGTTTATCTCTTGAACATGCAAAAACGATAGCAAAAGCTGTTCACATTGGCACAGGTTCACATGCCAGTTCTGCAAATATCAGTTCAGATGCTTAACAGTAGTTTAATAGCTTTAAAGAATTTATTAGCCTTTTTTCATGTTTTGCTTACCTTGCATGGCTAGTGTTGCTTTGTTATTGTCCTCTGATGCGGTGTCAAGTTTCTGTTTCTGAAATAAAACAGAAAAGAATTGGTACCAAAAGGGAAAAAAAACAGGTTTACCTTTGTTTGTTTCATGTGCATTTTTTTAAATATCTTGTTGTTGTTGTTATGCAGACAAGGGTCATTACTACCGTCTCATACTTGAGATCTGATGTTTATTTTATAAATATACTGTAAATATAAACACAAACATACACACACATATATAGTGTAAAAAATACTTTTCAAAATTGTAAGAAGAAAACACTATTTCAGTCTTTCTGCTTCAAAATTTCACGTTTAATTCAATGCATTTCTTTGTTATTATTTGTGAAATGTACTAGCAATTTCTGAATAGTTTCTAGACCAATTTCAGTGTACATTAAATCTATATATATATATACATTTTATATAAATGTGCTTGACTTAGCAAAAGAACTGTATATTGTGATAATGTTATTATATTCAAGTATTAAACAAAAAATAATACAAATTTTAATAATATAACGTGATAAAATTACACTGATTTACATAGACATTTTATATAAAGGCTTTATATATATATATATATATATATATATATATATATATATATATATATATATATATATATATATATATATATATATATATATATATATATATATATATACACACTGACATACAGGCTTTATTTTCATAATTGATAACTAATGTCAGTAGATTGAAGTACTTGGTGCTTCAAGTAAAGCCTAACCATACTTCATAACAATAATAAAAATCACATTGATGTATGACTTCTCATGACTTACATGCTTAAAAGACATGATTTTGTAATGATATAACACTTAATTTTAGAGAAATGTATGCATCCACCGGCACATTTAAATAATTCAATAATATAAAAAGCAGTTATTAGATCACCATATGTGCTGAAGAGAGGCTTAAGTACAGCACGAGTAATATAAATTTTTGAAAATAAATGCCATTATCTTTATCGGAAATAAAAACCAGGCTTTTTTTGAGGTTATTAAACAAGCAGCATAAATGCTGAGTACCAGATCTTGCAGCTGTTCCTGGAGGCATGTTTTATCCTGTTCAGAGGAAGTGAGTTTCTGCTGGAACAGGAGAACTTCCTTCTGTCTGTTCTCTAACTCAAAGTTCAACTCCTTGATCTATAAGAACACAAAGATCAGTTCTTATGATGCATATGTCTTCTGGTGTACAATCACATGTCATAATGCGTCTTGTTTGGGTGGATTTGAGGAGGGGCCTGAACAGACCTTTTTGTCTTGTAATGGAGGTGAAGCTGATCCTGTGGTCTCGGCCCGGAGAGTTCTCAGCTGAAGATGCAGGTCAGACACTTCCTTTTCCAGCTCCATGATCCTGGAGCGCTCAGACACCGTGGCCACCTACAGCAGGACACAAGACTTCATCAGCCACTTACTGTGGGAAAACTAAAGACATTAAACATAAACTAGATGTTTTCTGCATAGGAAACATCTAATATTATCTAATCAAATTAGATCAATTTCAGAAATGATGGTCATGTGGGAATACGGTTAAAAAAAATACTGTTTTGGCATATTAGAATGATTTCTGAAGGATCATGTGACAATGAAGACGGGAGTAACAATGCTGAAAATTCAGATTACCTCACAGAAATAAATTACATCTTAAAATATATTTAAGATAATAATAATAATAATAATAAAATATTTATATATATATATATATATATATATATATATATATATATATATATATATATATATATATGCAAAACAATTTCTTATTTTCTTTACTTGATTTTGGAATTATAAAAAACTTGTAGAGATGCACCCAGTGACCTACCTCAATCCATTGTGGAATAAAAAAATAATAACTTTCCCAAAATAAGCAAAAATCACTTCTGTTCATGGAGAGCTGACATTAACCCCAAGAGAAATCTCTCTCACCCTCCCATCTGACAGATTGATTTACCCTAGTATCCTCTAACTCCCTCTGGAGTTTGTCTGCTTTGGTCTTTTCAAAGAGAAGACTCTGTTCGAGCTCCTTAATGTGGGCATGCTCCAGTTTGGTCTGCGTCTGTTAGTAGACAGAAGAGGAAAAGAGAGAGACAACACCAACGGCGCGGTCATGTGCCAGCCAAAAGCCAAGTACGAAGAGCTTCATGCAGACCTCGACATCATCCTCCTCTATGAATGAGGACAAAGAAAGCAGTGAAGACTGAAGATCGCATCAAAAAAACTATCACAAAGACATGAAACTAATGTGGGTCACAGAGCGCGCCGATGAAAGAAAGATGGAGGAGGTCAATAATAAAAGAATGAATGAAGGAAAGAAATGTGTGTATGTGATAAAAGATGAAAAATGAAGAATGCAGAAATAAAAAAGTGAATGACCGACATAAAGAGAATAAGGTGAATGAAGCATCAAGGAATCAAGAGTCAAATCAAAGAGTCAAAGAGCTATAAACAGAAGCGATGCACCGTTTATTACTGATGAAAGAAAGAGGAATAGATCTTGTTTGAAAAAAACTTCTCCAAATAAATAGATTTTTGAAGAACTTGATATTCATATAATAACATGTTTTGATCTTGCGACAAAATCAATAAATCTATCTATCTATCTATCTATCTATCTATCTATCTATTGCTTTAAAATAAAAATTACATATATACACTTTTCTCCTGTGATGAAAGGTAGATGTATGCCTTGCTGTCTTGCTAAAATAGAAGTATAAAAGTTACTGATCATTTTCTGACACAGACTGATCGACTAAAGACTGTGCCGGTCCACTGATATCCAGGCTCCTATGTAAATGTATGTGATAGGATAACTTTACCTCTAGGTCACCTTTGGTAATGCAAGCTTCCTCTACACGGAACTGCAGGTCCTCCACTTTTCTGTGGGACAAAACATACACTTCAATCCCTAAAATGTTTCCTCACACGTTCAAAATACTGCATGTTCCTCAACAGCAATCAATTCACATGCCAGGTATTTTCAATCATACGGGGTTACCTTTTTTCCTCTTCCAGTTGATTCATCAGTTCCACTTTATCTCTGTCTGCAGTTTCCACGAGTCTCCGCAACTGGTCCAACTTGGCTTCCATCTCCAGAGCGTACTTCAAAAAAATGCAACTCGTTTGAATCTCAGTCTCTCGTCTATCATCCTAAAGACGACTTTCACATGACGCTACAGAACTGACCTGATCCTGGCCCTGTCTGAGCAGCCCCAGCTCTAGCTGCACTTCTCCGGCATGACTTGTGGCTCGTGCCACTTCCGTCCTCTCCAGGTCCCGCTCGGCCAGGAGCTGCTCGATGTGCTGCTGCTTCTCCTTCAGAGCCTCCTGCAGGGCCGTGGTGCCTGAGATCTTCCGCGCGTACCGAGCCGACGTCTCTGTGAGCTGAGAGATTATTGACGGGTATTACTTCACATATTTTTTGGACAAAAGCCTATTCTGTGAATGAAAGATGTGGGACTGTACCAGGCCTGCTCGGCTGGGTTTGCCTCCAACTGAGGAGGTGACAGAGCTGAGGGAGCTGATGGAGGACGCGCTGGTGCTGTTCTTTAGGGTCGACCTGCGCCTGGAGGTTTTGGATTTAGCAGGAGTGGTGGATGGGAATCCGATGCGGATGACTTTGTGAGAAGGAGCGAATAGTCCGTACTTTGGTAGGCACTGGAAATACCTTTGGGAGTGAAGCATAAAAATATACTACAACTGTTCAAAAGTCTAGAGCCAGTATGACTTTTAAATGTTTTCCAAAGAAGTCTCTTTTGCTACAAAGCTGCATTTGTTTGATCAAAACCATAGTAAAAACATCAGTAAAATATTATTAAACTTTAAATTAACTGTTTTCCATTTTAAAATATTATAAAATTGTATTTATTCCTGTGATGCAAAGCTGAATTTTCAGCATCATTACTCCAGTGTCACATGATCCTTCAGAAATCATTCTGATATTTTGATTGGCTGCTGAAGAAATGTTGAATACTATTTTCGTGTGCTGCTTAATATGTTTAGGGAATCATTGATTTCAGGATTTTTTGATGAATAGAAAGCTGTTATTGTATTTACCATCACTTTTGATTTAATGTGTCCTTGTTCAATACAAGTATTATTTTTTCTTTCTTCTTTAAAAAAAACACACAAAAAAAAAGATAATTTTACTGACCTACTTTGTCATTTAGCTCACAATTATCCAAGCCAACTGTACACTTCCCATTAAACATCTCTATTAAAACAATCTGAGGTTAAAGCCAAAATGAAACTGCATTAACCACCCATTTAATTTCCGTAATGTGACAGTAAAAGGATATTTTTTTCCATAGGGAATTGAATATGAAAAATAAAGTATATGACAAATAGTTGGAAAAAAGAGACCCTTGTAATCTCATTTTACTTCTATGGTTACAAAGGAGAGCTAAAGAGTGTTTTAAAACTGTGCTTTGATTCACCTAGATTCTGTAAGACCTGAAAGATCTGTTTTATAAATGTGTTTTCAAACAGAACGCCCTGTTCCCATGGTTTGATCTCATGTGATTCTGACAAACTGTGGCCTTACCTTGCACCAGCCACTGCCCCATCATTCTTGCCAAGAGGTTCGTCCAACTCAACACCACACCAATCACCTTTCGCAAAGTCAGTTTCGCCCAAAAAACGCACAACACCTGCCTTGGTTCCACCAACCTGAGGAGTGCAAGCAAAACATTCCTTCAAACTTCCCTCAAGGAGCCACTAAGCATGAAGACAGCCCAGAGACGGGTCTTACCAGCACACGATCACCCAACTTCAGTTCCTGCTGCAACTTCTTGGCCGAATCCGTCTCAGACAGATTGGATGCAGACTCGCTGGTGGCCCTGGTTAGGTTTGTTGTGGTCTTGGTTGTTGCACTAGTGGTTTGAGTGACAGGAACAGGATCTTTGGCAGGGGAAGTGGATGTCTTGTTGGCGGGTGTCTGCATGCCATTGGCTTCACGCTCTGCCACTGGAGTGCGGGACAGTTTGGAGGGCCGAGTAAATATACCTTGCAAGTCCTCACACTGGAAGTAGCGCACTCCGGCCACAGAGCCGTCATTTTTCCCGATGGATTCATCTAGAACAATTCCCGCCCATTGGCCCGGTGCAAACTGGGTCCCTCCAATGAACTCCACATAACCTGGTTTATTTCCATTGACCCAAACTCGTTCACCGACAGAGAAATCTGACACAGCATCTTGGGCCGAATTAGAGGTTGGAGATGTTACAGCTTTGGCACCATCTACAATAAGCCAAAATACAAGCACGTCTGGTATGAATCAGTGTGTTTCTTATGTAACCTAAAGGTGACTCACCTGAGCTGGGCGAGGTTTTGGTTGGTGAAGCAGGTGCTGCTTTTCCAATCTTGGTGGGTGGTTTGAGACCACTCGGATTTCCCGCACTCATTTTCCCTGCTTTATGCACGCAAATGTGCTATTCCTGGAGGGCCTGGAAAAAACGTGAACCCCTCCCTGACCAGATAAGATTCCCTAACAGAAGGATATACAATTTTATTGCCTTTAGGTGTTTTATTTTGTGATAAATGCCTAAAAGCATAAAAAGTACCATGTAATCCATTATAATTGTAAAGTCATGATGAATCAGATATAGCGACATTTCTTTTGTATTGTGATGTACATTTGAGTGATTATCAAAAAAGGCAGGACTGGGTTCTATCCATCAGTTGTTGATTGGATTTTAAGATGTGGGAGTGGCATCCTTGCATGTGTTTGTAGGGGTGGGGTTTCAGCAGACTGAATTATTTTGGAAGTACAATTGATGTATGATGGTAATCAAATAAAATTACATCGCAAAAAGAAAAAAATTTAACACATGCAAATGTTTATGGTTAGATCTATTACCTGCATTTAGAATATAGATATGGCAAATTTTCACTCCATGCCTACTTTAAATCAAGAGTTGACTGTTGCACGAATAGTGACTGCACTGTTATTCACCAAAAGCAGCTAATAAATCTGAAGTTTGACACTTCCACAGGAAACAGCTTACTTCCCCCTTAAAACATTAGGTGGATGTGTTGATAAATAACATGGTACTGAATTATTACCATGTTATGCATGTCATGATAGTGTTTATCAAATGTTACCAGGCATGGTATTTTTTGTTAGTCACTGCTGAAAGAAGAATCCATATTTTATGATGATGATTCCACATTCTAAACATTAACTGTCGTCATGGTATTTTTAATGGAACTTTTGTTACCATGGTAACTAAGGCTATTTGTGTTCGAATGACAGATCATCATCTGTACACAATCATTAATACTAATCCACAACATGACACACAATAAAACTTAACGAATACATGACTCACGATTTCAACGATAACTATCAAAACAAATACAACAACTATCCACGAATTTACCAGTGTATTCCTCAAATTAAATATGAAAATGTCTGTTTTCAGTCAGTAGTTCAGTATGTGTTTGGTTATAAGTGGCTGTGTGTTCTTCACGTCATAACAAACTGTCTGCTAACCGACATTAGCCAGAGGAGCTAAATCCGCAAAATTAAACTCAAATGAGCTCAATGCAGTGAGCTTTAGGGTGGAATAAAGTTAGGTAATTATCTTACCTGGACTGTAATGTGTAGCATTCCTCCGTGATAAGGGAAATGAACGGATTTCGTGTTTGTCTGGATGATCTCACACTATGATGATGATGATCGGTGAGGCAACACAAGCTGCACCTAAACACTTTAATTACAGTGACTTTTGACATGCCATCTGAATAACGAGCAATTAAAATGGGCTTGTATCAATGAAAGTGGGAAGTAGTGGGTTTATTAAATGATGCATGAGGATTTTGTTGCTGAATAAGTCTGATTGTAAGGCTATTACAATGTATTGATATGGGGAAGCAAATAATTAGTTGACTTATTAGTTGTTATAATGCGTAATTCTCCGTAGGAGTTCTGTAATATAGTTTAATAAATAATTTGTTAATAAACCTATTTTTGAATTGAATTATTGTGAAAGGATATGATTGCAGGAATATGTCAGTGTACTTGGCGGCCACTAGTGGTCAAATCAGGTCAAAAGAGGTAAATAATATTTTTTTTAAAAAGCAAAAAAATAAAATAATAATAATAATAAAAAAATCCCCGTTCTTTTCTTTATTCAATCATTAATTTAATTTTCAGTAAAGTTGATTAGAATAAAAAATAATAATTTACTAGCTTACGTTTCAACAATATTTCTGGTAGCAACTAGTTGTCTGATTAACTCCAAGGTACGTTTGCACAGGTTTAAATGATGATTATAGCCTCATTACATTTATATCCGTTTTAGGCACCTCCTACTGTGTTCTGAACCTGTAACCTGCTGATACATTCCCCAATAATAATTAATGTACTACCATTTAGTTATGTGTATGCGTAACTTATAATGGAATCCAATATTTAACATCAAATTAAAAAAACAGCACATGACGGTATTGACTGCAACGTTCAGGTTAGATTGCAATATCATCGTATGCATATTCACAAATTCCCTCATCCAACGAACATCGAAAATGCTATTCAGATACGATTTATTTGTGCAAATCTGCATGCTTGTGTGCATAAAAATCACCAGAGGGCGCATGCCCTTGACGTGAGGACTGCCATGACAATAATACGGACATGTATTCTGTACCTGTACCATTGAACTCGTAGAGACAGTATAGATAGACTATAGATCTTGTAGTAAGCAGCACATTAATGTTTTCGTCTGAATGAAGCACAGGTGCTGCGCGCTAATCACATGCATCTGTGTTCCTCCTGCAGTCCGAAAGATTCTGCAATAAACGAGAAAGAAAGGGAAACCAAAGGACTGCACAAAGGTTTTGTGTCCAATACAGAACATAAGGTAAGATGCACACGAAGTTTGATTTGAATAAAATAAAATAAGAAAGCAGAGATGTTTGATTGCAATGTTGTCGTTTTTTTATTATCCTCCCCACACAGGATTAATTGCATGGTATTATTTTATAAACAGACAGAAATAATCTATGTGATACGTGCAAAGATCTTATGCACGTGTGGACGGATCTTTTCAAATTCCATCTGCTGCCATTTTGTCTCTGTTTTAACCCCACAGTGTCCCTCTTAACCCCCGGGTTCTGTTCGGTCATATTAATCAGATACGACTTCAGCAGGTACGATATATCTACATTTCCACAAGGCTTGATTAATTTTCCTACACTAGCCATCTAAAACACTCAAGTCTGATGGGGTCATATGATGCGATTTCAAGTTTTCATTTCTCTTTGGAGTGTTGCACAAATAAGATCTGAAAAGTTGCAAAGACTTAATAAAATCTAAAGAGATATTCTTTATCAAAGTTAAGACTCTGTCACGCCCCCTAAAATGGAACACAAAATATACACAAACCCATTCCAAAAAAGTTGGGACACTGTACAAATTGTGAATAAAACATAATGCAATGATGTGGAAGTTTAATATTTCAATATTTTATTTAGAATACAACATAGATGACATATCAAATGTTTAAACTAAGAAAATGTATCCTTTTAATTGAAAAATAAGTTGATTTTAAATTTCATGGTATCAACACATCTCAAAAAAGTTAGGACAAGGCCATGTTTACCACTGTGTGGCATCCCCTCTTCTTTTTATAACAGTCTGCAAACATCTGGGGACTGAGGAGACAGGTTGATCAAGTTTAGCGATAGGAATGTTGTTCCATTCTTGCCTAATACAGGCTTATAATTGCTCAACTGTCTTAAGTCTTCTTTGTCACATCTCCCTCTATGATGCACCAAATGTTTTCTATGGGTGAAAGATCTGGACTGCAGGCTGGCCATTTCAGTACCCGGATCCTTCTTCTACGCAGCCATGATGTTGTCATTGATGCAGTATGTGGTCTGTTATTGTCATGTTGGAAAAGACAAGGTCTTCTCTTAAAGAGACGGCGTCTGGATGGGAGCGTATGTTGTTCTAGAACTTGGATATACTTTTCAGCATTGATGGTGCCTTTCCAGATGTGTAAGCTGCCCATGCCACACGCACTCAGACAACCCCATACCATCAGAGATGCAGGTTTCTGAACTGAGCGCTGATAACAACTTGGGTTGTCCTTGTCCTCTTAAGTCAGGATGACATGGCATCCCAGTTTTCCAAAAATAACTTTTGATTCGTCTGTCCACAGAACAGTTTTCCACTTTGCCACAGTCCATTTTAAATGAGCCTTGGCCCAGAGAAAACACCTGTGCTTCTGGATCATGTTTAGATATGGCTTCTGGATCATGTTTAGATATGGCTTCTGGATCATGTTAAGATAAAACCTATAGAATTTTAGCCAGAAACGGCAAATGGCACGGTGTATTATGTTCACCTACAATGTTTTCTGGAAGTATTCCTGAGCCCATGTTGTGATTTCCATTACAGTAACATTCCTGTATGATGCAGTGTTGTCTAAGGGCCCGAAGATCACAGGCATGCAGGATGGTTTTCTGGACTTCTGATATTACTCCATTTTTCAACGCAGCATTTGGGGAATTGGTGATCCTCTGCCCATCTTGATTTCTGAGAGAGTCTGCCACTCTGAGAGGCTCTTTTTATACCCAATCATGTTGCCAATTGACCTTAAAAGTTGCAAATTGGTCCTCCAGCTGTTCCTTACATGTACATTTAACTTTTCCGGCCTCTTATTGCTACCTGTCCCAACTTTTTGGAATGTGTAGCTCTCATGAAATCCAAAATGAACCAATATTTGGTATGACATTTCAAAATGTCTCACTTTCAACATTTGATATGTTATCTATATTCTATTGTGAATAAAAAATAAATTCATGAGATTAAAAAATTTTTTTTTTACCTTTTTTACTCACAATTTGTACAGTGTTCCAACTTTTTTGGAATCGTGTTTGTACTTGAAACCTTTTCACTTGATATTTCGGTTTTATGTCATTCCTTGGGTAATTTGTGAGTACACTGTGTTAATTCAATTCCCCGTATAATTTGGCAATAGACAAACAACATGATTATGTTTTTATTTACTATGGGAAAAACGACATGGACACAAGTAATTTTTTATATTAAATCTTTTTTACTACATGGTAAATTTCACATTCATAGAGGCAATTAGTCTGAAAAGAAACTTGTTATCAGTTCAAAAATAAAATGGGTTAATATTGAAACAGTTGAAGTTGAATTTCTCTATTCAATTTCGCTTTAACTACATATATACCATGTTTTTACTTTGTGAATTATTATTGATTATTATGATCAATCGTATTTTATTTTTGTTGTAGGCTATATGCAATGTGATATAAAAACTGATATGAACATTGTTTTATATTTATTTACACAAATGCTGTTTTTAAAACAGCTTTTTATATAAAATGTATTATTTTAATATTTATTTCTGAATTACATTATATAATAAAACGTTAAATTATAGACCGCAGACGTGTGCTGTATAAACAAGGGATAAATCCCTCTCTCCCTCTCAGAGTATGTTTTTAATTATTGCAGAATTTGTCTTTAACTAAAATATTTCAATAACAATATTTTAAAATCATCCAGTTTTTACAAAACGAAGAACAAGTTTGTTTGACTACTTTACTGAGCACATTTTGTAGCCTTCCATTATTCATTATTTTTATAGCCAGATAATGATATCTAATAAACATAACTATCACTCAAACCTGTGATAGATTGAAAGAACTAGCTCATTTATGACTTTTAATATTAGGTAAATTTTGATCCTATCAAGTGTAAGAAATAAAGTTATAAATGTGACTTCCCTGAACCTTGCTTGCAGTTAATTCTGTAGCTGCACCATGAAGAGGCGGTTCAGCATTGTGGAGTCCCTTGTTCATTTATATGAGTCCAGTGTAGAGCAAGGAGATGGAGCCCTACATATGACAAGGGATGGAGGGATGGAAGTGGAAAGAGACACAACCCAACATACAACTAATGATGGAGGAATGGAAGATGGTGATGTGACCCTACATAAGACAAGTGATGGCAGAATGGAAGAGGAAAGGGATCTGGATGGAGAAGCTGAGCTGGATCTGGAACTCTTTGATGAAGCTTCTGAAACAGAGGACAATACAGAGTTCGACCCAGACTACCATTCTTCTGATGGAGAAGAGTCAGAGGAAGAGTCAGAGGTCACTGCTGAAACAGAGGCAGCTTATCAGTCCAAAAACGGAAAAATATTGTGGACTCCAGCACCTCTTCCTCAGAAACAACAAGTGAGATTTCCAGCTCATCATATCAAAAGGACCCCTGGACCAACCAGGCTGGCATGTGTCAATGCTGAAGACATAAGATCAACATTTGAATTGTTTTTTCCAGATGATATTAAACAGATTTTGATTGAAATGACCAATTTAGAGGGGAAACGTGTATTTCGTGATACCTGGAAGGACTTGGACTGGACAGACATGCAGGCCTTTTTTGGTTTGTTGATTCTGGCAGGTGTGTATCGATCCCACCATGAGGCCATGAGTAGCTTATGGCACGGTGTATCAGGGAGGGCAATTTTTCGTGCTACCATGTCACTGAAAAGTTTTACCAATTTGTCAAGGGTCTTCTGCTTTTACAAAAGGGACAGAGAGCATAACCAACAGAAAAGTGACAAGCTGGCACCAGTAAGGGACATCTGGGATAAATGGGTTGAACGCCTGCCACTCTTGTACAATCCAGGCCCAAACATCACTGTGGACGAGTGCCTGGTCCGTTTCAGAGGACACTGTCCCTTCAAACAATACATGCCGAGTAAACCAGGCAAGTATGGCATTAAAATCTGGGCAGCATGCGATGCCAACTCGAGCTATGCGTGGAACCTGCAGATCTACTCTGGCAAAGCTGCCGACGGCAAGTCAGAAAAGAACCAAGGAATGCGAGTGGTCCTGGACATGACAGACGGTCTAGAGGGACACATCATCACGTGTGACAACTTTTTCACCTCGTATGGCCTTGGTGAGGAGCTGCTCCGAAGGAAAATGACCATGATCGGAACAGTCAGATCAAACAAACCTGAGCTTCCACCTGCGCTCCTGTCCATGAAGGACAGGGTCCGATTATCATCCATGTTCGCCTTCACTGATACACACACTCTTGTGTCCTACTGTCCCAGAAAAAATAAAAATGTGCTGTTGATGAGCACTTTTCACAGAGATGCCAAAGTAAGTGACAAAGATCACAAGAAGCCAGAGATAATCCTAGACTACAACCAGACTAAAGGCGGAGTTGACAACCTCGACAAGGTACTTTACTCATTTGCTTTATTTAGACATTTACTGCATGAAATGAAATTAAGCATATCTATTTTTAAATACTAATTATTTCTGCATGAAATGAAAATAAAGTGAATCTATTTTTAAATACTAATTATATATATTTTTTCTTTATTGAAAATCTATTACAATCGGACGTCACAATATGTAAGAAAAGATCTGTCGCTAGTTCTGTTTCTTTACGACTTTAGTAACAAATGACCCACATAAAGTGAACTGAATTGTCAGCTGGTGAGCTAAAGCAATGCTAAGATCATGGGTTCATTTGCCAGGGAAAGTAGTAAATGATGAAAGTAAATGTTTACCTTGAATGCAATTTGGAAAAAAGTATCTGCCAAATACATATGGAAATGTTTTGCTTGTCATTTCACTTCCAGGTTGTTGCCACTTACACCTGCCAAAGAAAGACAGCTCGTTGGCCAATGGTAATTTTCTTCAACATGTTGGATGTCTCAGCCTACAATTCATTTGTACTGTGGACAAAGATAAATCCCTCATGGAACAAAGGGAATTTCTCAAGAAGGAGGCTCTTCCTGGAAGAACTAGGGGTAGCTCTGGTTGGTCCCTACATGAAAAGACGGCATTACGTTCCCCGCTCACCAGCCTCTCAGAATATGTTGGTACAAGCACAAGCATGCTCTTTAGAAAAAGACGTCCTTCTGCTAGCCTCCAAATATAAGGTGAAGGAAGCACGAGCATGCTTTACAGCCAAAAAACCCAGCTCCTCCCCAGTATCAAGCCCCAGCAAGAGGAAAAGGTGTCAGGTCTGTGAATCAAAGAAGAGCACAAAAACCAGTGTGATGTGTAGTCGGTGTAACATGTACATTTGCAGGTCACACGCTATTACAACTTCTTATTGCTATGCATGCAAGAAAGTTTAAACAAGACTTACGGCCCTGATATACTTCAAACAAAATCAAAGAACGTACTGATGACGTCATTTTGAAAAAAATCAGGCCGAAACAAAGTTCGAAACAGCCGACCAAAGCATACTTACTGGGGGAGTATGTTTTGGCTCCTAAACACCTTTGAGCTAACCGGAGTTATGCTAAAAGCAATAGAGAAACATCCGAGACAAGTTTTCCAAGATCGTTGTGACACGTTTACATTAAAGGTGCTGTATGTCAGTTTTTGTCTCTACTAAAAGCATAAAGATACCATAATATGTTTGCAGATATTTAAGAAACATGCTAAGTAAACATACTTGTTTATCTGAAAAACAATGCTACAGTCAGTTATTCTCTTTTGAAAATGTGCATTCCGGGGCTGAATGTCGGTATTTGTTTTGGTTTTTGAAACCCACCCACCACCAGTTTACCCGATTGTATCTTGGCACCCATGGTTGCCAGCTGGCGGAAAACAATGTATTTAATTTAATTAATTGTCAATTGCGCTCATTCCTGTTAGTGTCATCAGTCTGGCAAGCCTGTGCATCAAGTCTGAGGAGGAGGGGCCGAGTGGAAAAAACCTCTCCAATATTTTGAATTTGGTCTGCACTACCTAGTTCAACCACTCGGTGTCAATTCTACGTACAGCACCTTTAATCTACACCCCGCCTCCACCAGCACAAGGGTGCTGGAAAGTTTGGGGACGGTATACCGTCACTCAGCCTTTTCGAAATTTATTTTGCTCCCAAACGAAGAACGAAAACGAACTTCGTTTGTAGTGTATCAAGTCTTTTAGTCATGGCTAATGGACTGTTTGTTGCTCAGTTTTTATAGTAGTTATTCCTCTTACTTTTCTCTTTACTAAAGGCGGGCGTAAATGGTGCGAATTCGGATGGTTGGAAGATCGTATGTCCACGCACGCATCACGAGTGATTTCAGCGAGTTTATCCTCCTGGTCAATTGTCCACATTTGCCGTGGCGCTGCCCTCTTTATTTTTCTTCTTCTGTGGTTTTCCTAGTTTGTGATTGGTCAACTTCAGATAGATCAACAAATCGGCTTGTTCAACCCCAAACGTCAAGAATTCAAACCGATAGCTCACAAACTTTTTAGACATGCTTAAAAATGATCGGGATGTCAGAGGTGCTCATAAGCCACTCTGCTCGGCTCGTAATTCCTCGCACATGATACGAGCCGCGACCAAACGAGCATACACGATTTCCACACAATTGAAAAAAAAAAATCGTATGCGAACTCGTACGACAGCAAAAATTGCACCGTGTACGCCCGCCTTAACTTGTTTGCCATTGCAAAATGTATCTTGTTTATCGTCTTTTCTCTTGACATGATTATTAGTCTACTTCATTAGAGTTATGGAATGTTGACATTGAATGTTTCAAATAAATGAGATGATACAAAAATAAGGCCTAGTCAGTGCCTTTTCATTTTAATGTGTATGAACAATGTGGTATCACTGGAAAAAATACACCTCAAAATAAGAAGGTATCTAGTACATATTAGAACTTTGTGTTTCCAGAGTCCATCATAAGTGGATAACTACCTCTACTTAATTACTTAATGTCATTATCATGCAGGTGTTTCAAATACATACATATTTTCAAAATTTTTCAGTTTAATGAAGTCTATGGGTCCTATAATACACCCGGCGCAATGCGACGCAAGGCGCAGCGCAAGTGTGTTTGCTAGTTTCAGTCCGGTACCGTTTGCATATTCCCGTCCAGTGCTACGTCATTTAATTAGCAAATGCATTTGCGCCCACGCACAGGCGGATCTAGAAAAATATTGATGGGGTGGCGAGAAGGGGGCAGGAATTTTTGAGGGGTGGCAACATATGGCAGACGTATATATACTGAATTTAGTCAGTTATCACAGTTTGATGATAAATATGTGTGCACACTACAAAAGGACACAGGCTATCATTTACAAACTTAATCTCCTGCAATCAATGTCTTGCATTTGAAACAGTTATAACAAACATTACAAACATATAAGGAATAAGTGGCCATACCCCATAAGCACCACCACACTCACTAATGCATACAGTATGCATCAACATGTAATTAAGAGCATTATAAAAGGTTCAGTGTTATCAATATGTCAATTTATTATAAGAAACACAAGATTTTAACAGCCATTTCCAGCTGGGGAGACTCAACTGATTTTCTACTGTTAAGTGTTAAATCACCATCTAACTCAACCAGTCCAGAGCTAGATTTAGCATTAGATGTTATATGTATATGGTCTCTGAAGCATAGGTTTTATTAGCTGACAATAATAATAAATAAATAAGCATTATAGGCACAAATACAAATGTACTTTTAGAAATTGTTTTTGAAAAATATGGTGTTATTGTTTTGGCAAGCTTAAATTAAAACTTCTATGAAAACTTGTGTGATATTCCTTTAAAATAATGTTTTAGTATATATTTTAAGTATATATTTACTAAGCAATTTCTTACATAATTTCTTTGAGTTAGACCAAACTTTTATTTTGGTGGGTTGTAACCAGAGTTTCTGTGTTTTTTAATTAACTATTATTATTAGCTATTAAGCCTACTTGAAGTATAGCATACTCTTATGTGCAATAGTACTATATTTCTGTTTGAATTTCTTCAAAGTTATACCGGAATTTTATTTTGACAGGTTGTCGTAAAGACATTGCCGTTTCTGTCAGTCTGTGTATATGATACGAGTGAATGACGATAGTTTTATCAAATGAAAAGGTGAAATCCTCTCATAGCACACTGACGTGCACATGTGTAGCATACATCATGCATCAATATAGTGAAGAGCTGAAAACAACACGCGTGCTTCAGTGTATGTGTGTGTGTGTGTGTAGTAGAGCACACATTCCCAGAGACGTGTATAACAACACCTTAAGGGTTCCCATAAGCAGGATTTTTTTTTGTTGTGCCCCACTTCCTCAAATATGATGATGGGAAAAAACCCTACTATAGGGGTGAAAAATAACTTTAATCAAATAAAAAACTAAATGAATAAATTGTATTATTTACAAATCACAATTGTAGCTCTCCACATTTACCTGTGGCTATAACTTTATTATGACTCTAATGTATTTTATAGTCTCAAGCATTCAGAAATCTTGCAAAAGGAAACTAAGCAGTTTTACTATGATAAAACCATGGTTTATTTTTGTAAGGGTTGTGATATGCACGTTTTTTGTTGAAGAAATTATAAAGCCTGTGTCATCTATAGCAAAAAGGTGGCCAAAAATGAAAGATTAAGTGAATATATAAATGTTTGGTCAGTAGCCTAAACAAGGATTTGATTGTCCTGTAAGTGTAACAGCAGCAATCACATGGCATTTGTAATAACATGTACATAAATTGTTTATTTTGTATTTGCCTACATTATGTATTTTAACTGTTATTATTAACCAATCATTATTGCCTCATAATTTTTTATATAATGCATTTTAAGCCAGTTTAAAGGCTATTGATGGCTTAAGTCTGTTTTTATAGCAACAACAACAAAAATATAACAGTATATTAATACTTTGTAAATTATTTTAGTTTGGGGATTGCAAATCATTTGAATCAGTTCGGGAGTTCGTAGCGGGATCGCGAATCATTTGAGTCAGTTATGGGGATCGCGAATCATTTGAGTCAGTTCGGGAGTTCGGAGCGGGATCGCGAATCATTTGAGTCAGTTATGGGGATGTCGAATCATTTGAGTCAGTTATGGGGATCGCGAATCATTTGAGTCCGTTTGGGAGTTCGGAGCGGGATCGCGAATCATTTGAGTCAGTTATGGGGATCGCGAATCATTTGAATCAGTTCGGGAGTTCGTAGCGGGATCGCGAATCATTTGAGTCAGTTATGGGGATCGCGAATCAGTTTGGGAGTTCAAAGCGGGTTCGCGAATCATTTGAGTCAGTTTGGGGATTGCGAATCATTTGAATCAGTTCGGGAGTTCGTAGCGGGTTCGCGAATCATTTTGTTTGCACATATTGTTTAAAATTGGCTAATAAATTGAACAATCGTGCCAATACACACACACATATATATATATATATATATATTAACTGACTCATCGCACGGACCTTTGGTGGATTCCTGCTTGTGCCTTAAATTATACGCTTTAACTTCGCGCACGAGCAAATCGATTTCTTCGGTTCAGCTTTTCCACCAACAAATTCCGCCATGTAAATAGCGATCCGCCATGGCGCGAGCGCATCTCGCTCTTAAAGGGAATTGGAGATGACACTCTGGTTGGTGTATTGAACGTTACTCCCATTACTAATTAAGAGAATAGAGATAACCCATTCCAAAAATGCGCCCCGGCGCACGGACCGTTTTTTCCATCGTTAAAATAGCAAAAGTGAACTTGGACACGCCCTGAGTTCACCTGCGCCGTGCGCTTTACACTTTGCGTTTAGATCGTTAAAATAGGGCCCTATGTTTTTAAAGCAGAAAAAACTAATGGTGTAAATTACGGTTAGGTCTACAATAAATAAAACATAAATAATGTACAAGTTTAGTTTTGTTTTGTTACTAGTGAAGTTAGTTTTCATTAAAAATCCAGTTACTCTCAAGGCTACTCTCAACATTACAAAAGAAAAAAACCAACAACAAAAGCAATTTACATTATACAATTTCCATATATATGGGTCCTTAGATGTGGACTGAAGATTTCCCACCTTTCCTCTTCTTCTTATTTAAATGTTTAAAACATTTAATATTTTAGTTGCACTATTTTTGTTTTCTATTGTACTTAATGATGGTAATTATTAGTTAGCAAATGGTATTTCTATGCCGGATGCATTTTAGTCATTTTTCTGATAGTGACTCGTCATCTGAATGTAAACTCAGGCGCATATGCACATGTACGCGCACTGTATTCGTTGCTTTCGCATGCCAATACATTCCTCTACAAACGATTATCAAATAGTAATTTGTATGCATATGTTTCATTTGCGCCTTATTCAGCTTACATGAGTGTTTAATGGAATCCAATATTCAACCCCCTGTAAACATTACATTAAAAATATACATCCCACGACGGTGATGATTTCAAAGTTTTAGTTTTTGATTGAAATATTGTCGCATGCATATTTACAAATGCCCTCATCGAACATTCTGGCAGTATTCTGTTGTGTGCAACATCTGCATGATTGTGTGCAGGTGCATCACCAGAGGGCGCGTGCACTGGACACTGTACTGACCCATTACAATAATACGGACGGATGTTTGTATTCTGTACCACTGAACTCGTAGAGACAGTAGCCTATAGATAGACTATAGATCTTGTAGTTAGTATCACCGTAATGTTTTCGTCTGAATGCAGCGCTGCTGCCGCGCGCTAATCACATACATCTGTGAGTGTGTTCCTCAAGCAGACCGAGAGCTTCTGCAATACAAGAGAAAGAAAGGGAAACCAAAGGACTCCACAAAGGATTTGTGCAAAATACAGACCATAAGGTAAGATGCATACGAAGCTTGATTTGAATTCCTCACAGACGTTTATTGTTTAGCGGCGATATTTCGAGTATCATGATGCGTTCATCATTTTACACAGAAGGAAAATACATCTGCATTTGAGATACTTATTTTCAAAGATCTCAAACACGTGTGGAATGATCTTTTCACATTGCAGCTGCTGCCATTTTGTTTGTTTTTTCCCTCCTAGGGCTCCACTCGATCGCTGTAAGCAGATGCGACTTAATTAGGTGGTTAGGACTAGAAGGGATGCATCTGCGGCTACACATCAATAAAGCGACATTTTTGTCACGCTGAACAACAATAATTACTGTATTTTCTTTATTGTAAGGGGTAGGTTCACGGTTGGGGTAGGTGTAGTAGACATTAATAAAACACAATCTAATAGGTAGGGATTTTAATTTACTGTTTACTTCCGACTGTAGCTGCATCCCTTTTAGCCACAAGCCCATTAGGTACTGCGGTCAAGCCAGCCGCGCTTTGAAAATACACGGTCAAGCCAGCCGCACTTTTTTTTCCTTTGCGCGTGTAATCATGCACTTACGGTACGGGTGCTGAGAGCAGTCAAAATGCATGTAAAGAAGCTGTCGTACACACGTTTCCTTTATACTTTCGCTTATTTTAACTCATTATTGTATATAAACGTTTGTGTTGTACATAAATCATTTTAAATCGTTTATTAGAGATTATAAATTACAATATTAATGATTTTCAGTGTGTGTGTATATATATATATATGTGTGTGTGTATATATATATATATATATATATATATATATATATATATATATATATACACACACATATATTTATATATATATATATATATATATATATATATGTATATACATATATACACACATATATTTATATATATATATATATATATATATATATATATATATATATATATATATATGTATACACACATATATTTATATATATATATATACACACATATATTTATATATATATATTTATATATATATATATATATATATATATATATATATATATATATATATATATATATATTTAATGCATTCTACCAATTGCACTGTCCCAGTTTCCTACACAAAGAAGTATTCCTTTATATGTTAGCTCATTCTTTCATATCATATCCATTCAGAATGACCCTGACTATCACTGTATTCATTTTCAAAGCATTTTAATGTATAGTTGTGGAGAAAGCTAAAAGCAAAATCACCCCAAATAAAAAATGCATCCGAGAAATTGCAGTGTGTCCCATTTTTCAACATTCATAAAAAAGGTTGCTTTATAGGTTAGCTCATTCTTTCAAATCATATGTATTCAGAATGATCCTGACTACCACTGTATTAATATTCAAGGCATTTTACTGTATAGTTTTGGAGAAAACCAAAAGCAAATTCACCCAAAACATCAAAATCCATTGTTGCACTTAAACTTTTTCCCATTTTCCAAAATTCATATAAAGTGTTCCTTTATAGGTTAGCTCATTCTTTTAATGTATATGTATTCAGAGTGACCCAGACTACCACTGTATTAATTATCAAGGCATTTTACTGTATAGTTTTGGAGAAAACTAAAAGCAAATTCACCCAAAACATCAAAATCCATTGTTGCACTTACACTTTTTCCCATTTTCCAAAATTCATATAAAGTGTTCCTTTATAGGTTAGCTCATTCTTTTAATGTATATGTATTCAGAGTGACCCAGACTACCACTGTATTAATTATCAAGGCATTTTACTGTATAGTTTTTTTAGAAAACTAAAAGCAAATTCACCCAAAACATCAAAGTCCATTGTTGCACTTACACTTTTTCCCATTTTCAAAAATTCATATAAAGTGTTCCTTTATAGGTTAGCTCATTCTTTTAATGTATATGTATTCAGAGTGACCCAGACTACCACTGTATTAATTATCAAGGGATTTTACTGTATAGTTTTGGAGAAAACTAAATGCAAATTCCCGCAAAACATCAATCTCCATTGTTGCACTTAAACTTTTTCCCATTTTCAAAAAGTCATATAAAGTGTTCCTTTATAGGTTAGCTCATTCTTTTAATGTATATGTATTCAGAGTGACCCAGACTACCACTGTATTAATTATCAAGCCATTTTACTGTATAGTTTTGGAGAAAACTAAAAGCAAATTCACCCAAAACATCAAAATCCATTGTTGCACTTAGACTTTTTCCCATTTTCCAAAATTCATAAAAGGGGTTCCTTTATAGGTTAGCTCATTCTTTCAAGTCATATGTATTCAGAGTGACCCCTACTATCACTGTATTAATATTCAAGGCATTTTACTGTATAGTTTTGGAGAAAACTAAAAGCAAATTCCCGCAAAACATCAATCTCCATTGTTGCACTTAAACTTATTCCCATTTTCAAAAATTCATATAAAGTGTTCCTTTATAGGTTAGCTCATTCTTTTAATGTATATGTATTCAGAGTGACCCAGACTACCACTGTATTAATTATCAAGGGATTCTACTGTATAGTTTTGGAGAAAACTAAAAGCAAATTCACCCAAAACATCAAAATCCATTGTTGCACTTAGACTTTTTCCCATTTTCCAAAATTCATAAAAGGTGTTCCTTTATAGGTTAGCTCATTCTTTCAAGTCATATGTATTCAGAGTGACCCCTACTTTCACTGTATTAATATTCAAGGCATTTTACTGTATAGTTTTGGAGAAAACTAAAAGCAAATTCACCTAAAACATCAAAATCCATTGTTGCACTTAGACTTTTTCCCATTTTCAAAAATTCATATAAAGTGTTCCTTTATAGGTTAGCTCATTCTTTTAATGTATATGTATTCAGAGTGACCCAGACTACCACTGTATTAATTATCAAGGGATTTTACTGTATAGTTTTGGAGAAAACTAAAAGCAAATTCACCCAAAACATCAAAATCCATTGTTGCACTTATACTTTTTCCCAATTTCAAAAATTCATATAAAGTGTTCCTTTATAGGTTAGCTCATTCTTTCAAGTCATATGTATTCAGAGTGACCCCTACTTTCACTGTATTAATATTCAAGGCATTTTACTGTATAGTTTTGGAGAAAACTAAAAGCAAATTCCCGCAAAACATCAATCTCCATTGTTGCACTTAAACTTTTTCCCATTTTCAAAAATTCATATAAAGTGTTCCTTTATAGGTTAGCTCATTCTTTCAAGTCATATATATTTAGAGTGACCCCTACTATCACTGTATTAATATTCAAGGCATTTTACTGTATAGTTTTGGAGAAAACTAAAAGCAAATTCACCCAAAACATCAAACTCCTATTGTTGCACTTAAACTTTTTCCCATTTTCCAAAATTCATAAAAGGTGTTCCTATATAGGTTAGCTCATTCTTTCAAGTCATATGTATTCAGAATGACCCGTACTATCACTGTATTCATTTTCAAGGCATTTTACTGTATAGTTTTGGAGAAAACTAAACGCAAATTCACCCAAAACATCAAACTCCATTGTAGCACTTATACTT
This sequence comes from Carassius gibelio, assembly GCF_023724105.1. Classification (NCBI taxonomy): domain Eukaryota; kingdom Metazoa; phylum Chordata; class Actinopteri; order Cypriniformes; family Cyprinidae; genus Carassius; species Carassius gibelio. Next base: position 2,051,290 of record NC_068380.1, on the reverse strand, counting down.
TTTCCCAATTTCCAAAATTCATATAAAGTGTTCCTTTATAGGTTAGCTCATTCTTTTAATGTATATGTATTCAGAGTGACCCAGACTACCACTGTATTAATTATCAAGGCATTTTACTGTATAGTTTTGGAGAAAACTAAAAGCAAATTCACCCAAAACATCAAAGTCCATTGTAGCACTTATACTTTTTCCCATTTTCAAAAATTCATATAAAGTGTTCCTTTATAGGTTAGCTCATTCTTTTAATGTATATGTATTCAGAGTGACCCAGACTACCACTGTATTAATTATCAAGGGATTTTACTGTATAGTTTTGGAGAAAACTAAAAGCAAATTCACCCAAAACATCAAAATCCATTGTTGCACACACTTTTTCCCATATTCCAAAATTCATAAAAGGTGTTCCTATATAGGTTAGCTCATTCTTTCAAGTCATATGTATTCAGAGTGACCCATACTATCACTGGATTCATTTTCAAAGCAGAAGCAGAGTCCTGGAGAAGACCTAGGACACGCTGGAGGGACTATGTCTCCCGGCTGACCTGGAAGTGTGACGGTTGGGTTTAGGATAAACACACGGAGAGGGCAGGATCCAATAGCAAGGTATGGGTTTTATTAACAGAAGGGTAAATACAAAATAAACAGTCTTGATAGACAAACAAACCAAAAGAGGGAACCGGATGAAACGGGAAACTCGGAGGAACGAGAAGGTAGGTGAAGTCTCGGGAGACGAGAACATAGACACATAGGATAAGGACTCCATACAGACAACAGAGAAAGACAGCTCTATATAGGGAGACTAATGACAAAGGATTGTCAGCACCTGTGCGATTTAATTGGAGTGCAATTACTGTGACGACACGACCAGACTAGCGGAATTAAAGTGCCTATGGTGAAGTGCCTAAGGAGAAGTGAGCTCACTAGGGGACACCCAGGAAAACAGAGTCTGACAGCGTGACAGGAAGAAGTGGCTTGGGAGAGGGAAGTCTGGGCGTCTCTGCTTAGACTGTTGCCCCCGCGACCCGGCCCCGTATAAGTGGAAGATGATGGATGGATGGATTTACATTTAGTCATTTTGTAGACGCTTTTATCCAAAGCGACTCACAATTTCGGGATACATAAAGTGATTCTTCTTAGAGGCAAACAGACACAGGAAGTGCTTGTAATACCAAGTTTTAGACATTGTTCAAATAAGTAAAAGCTAGAAAAAGAAGGAATAAATAGAGTTGTTGTTTTTTTTCGATGAAGCCAAGTAGTTTTGAAAGAGATGAGCTTTCAGCTGTCGCTTGAAAATTGTCAGGGATTCAGCATTCCTGATAGGGGTGGGATGATCATATTTTTTTTATTTTGACTGTATGGTTTTGAATAAGATTAATGGCAAAATCACTTAAAAAAAAAGTTAATTCTACCAGTTGCACCATTACCAATTTTCAAACACCCATAAGGTGGAAATAGGAAATACCCTCCTGATACACTCAACCTCTTCTTACATTTTAATTATTAGTGTCACATTTAATTAAGTTCAAATCTTAATTTTAACCATAGAAAATGATTAGGTTAATTACCTCTGAGAAGTCCTTATTTGTGTCCATGGTTTATAATTTTTAGTTAAATTTCTTATGTCTTTGCTTTTATAGCCCTGAGGTTGTTGTATTGTTAATGGTGATTATGCTTGAAAAGCAATTATTTGTTTTGCTTTGTTTGTTTCCCATAATCATAAGTCTGTTGAATAGGTTTGCATAGCTGCAATTTCTTGTTTCTCCTTACATGTAACTGATCGATTATAATTGTATTAAAACGGATTTTAGAATGATCAATCTCAATTAAAATCCATTGATACAACAAGATACAACAAGATTACACATGGTAAGCTAGGTGACAACACAAATTTTTTAATTTTTAATTTTACTAATCTTTATTTTATCATATTCTTTGTACTTTTATAAACATTATGCATTTTATATAAATACATGATATTTATATATATTATACATTTATTTGTGGGTTTTTTCTTCTTCTTTTTTTGCCTTTCTTGTTTTAGAAAACAACTTTGTGCATCTTAAGGAATAATAGCACTTTGGGCATACTGTTGTATATCCCATCAGACTGCACAACAGTGCCTAGTGTGGCTTCAACACCTGTGAACAATTATTGACTGTCTTCTGCACACTGATGCGTACACCTTAAATCATCTTCTCATATTAGGTTTTTGTTTCACTGCATAAAAAATTACATATTTGCATTTGTATCTGTGAAATGTCATAATATAGGTTAAATAATCCCTATCACATCTTATTTCGGTTTTTCAGTCTTGATGAAACTCTTGTTTAAGTTCCATTAGGTTGAATTGCAGCCGTGGCTGTCGTGCTGTTTTGTGTTAATTTTATTATTAAAGCTTATTTTGAATGTCCGCTGGTTCCCGCCTCCTTCCCAAGATTCAGAAGCTTTTATAGTGTTACACTGGTGCCGAAACCTGGGAGGAAGGAGGGACGCGCTGCTGAAGATAACTTGTCGCTGTGGTGAGTCTGCGGTGCCATCGAGCAGGGCGAGGCAGTGTGCCGCCGTGGACGCTTGAGGGAGCGGAGGAGATGGCACCGTTCGCCAGGGGCCGGAGCCTGCTGCCATCCCCCGGAAAGGGGATGAGCAGAGAACGGGGACTCCTCCCGGCTGCCCAAAACTGGGAGAGCCGTCGTCATCCACTGGGCGGCGGAGGAGTGTCGTGCATTTTGTTGTTTTCGATGATTTTGCTTTTAGTTTTCTCAAGAACTATACAGTAAAATGCCTTATAAATGAATACAGCGATAGTTATGGTCACTCTGAATACATATGACTTGAAAGAATGAGCTAACCTATAAAGGAACACCTTTTTATGAATGTTGTAATAAGGGAATAAATGCAAGTGCAACAACTGAGTTTGATGTTTTTGGTGAATTTGCTTTTAGTCTTTTCAAACATTATACAGTAAAAAAACTTGACAATGAATATATTGATAGTCAGGGTCACTCTGAATACATGTCCACTGAAAGAATGAGCTAACCTATAAAGGAAACCTTTTTATGAGTGTTGGAAAATGGGACACAGTGCAATTGCTAGGATGCATTTAGTTTTTTGGGGGGAATTTGATTTTAGTTTTCTCAAAAAATATACAGTAAAATGCCTTGAATATTAATACAGCGATAGTCAGGGTCACTCTGAATACATGTCCACTGAAGAAATGAGCTAACCTATAAAGCATACCTTTTTATGAGTGTTGGAAAATGGGACAAACTACAATTGCTAGGATGCATTTTTTTAGGGTGAATTTGCTTTTAGTTTCTCAAAAACTATACAGTGAAATGCCTTGATAATTAATACAGTAATAGTAGGGGTCACTCTGAATACATATGCATTAAAAGAATGAGCTAACCTATAAAGGAACACTTTATATGAATTTTGGAAAATTGGATAAACTGCAATTGCTAGGATGCATTTTGTTGTTTTGGGTGAATTTGCTTTTAGTTTTCTCCAAAATTATACAGTAAAATGGCTTGAAAATTAATACAGTGATAGTCGGGGTCACTCTGAATACATATGACTTGAAAGAATGAGCTAACCTATAAAGGAAACCTTTTTATGAGTGTTGGAAAATGGGACACAGTGCAATTGCTAGGATGCATTTAGTTTTTTGGGGGGAATTTGATTTTAGTTTTCTCAAAAAATATACAGTAAAATGCCTTGAATATTAATACAGCGATAGTCAGGGTCACTCTGAATACATGTCCACTGAAGAAATGAGCTAACCTATAAAGCAAACCTTTTTATGAGTGTTGGAAAATGGGACAAACTACAATTGCTAGGATGCATTTTTTTTAGGGTGAATTTGCTTTTAGTTTCTCAAAAACTATATAGTGAAATGCCTTGAATATTAATACAGTGATAGTAGGGGTCACTCTGAATACATATACATTAAAAGAATGAGCTAACCTATAAAGGAACACTTTATATGAATTTTGGAAAATGGGAAAAAGTGTAAGTGCAACAATGGATTTTGATGTTTTGGGTGAATTTGCTTTTAGTTTTCTCCAAAACTATACAGTAAAATGCCTTGAAAATGAATACAGTGATAGTACGGGTCACTCTGAATACATATGACTTGAAAGAATGAGCTAACCTATAAAGGAACATCTTTTATGAATTTTGGAAAATGGGAAAAAGTGTAAGTGCAACAATGGATTTTGATGTTTTGGGTGAATTTGCTTTTAGTTTTCTCCACAACTATACAGTAAAATGCCTTGAAAATGAATACAGTGATAGTACGGGTCACTCTGAATACATATGACTTGAAAGAATGAGCTAACCTATATAGGAACACCTTTTATAAATTTTGGAAAATGGGAAAAAGTGTAAGTGCAACAATGGATTTTGATGTTTTGGGTGAATTTGCTTTTAGTTTTCTCCAAAACTATACAGTAAAATGCCTTGATAATTAATACAGTGGTAGTCTGGGTCACTCTGAATACATATACATTAAAAGAATGAGCTAACCTATAAAGGAACACTTTATATGAATTTTTGAAAATGGGAATAAGTTTAAGTGCAACAATGGAGATTGATGTTTTGGGTGAATTTGCTTTTAGTTTTCTCCAAAACTATACAGTAAAATCCCTTGATAATTAATACAGAGGTAGTCTGGGTCACTCTGAATACATATACATTAAAAGAATGAGCTAACCTATAAAGGAACACTTTATATGAATTTTTGAAAATGGGAAAAAGTTTAAGTGCAACAATGGAGATTGATGTTTTGCGGGAATTTGCTTTTAGTTTTCTCCAAAACTATACAGTAAAATGCCTTGAATATTAATACAGTGATAGTAGGGGTCACTCTGAATACATATGACTTGAAAGAATCAGCTAACCTATAAAGGAACACCTTTTATGAATTTTGGAAAATGGGAAAAAGTATAAGTGCAACAATGGAGATTGATGTTTTGGGTGAATTTGCTTTTAGTTTTCTCCAAAACTATACAGTAAAATCCCTTGATAATTAATACAGAGGTAGTCTGGGTCACTCTGAATACATATACATTAAAGGAATGAGCTAACCTATAAAGGAACACTTTATATGAATTTTTGAAAATGGGAATAAGTTTAAGTGCAACAATGGAGATTGATGTTTTGCGGGAATTTGCTTTTAGTTTTCTCCAAAACTATACAGTAAAATGCCTTGAATATTAATACAGTGATAGTAGGGGTCACTCTGAATACATATGACTTGAAAGAATGAGCTAACCTATAAAGGAACCCCTTTTATGAATTTTGGAAAATGGGAAAAAGTCTAAGTGCAACAATGGATTTTGATGTTTTGGGTGAATTTGCTTTTAGTTTTCTCCAAAACTATACAGTAAAATGCCTTGATAATTAATACAGTGGTAGTCTGGGTCACTCTGAATACATATACATTAAAAGAATGAGCTAACCTATAAAGGAACACTTTATATGAATTTTTGAAAATGGGAAAAAGTTTAAGTGCAACAATGGAGATTGATGTTTTGCGGGAATTTGCTTTTAGTTTTCTCCAAAACTATACAGTAAAATGCCTTGAATATTAATACAGTGAAAGTAGGGGTCACTCTGAATACATATGACTTGAAAGAATTAGCTAACCTATAAAGGAACACCTTTTATGAATTTTGGAAAATGGGAAAAAGTGTAAGTGCAACAATGGACTTTGATGTTTTGGGTGAATTTGCTTTTAGTTTTCTAAAAAAACTATACAGTAAAATGCCTTGATAATTAATACAGTGGTAGTCTGGGTCACTCTGAATACATATACATTAAAAGAATGAGCTAACCTATAAAGGAACACTTTATATGAATTTTGGAAAATGGGAAAAAGTGTAAGTGCAACAATGGATTTTGATGTTTTGGGTGAATTTGCTTTTAGTTTTCTCCAAAACTATACAGTAAAATGCCTTGATAATTAATACAGTGGTAGTCTGGGTCACTCTGAATACATATACATTAAAAGAATGAGCTAACCTATAAAGGAACACTTTATATGAATTTTGGAAAATGGGAAAAAGTTTAAGTGCAACAATGGATTTTGATGTTTTGGGTGAATTTGCTTTTGGTTTTCTCCAAAACTATACAGTAAAATGCCTTGAATATTAATACAGTGGTAGTCAGGATCACTCTGAATACATATGATTTGAAAGAATGAGCTAACCTATAAAGCAACCTTTTTTATGAATGTTGAAAAATGGGACACACTGCAATTTCTCGGATGCATTTTTTATTTGGGGTGATTTTGCTTTTAGCTTTCTCCACAACTATACATTAAAATGCTTTGAAAATGAATACAGTGATAGTCAGGGTCATTCTGAATGCATATGATATGAAAGAATGAGCTAACATATAAAGGAACACTTCTTTGTGTAGGAAACGGGGACAGTGCAATTGGTAGAATGCATTAAATATATATATATATATATATATATATATATATATATATATATATATATATATATATATAAAAATATATATATATAAATATATGTGTGTATATATATATATATATATATATATATATATATATATATATATAAATATATATATATATATATATATATATATATATATATATATATATATAAATATATGTGTGTGTATATATATATATATATATACACACACATATATATATATATATATATATATACACACACACTGAAAATCATTAATATTGTAATTTATAATCTCTAATAAACGATTTAAAATGATTTATGTACAACACAAACGTTTATATACAATCATGAGTTAAAATAAGCGAAAGTATAAAGGAAACGTGTGTACGACAGCTTCTTTACATGCATTTTGACTGCTCTCAGCACCCGTACCGTAAGTGCATGATTACACGCGCAAAGGAAAAAAAAGTGCGGCTGGCTTGACCGTGTATTTTCAAAGCGCGGCTGGCTTGACCGCAGTCCATTAGGTCCACATAGGTCAAGTCAAGCTCCATCAGTTCGACCTATTTGGTTCTGAAGTGAGCTTTGGTTCTTGAGATTTGCTGCTTGCAGTCGGAAGAGGTGTTGTGGTGTGCTATATTAGATGAAGTGGATTAGATGCAATATTTGTCCTGAAATAGATGTTCAGGCCTTTACATGAAGCTGCAGGAACACTTTTCATTAAGAACTTGATGTACTACTACTTAATACAATGCATGCACGTACAATAATAAAAGTTTGATGTTGTAGATGACGTCGGCATTGTCTCTAGTCAGGCAATCATGCATATGCACTCCTTCAGGTCATATCGGTTTGCCCAGCGCAGTGCAAGTCGAACACACCTAACCATCTCTCATTTATGTTTTAAAATGTGTGGAAAGTGAATCAGGCTGTCGAGGCAGGGCTCTAATGACCATAACTATCACACAAACCTATACACATCATTAGATTTAAAGAGAAGTGTAATCTGGCCCATTTCTAAGCTGTTCGTTTTCATAGTTAGGACAGCAAAATGTCCCTCCAAAGTGGTTTTAAATACATGTTTTACTGTAAGGTTATAAATGTGGCTTCCTTGGACCTTGCTTGCAGTTCATTCTGAAGCTGCACAACGGAGAGACGGTTTAGTTGCTAAGAACAATGAAAGGGACACGACCCTATATACAACAAGTGATGGAGGGATGAAAGAGGAAAGGGACACGACCCTACATATGACACGTGAAGGAATGATGGGTCAGATGCTGAATGAAAACAGGACTCTTCGTAAAATGAGTGATGGAGGGATGAAAGTGAAAAGAGATATGAAAGGGTGCAAGAGGAAAAAGACTCAACCCTACCAATGACGGAGGAATGGAGGAGCAAAGAGACGTAACCCAACATAAGACATTTGATGGCAGAATGGAAGAGGAAAGGGATCTGGATGCTGTGCTGGAACTCTTTAATGAAGCTTCTGAAACAGAGGACAATACAGAGTTCGACCCAGACTACCACTCTACTGATGGAGAAGAGTCAGAGGAAGAGTCAGAGGTCAGTGCTGAAACAGAGGCAGCTTATCAGTCCAAAAACGGAAAAATATTGTGGACTCCAGCATCTCTACCTCAGAAACAACAAGTGAGATTTCCAGCTCATCATATCAAAAGGACCCCTGGACCAACCAGGCTGGCATGTGTCAATGCTGAAGACATAAGATCAACATTTGAATTGTTTTTTCCAGATTTAGATTTAGAGGGGAAACGTGTATTTCGTGATACCTGGAAGGACTTGGACTGGACAGACATGCAGGCCTTTTTTGGTTTGTTGATTCTGACAGGTCATGAGTAGCTTATGGCACACAGAAGGCCAATTTTTCATGCTACCAAGTCATGTTTTTCACCTTATCTGACCTTAACAAGGAGCTGCTCCGAAGGAAAATGACCATGATCGGAACAGTCAGATCAAACAAACCTGAGCTTCCACCTGCGCTCCTGTCCATGAAGGACAGGGTCCGATTATCATCCATGTTCGCCTTCACTGATACACACACTCTTGTGTCCTACTGTCCCAGAAAAAATAAAAATGTGCTGTTGATGAGCACTTTTCACAGAGATGCCAAAGTAAGTGACAAAGATCACAAGAAGCCAGAGATAATCCTAGACTACAACCAGACTAAAGGCTGGATAAAACAAACAAACAAACAAACAGCCAAAAAAATTCAGGATGCAAAACAACGAAACGTGATTATTTAAATGGTGGTGATTCTTTTCTATATCCTCTGTATTTATTTTCTGAAACACATAAAGTGAATGAATTGTCAGTTGATAAGCTAAATCTTTGGTGTTATCGTGTACATATAATTTATTTCCAGCGTGTTGCCACTTACACGTCAAAGGAAGACGTCACATTGGCACATGGTGATGGTTTTCAACATGTTGGACGTCTCTGCCTTCAATTCATTTGTGCTGTGGATGGAAATAAATAATTAATGGAACAAAGGGAAGAAATATAGAAGGAGAGACTTTTTGGAAGAACTAGGGCGAGCTCTGGTGGCTCCTCATGAACAGACAAGGGAAAATTCCCCGTACTCCAGCTTCTCAGAATATGGTGATGGATGCTCAATAAAGTTCTTCACCAGTCAAAGACACTCATCTCGCACCAGTGACCCCAGGCAAGAGAAAAAGGTGTCAGATCTTTGACCGAAAGAAGGACATAAAAACCAGTTTGATGTGTAACATGCACATTTGCGGGTCACACGCTGTTCTGATTACTTCCTGCCAAGCATGCAGAAAGAAGGTTTAAATAAGGCCAAGTTACTGCTTCCATACTGTTTATTACATTTATTTATTACTTATTGTTTTTTTGTTTTCTTGTTTACCATTGCAAAAGGTGTAATCTGATTATTTCCCCTTGTCTTGTTGACTTTTTATTAGTTTACTGCATTAGAATTTCGAAATATTGATGTTTTAAATAAATGATAAGCTGCAGAATAATGAGTCCCCCGTCTTTTGATTGTATCACTCTTTGTAAGCCTAATGTGGCATCACTGCAAAAACAGACACTTCAAAACATGTGGATTTAAAGATGACAATCTTTGACAAATATTGGTTTCTCCAGGTAAGTATATTTAAGTATATATCCTAAATCATCACTTCTAAATAGAAATTAACTTTGATAGAGCATTGCATTACTGAGATAATATGTGGATCACTAAGACCACCTACTGGTTAAAATTATCATTTCATATCATTGTCATTACCGCAGATGTTCCAAAAAATATTATCAGATTTTTCAAAATGAAGCCTATGATTTTACTGCAGTTAAAGTAATACATTTGTACATTTTATCTGAAAATGAATGGTGTAATTTAGAAAGAAATTCTATATATATATATATATATATATATATATATATATATATATATATATATATATATATATATATATATATATATATATATATATATATATATATATATATATATAATTTACTCCTATTAAGTGAAGTTAATGTTACATTTCTTTAAAAATGATTTAATTAAAAAATATGATAATAAGTTATTTGGTCACACCTTATATTAGTCCATTTCTCTTCTATTAACAAACCATTAACTATGACTTTTGCCTCAATAAACCCCTAATTTGTTAATTATAGGCATGCTAATAAACAACTAGTTATTACGCTTTAACATTTGGCCTTATACTAAAGTGTTACAAATGATTTATTTTAAATAGATTCATTACATTTATCTTCTCACCCTGGTTTTTTTCATATGACATTTATTTTTCATAATTCAAAAGGATAAAAAAAGTAATGGTATAACAGTGTTGAACTTGAAGACTTAAAATAAGAGGCAAAACTATCAAAGAATGATTTGGAATAAATGTAAAAATGCTCAAAAAACACTAACCTTATGAGAAGTGTACTTTGTTTTAATTCATGGAAAATTACTTACATAAAAGTATTGTAATAATGTTAAATATATAAAATAGATTTTTTATTGGTTGTTGTTTTCTTGATAGTATAGGTAATTATTTTTTTACATTTATTTTAAAGTTTATTTGTTTAACCTGAAAAATGTTTCATTTTTTAAATTTGTATTTAAAAATGCTTTTAACGTTTAAAACTGTTACTTTTATTTTGTGCATATTTTCAGTGTTATTTTATAGCTCCACCGAAGGCCAGTACAGATGGCTTTCATGTCCAGACTGTCCCGGTCACGGAGTAATTCCAGATCTCCCAGCAGAAAGGACTCGGAGAAAGGCTCTCCTTCACTAACTGTGTCTGAACTTGAGCGTCTGCTGTACACGGGGAAAACTGCCTGTAATCATGCAGATGAAGTGTGGCCAAGACTCTACATAGGGGACCAGTGAGTAGCCCATGAATATCTGCAGCTTTGGCCATATACGGGATGTTGAACACAAGATTATGTTTTAGAGGCTTATACAAAATATTAGTATTGAATTTTTCAAACAAAAACTGATATAATGGATCATAAAATGCCTTGCTTTGTATAATGCATGCAACAAAGCATGACATAGCATACTAAATAGAAGTAAAAGAGTGAACCTTTCTCCTGTATAGATGAGCAAATTAGAAATTGCCAGTAAATGTTGAACTATGCACAAATTTTCACTTAAATTTGCAGAGAAATTGCCTCAAACCGTAAAGAACTTGTCAAGCTGGGGATCACACACATCCTCAACTGTGCTCAGAGCAAATGGAGAGGTGGTGCAGAGTGTTACACTGGCATGAACATCACGTATCACGGCATTGAGGCCCACGACTCGCCCTCATTCGACATGAGCGTCAACTTCTACCCAGCGGCCGAGTTCATTCACAGAGCGCTTAGTTCTGGAGGTCAGTTCAAAAGCGGCCTATTTCTATCAACCTGAAGTGTCCAGGTCTTATTCAGATCAAAAGCAGAACAGTTTTACAGCCTGGTGATGCCATAGAGTGCATTAGAGCCATGCCAGTGCAAAGTATTTTTTCCATTCATTTCTCCCATAAAGATTGTTTTTTTAAATCACTGTTGGGTTTGTTACAGCATTTTAAGTCATGAACCAAACCAATTAGCCATGAGGTGAATAACAACAAACTTTTATTTGAAGCAAAAAAAGTAAAAGAACTACAATCCCTTGAAGCATTGCAAATTACAGAAATTAAAAACTGCTGTGAAATATAAAAGAATGTCAAGTTTTTGAATGTATCAATACAAAACTATACATTTAAAGTTTACTGCAAAATATATATACCTATATAAATATTTAAACATTTTGATAGGGCAACAAGACTATGACTGTATGTGTGTGTGTGTGTGTGTGTGTGTGCATATGAATGTAGTCCAAAAATCCTCAAAGAACGCAATAATTTTTTTTAAATTTTAATAACCAATTAAATAATCAGTATACTTTGAACAAAAGTTGAAAACTTTACATGAATATTTGCTGTGTGCATTTTTGAATTTGACTTTTGTCATTCACGTGAATATTTTGACACGGTGACTTTTATTTTGTAGGAACGGTTCTTGTGCATTGTGCTGTCGGGCTGAGCAGATCTGCTACGTTGGTTCTGGCCTATCTCATGATTCGGCAGAACATGACTTTAGTGGAGGCCATCAAGACCGTGAAGGACCACCGCGGCGTCACGCCGAACCGCGGTTTCCTACGTCAGCTCAATGGTCTGGATGGCATACTCCGTGCCAGCCGCAATGTAACATAAAGCCACTCGTAGTATCTAAATTTCAACCATTTTGGCCCAGGCCTTTACCTAATGTGTTTGTATTGCAGTAAATGAGAGCAGAGTATCCTTACACACATTGAGTTTAATCCAGCTGTCCTTCTGCGCTCAGTAGAAATGCCTTATTACATCAGGACCTCTAGAAATGTGTGTAATGCCTTATTCACTGTTAAATGTTCACATCTGTTCATGTGTCTACCCACTGAAATGTTAATTACCATAGAGAATAACATGCATGCTTTCATTAAATTGAGAAGGAATGCTTAAGGGGGCTATCCACACTCAACATGTTTTTGCATTTAAAACGCAAGTTTAATTTTTTAAGTTTGACAAAAGCATCTGCTATCTTGAACAGATCTTAAAGGGATATTCATCCAAAATTTTTATTTACCCTAATATTTCCTTAAGGCATCCTAGATATATATGACTTTCTACTTTCGGACGGATCCAATCAGAGTTATATTAAAAAATGTCCAGGCTAATCCATGCTTTATAATGGCAGTCATTGGGTTGAATTTTTTAATAGTCCAAAAGAAATCCAATAAAGCACATCTATCCATCATAAAAAAGGTGTCCCACACGGCTCTGGGGGGTGAATACAGATCTCCTGGACCGAATTTATATGTTTTTGTAAGAAGAATATTCATATTTTAAACTTTATAAACAATAATCTCTAGCTTCTGCTAACTGTTGTATGTGCGTTGAATGGATGCACTTTATTTAACTTTTTTTGGACTATTGAAAAATATCTGATTGGATTCGTCTGAAGTCATTTACACATAGGATGGCTTGAAGGTGAGTAAATCTCAAAGTCATTTTCATTTTTGGGTGAGCTATCCCTATAAGCAAGAACCTGTTGCTATTGTTCATACTAAAGATTTGAAGACAACATGCAACCATAAGTATTCAGATTTGGCGAGATTTGAGCTTCCAGCATGAACGATGATGCAGAATTGCAGTTTTGTTATAAATTTGCATGTGTTGGATCACTTGAAAGCAGCGCAGTAGAATGCAAAACATGTTAGGAGCCATTCACACAGAATGGGTTTTTTCACATTTAGAAAGGGGGAGACGCAGTGTGGTGGAATATAGGAAAAAGCAAGGTTCATAGTTTTTTAAATGGATGAATTTAGCGCTGATATTTAGAATGCTATTACTACAAGAAAAACAATGGAAAAACGTGATTTCTGCCTGAACAATCCATTATCAACTCCCCAATCACTTAGAAAAATATAGAAAATATAGGTGGTTGCCATGAAATCATCATGGCAGCCACCTAGCAACACTTAAGAGTGAAACTGCCAACAGCACCCTAGCAACAACCCAGAACAACGTACCAAAAAATTGTACCATAATGACTGTCCAGAACACCCCGTGATGATCTATCGACATTTAAGTTGAAATTTGCCATCATTGTAGGTAATATAGCTGGTCACATTCATCACAGTGAATCAGATCATGTGATATGAGCTCTAGTGTACACAAGACTATATGCAAATTACAGTCAGTTTTGTTACACAATAACTTATTGATGTGTGCTTTGTATAAATACAAAAGAATATGTCATGTGAAGTATTCTAATTGTTTCAAATCATCCTAGTTGTCTCTTTTAACTAGTTTTGTTTGGTATTGTAATATAGAGTAGCTAAAGTGCAGCCTTACAAATCCAGCAAATCCTCAAGTGCAGTATATGAACCGACTGTAGCTGTATAAATTACAGTGTGCTAGTATTATTGTCATTTCTGTACAATTGTATTATTGGGGACAGCTGTTTATTGTATCCGTGATTGTGTTTGTCATCATAACACTTAACAAATATTCACTGCAAAAACTGGAGCTGAACTACTGCCTGGACTGCAGATCCCTTCCACTGCACGTGGATCTAAACTACACGCCAGTTTGTGTCTTAAGAACAAGTGTGGGTCGCTCAGAGATTAAACTTGTTTCGGACCAAATTTCTGAGTTATGGAGCATGCAGCCGGAGACAAAATGAGGTGTTCAACAGAATTCAAAAGCATTGTTAATTTATTAATAATGTACATGAAATCTAATAAACATTATTTCATCTTTCAAGTTGATTTTGTGCTTTATCTGGAAAGGGCTGTTTATGTATGGCTGTTTAAGGTATTTTTTCCTAGCAAAACAGATTTTATTTTTTCACAAAATATGAAAAAGCAAAAAAAGCCATTAGGCAACTGTTTTTATTTCTTTATTTTTGTGTGTTTTATTTTTTTTAATGTTATATTGAGAAGAATAAAATGCTTTGTGTATACTAGTTTACTTGATTAAAAAACACAAACACTGTTTGAAATTAAAAACTTCTTTATGATGAGTTTGTTTCTTAAAAACTCACAGTTTTTCCCTTCACAAGACATTAACTGATGGACAGGAGTGGTGTGGATTATTTGTGAAATATCCTGATGTTTTTATCAGCTGCTTTGCAGAGGATCCACTTGTGAGCAAGTGATTTAATGCTACATTTCTCCAAACCTATTCTGATGGAAAAATAAACTCATTTACATCTTGGTTGACTTGAAGCTGGGCACATTTTCAGCAACTTTTAATTTTTGGGTGAACTATTGCTTTAAAACCCTTGATATAGCTCCAGCCATGTGGTCATGTCATTCAAAAGGTAGAGCATGTTGAATTACATTTTTTTTTCATTTTGAAAAAAGTATTCACATTTAAATTGACTAACTTACTGTTAGTCAATTTAGTAGAGAATTTTGAAGCCTTGTTGAATGTTGCACTGCAGTGTCATTTAACCTTTGTTAAAGTCTTGTTTGTCAGAGAGCAGAGCTGAAAGTTGACAGAGAAACACTGAATGTTTAGGTCTGTTTGCTTCTGAATGAAGGAGGTTGGTGAGGACTATAGGAATCAATAGTTTGTTATTTAAAAATGTTAAAAGAAACTACTAATGCACTACATAGATATTTTCAATAACCTAATTAATTAATTTTAGTAATTATGTAGTTAAAAAGCAATAAAATAAAATGGGGGGAAAATCTACTGTCATGTTTGACATACTATGTTCAATATATTATGGTCCGGGTTGAACTAAGGTAGTGTCAAGAGGATGTGAACTAATAACTCACATGTCAGCATGAACGCTCCCAGCATCCAAACACTTATTTTTACTGAATGAATCATTACTTACTGTCTTGTTAAATACCAATAAAAATATATATTTAAAAAAAAGTAAAAAAAAAAAAAAAAAACAGCATAGTTTGTCTATTGGGATTCTTTCATAATGTTGCTTTAAAGATTAAAAACAAAATTAGGAGGCTTTGACTGTGATTTATTCATTTTCAAATAAATCAGTTTGAAATAAACTTTATTTGGGTTAAGAGATGTTTATCCCTTTTTTAAAAAACAATATTATATTTTAAAAGCTATTCATTCAAAAACATTTATTTTAGAGGTCACAAACGTTTTCTGTTGTATAATAAAGCTATATTTAGTTATACTTACACTAATATTTCTATACTAGTCTGTTAATAAAATATATTTATACTAATTATACCATATAATGTTATATTATTACTGTGTCTTTTTACGGAGTGAATCACTGAATAATTAATGAGTGTGATATTTAGGCTCCGCCTCCTAAATTACAGGCGGAGTTTTAGCCTATTGTTTTCTTGTGCATGTGGATATTTCTTTCTTTCAGCGGTCCGTTACATTGTTTGATCTCCGTGATCCGGTCGGGGGTATTTTATTCACACTCACAGGCTCTCGAACATGTAGATGTGAATAAACAGTTAGTGATTCATTTGACGCTTGATTCGTGAGACTTAAAACCGAGTATGAAGAATAAACACTGACGTGAAGACGCTCAGGAGCCTGTTTATAATGGTGAGGTTTATTTTTAAATTACCATTTAATATTGTAAATTCGTGTGTGTATATATATATATATATATATATATATATATAAATATATGGAACTGGATATTGTTACTGGTTATGGTATGTTTTTGGCTTACAAATAATCACCTAATTTTCCATAAATGGCATATCAATTGTTTGTGACTTTTTTTCAGGGCTTCTTTTTCATCTTCAGGAAATGATTCATATTTAAAACACCATGCCTCCAGTGACCTCTCAGGAACTCCCTCTCAATATCTATGTGGTCATCTTTGGCTCTGGGATCTTGGTCTTTGTTTTAAGCCTTATATTCTGCTGCTTCTTTATAAGGTAAGTGTGACTGTAATATTGTGACTAAATGTGTGATAGTTTAACAGAACAGCCCTTTTGGACCATGCCGATCCTGAATGACGTTTCTAAAAGTAAAACCCTTCTTTGTGACTGGAATTCATCAGTATTTCCCTGTGACAGACTGACAGCTGCAGAGCAGAAGCGACTTCCACTGTCCTCACGCACTTCCGAACTTGAACAATTCAGGACTAGATTGCATCTCTGTGCTTTTTGTTCACAATGCTATTTTTGACAAAAGGCTTTTGAACTAACCCTCCCTTGCCAAATTTGTGTTTAGAAACATACAACACAACCTTTGCCTGTACTACTGATGCCTAGAGAAATAATAATAATAATAATAAAATACATTTGTATAATATTTATACTTTTTAAATTTTGAAATATTTAATCAACCCTTTAATTAATGGTTTTGCCTGTTTATCTTTGCAGTAAACTGAGACATCAAGCTTACAATGTGAGAGCTGGATACAAGCTGGTGAGTGCATATTATAAATAATATCATCAGAAAGTATTTGACACTTACATCACACTTAAAAACATCTCTTCACTAGAGTCTCGCTTCGAATCTGCTGGTGCTTTGGTGATTTTTAGTGGATGTTTGAAGTTCACACAGGTGTCCTTTAGAGGAACCACAGGTGTAGAAAATCACATAAGCTATTATCACATTCGCTAAAATCAAACACATAACTTCATTTTCAAACGTACTGCCAACAGAGAAAATGGGCTTAGAAAGTGCTTGTGCCATTTCTAAATTAATGGCACTTTGTTATTTTTTATTTTTAATGCATACGTTTTTGTGTCAATGAAGTAAAGTCTGCTTTATTTATATAGAGTTTTATAAAATAGGGATTGTTTTATAAGCAACTTAACAGTATCAACAGGAAAATAGCCAAATAATTTACGCAAAATTCAAATATGAGATAGTTTCAACTATAAATCAGCTCTACTTAAGATAATAAATGTCATTATAGAGCCCCAGTCAGTATTGGTTCAATTCAGTTCAGATGAGTTTATTTCAGCTATAAGCTGCTTTACAAAAGGCAACGATGTCATAATTGTTAATGTTGCATCAACTGTGTCTAAGAAGTGTCTAAAAACTGTTTGCTGCCACTATATTTTAAAACAAAAGATAATCGACTGTGTTTTGCATTACAGGTTGTATTTGAAAATGAAACAACATGGTTACATGCACATGTGGTAAAAGTTTTGTTTTAAGTTACATGTTATCACAATGGCTAAAGATATTTGACTACTCCTCAATCCTGAGACTCTTCAAACCTGATATTCCCTCCTGTACATTTTGTTTTCTCAGTTAACATGTGCAGTCTGTTTGGAGGACTTCAGGACAAAGGATGAGCTTGGAGTGTTGCCATGCCAACATGCCTTTCACAAGAGGTAAATCCATAATCCGTCTGATGCCTTTTATCATGCTAATGCTATTAAATAAAAGAGCTTCATTGAAGCAAATACACCCTGGCTGTGCCTCATAACCCTGAAAACCCGTTCACACCGAGAACAAGACCTATAAAGAGGAGTAATGTTAATTATTTTAGCGCACACACACCAAATGAAGATAACGCTAACGTTACGTTTATTATTACGAGCACGCACAACCGTTGTGTGTGTCGCTTTAAGGGTGGATTCTGATTGGCTGTCAATGTTTTTGCGTCCATCTGCTGGGAAAAGTTGTTCTAATCTTAATAAAAGTTTGATGACAGAAATTAAGTATTTAAGAAAAATAACAATTTTATTTTAGAGTAGGCTACAACTGAAAAAAGCACTACTAATATTTAAGTTTAAATTTTTGTTTACAGATGTTAAAATATTTAGTGTCTATAAAAACGTGAAACAGGCTGACTCCAGTGAACTGTAATCTGCGCTGCTGTGTTTTGTCGCAGAAAATGCATTCACGATCCTTCCGTGTGTGTCCCGCGAGAACGGAGCACAATCCAACACTTTTTTTTTATTTTTTTTTGAAAAGCATAAGAAGCAAAGCAGAACTATCTAAAACAGTTTGGAGATTGATGGAATAGGTAAAATAAAATAATAATAAACGTGTCTCGTTTTAAATAAACAAAAAAAAAAAAAAAAACTGGATGACATTTAGTTCAGGCGGAAATTTATTTTTGCAATGGTTAAATAAATGTTCAGCAATATCTTCAAAAGATTTCTGAACTGTGGCAAATGTTTCTCTAAACAGGGAAAATATACGTCAAGGAAATATTGCGAATTTTTGTACATTTTGTTATGTGGAAATGTTTAAATCTTGTAGTGTTACAATTAATCCTGCGTTTGTGCCCTTCTCACCCTCTACATGTTAAATGATTTTTACAAACCGTTTCCCGAACGAAAAAAAGTGCAGAGTTCAAACGGACGATAGAAATGAATGAACATGGCCTACCTGAAACCGTTTTCGTAACATTTGAATTTTCTGGTGTATGCAATCTCATGCAGAATATAGTGTATTAAAGTGAGCAATTTTTTTTCTCTTTAATAATTCAGACCGATAGAACCTTAAAACACGTTATTAAAACACGCGGACTTGATTGCAATTCGAAAGGATATTGCAGTTCGTGATTAATGTTGGTAGGCTTTGGGGAGTGGGGCGGGGCAGAGAGCCGTGGGAACAGAGCGAGGCCGCAGGAGTGATTGGGAAATGAGCGACACCTGCTCCTCTCATCACTGGTCTCGAGTCCCACGGAGGAGATCGGGAGCAACGACAGTGAAGGACGAGAGAGGACCAGGCCTGGACTTTATTTTGTGTTTGGTCGTTTGATTGTCCGTCGGTTCCCGCCTCCTCCTTCCCATGATTGTGAAGTTTTTAATGTGTTACACTGGTGCCGAAGCCCGGGAGGAAGGAGGGACGCGCTGCCGAAGATTCCTCGCCGCTGGGGTGAAAGGAGTCTGCCACCGAGGATGCTCGACTCGAGGCGGTGGGCTGGAGTGAGTTGCCGGGGACGGACGAACTCACTCCAGACCTCGCTCCATTCCCATGGCTCTCGGCCCCGCACCATTCGTCACTTTCGTGCTCCCCTAGACTGAACTGTGTGAGTGTGTCATGAAACGCGTATTTAGCTGCAGCCAAGTGACTTTGTGCGACGCACCTTGTTCCATTCTGTGACCCACAGTTTAAAAAACCCCTGCTCTACTACATACACACACACACACACACACACACACACACACTGTTTTTCAGCTCTTCACTATATTGACAAATGATGCCAGCGAGCTATGAGAGGATTTCACCATTTCATTTGATTAAAACTATCGTCATTCACTCGTATCATATACACAGACAGAAACTGCAATGTCTTTACGACAACATGTCAAAATAACATTTTACTTAATGTAAACATAGATATAGTACTATTGCACAGTAGAGTATGCTATACTTCAAGTAGGCCTAATAGCTAATAATAATAATAGTTTATTTTAAAACACAGAAACTCTGTCTAGAAACCCACCAAAATAAAAGTTCGGTCTAACTCAAAGAAATTATGTAAGAAATTACACAGTAAAATATACTTTAAAAAAAAGGTCTAAAACGTTAAAGGAATATCACACAAGTTTTCATAATGTTTAAATTTAAAATCGGCAAAACAATAACACCATATTTTTCAAAAACAATTTCTAAAAGTACATTTGTATTGTGCCTATAATGTTTATTTATTATTATTGTCTGCTAATAAAACCTATGCTTCAGGGACCATATTCATATAACATCTAAGGCTAAATCTATCTCTTGACTGGTTGATTTGGTTAGATTCACATTTCTGTGTTTAAATCTGGCAACTGAGAACCTTTAATAAAACCAAAATTGTGAGAAACAAATTTTAAAATGTGACACTGGTGTAAATCCTGCTGAATATGAAGAAGTGTTGTTATTGTTTTTTTTTTTTATGTTTCTTGTTTTGTATATGCAGTCACAGTCAAAAACAGTATGCTTCCCCTCTCACACATCTGCCACTCATCATCTGTGTCTTAATCTTAATGCCTTTCCTGTGATAATTACATCTATCATACCTCTATCTCCTATTAAGTGAGATCACATTGTATGGTCATGTATTCCTTATATGAACTGTTTTAAATGCAAGACATTCATTGCATGAGATTAAGTTTTTAAATTGCAGCCTGTGCCCTTTTGTAGTGTGTACATATACCATTTATCATTAAACTGTGACTAAACTCAGTATATATACTTCTGCCATATGTTGCCATCCCTCAAAAATTCCTGCCCCCTTCTCGCCACCCCATCAATATTTTTCTAGATCCGCTCCTGATTATATGTAATACCCTTAAGTTATTCTCTTATGTAAGGGGAAAATCACACCTTAAGTCTCATACTTAAGTGAAAAACTTAAAGGTGCTCGTTTATGCAACCGGGCACTGGCTTTCATACTTGCTCAAGGTAATGATTGAAAAGTAGTTTAACCAATAGCGTGCAGGCATTGTACATAATCAACCAATCATGGCGTGTGAGGAGGCGGGATCTATAGAGAATACTAAATGAATGAGGTCACCAAACCTAAAACACATGATTTAGACAATTTAGAGAATTTTTTGTTATGGTTTCGTCCTTGGTGTGAACAGGCCAGAGTAATTCCAGCATAGAGTTTCTGTTGATTTGTCTTACCAGGTGTCTGGTGAAGTGGCTGGAAGTGAGATGTTCATGTCCCATGTGCAACAACCCCATCAGTGCTGCTCTGGGACAAACACACAGGCCGGGAAACCTGCTGGATGAGCTGCTTTAAACCTCCTTTTCTGCCAAACTTGAACCTCATTAAGGGTTAACTTCGAATGAGATTCAAGCTACATTTTAATCTTGAACAATTCAGACAAAAGGACGTTTATTTTAAAATACTGCTGTTGCAAAGCATCATTTGTAAAGTCTTTGTCCGTTTTGTTTAAAATGTTTGCATAATGTCTATATACAATATTGTGGGTTTCTTTTGTGTGTGTCCGGTGTTAATCATTTAGATAATTTTCAAGTATTCACTTAATTTATATTTAGTGGGACATAAAAAAACTGCCAGTTTGAAATCTTTAAGTTCATTATTTTAGCGTGATTACATTACTACTTTGGCTTTTAGTATTTTTTTTCCCCAAATGAGTTTATTAAATATAGTTTTCCCTATGTAGTTAATTTTATTAGTTTACTAGTTTTAGTACAAGAATTTAAATTAAACGAAACCATTTGCCACAGTCAGCTGAAATAAAAAAGCCTTAATTGACGTTATTTCGAATAACTTTTGTGGTTTTATTTTTAGTTAATCCTTATGAGAACCACTGCACTAAAGTGCCGCCACCTGCTGGCCACTAGAAAGAACTGCAGCAGAACGCTGCCATTTTAGAACCAAAAGACTTTAATGGGCTACTTTTGACTTGTGTATAACAAGAGCATAATCAGCACATGCTAAATTAAATGCATCAGATTTATATAACAGTTAAGCTGAACTGTCTGTTCCAAGAAAAGAAAAAGAGTACAAAAACCTGTTGAAGGGAATCTTGATCCATCTTTAATCCATGTTTAACAGATTGTGTCCTGGGAACCATCAGATTACATAAAACACGACCATGACACATGGAATAAGCATTTAATTAAGGAATGGCAATAAAAAACAAACAAAAAAAAAAATCTATTTTTGAAAGAAATGTGCATGGTTGGAATGCTAGGGGAGTAAGAAACAATTAAAGTTGGCCACAATCAGCAATCACGATCTTGGCCGAGCATTTCCCGCTGCTGCTTCCTTTAGACTCCATGGTATCCACTACGTTCATTCCTTCGACCACTTTCCCGAACACGACGTGTTTGCCATCGAGCCTGGAGAAACAAAGAACTTTAGCACTAACCACAAACTGAAATGCTCAAAACAATTTTGCATTCTAAATAAGCTTTAGTGCAATGGAAAGGTTCCAAGGATGTTAAGGGTTCTTCTCTAACATTCAAATAGTAATCTTGAAGAAGTTTACCAAGCAGTATCAGCAGTGCAGATGAAGAACTGGGAGCCGTTGGTGTTCGGTCCGGCGTTGGCCATAGACAGGGTTCCCTTCCCTCCATGCTTCAGGGTGAAGTTCTCATCCGCAAACTTGTTGCCGTAGATGGACTTTCCACCAGTTCCATTATGGTTGGTGAAGTCGCCACCCTAGTTTGGGGAGTGACATTGACTGACATAAGTTTGAGCAGGAATCATTGCATCTGATAACATAACGGGGTTCAGATCTTACCTGGCACATGAATTTGGGGATGACACGATGAAAGCCAGAGCCCTTGTAGCCAAAACCCTTCTCACCAGTGCACAAAGCACGGAAGTTCTCTGTGTAGATATAGAGATATTAATGCATGAGAAGACAGAGTTCACATTTATTTGTAAGAAACCCGTTTAATGTGGAAAAAGATGCTTACCAGCAGTCTTGGGTACAACATCAGCTCTCAGCTATTTCAAAAGGAGGGGGGAAACCAGAGATAGAAAATAAGAAATCTCTAAGCGTTTTTAACAGAAAACTGCTTTTTGCAGAGTATGTGTTCAAATATCAATAGACTTCCGTTTCTAAATATTTAAAATTAATTCGAAAATAATTGGTCACATTGACAACATCAGCTTTTTTCTATAGATATACTGCTATAAACACTACTCTATAAAAATGATTTAACGTAAAACATACATACACACACCTATATAAAATAGTGATTTTAATCTTGTAGCCTACATGTAAATGTCTTGTACATTTTGTACAAGGATCGATTAAAGGCTTTGCGGTAGCTTTATTACTTATTTTTAAAGTATGAAGGCAGTAACCTTTTTCTATTTCTCAACAAGTATACATTTTAAACTATAACTATTAAAATACGAAAACAATAGCAGGACAAAGCGGTGTCTGCTGATGTGACGTAGAACAGGTTAAACTCATGACTTCCGCGTTTCTCTGCAAACCACGACATTCACGAGAGCGCGCGAGTAACGGATACTGCACGTGTATACTCGCATTTCTGCTGCACTGGCTCAAAATGTAACGCTGCTCGGTAATTATGCATGTCTGCGCATTCGAAACAACTCCATTACTTATAATTTGGGAAGAAGTTCTGGTGAACATGTTTTATTAGACGGCTAAACTAAATAATACACCCCTCCCTCCCTTTTAAAAATGGCACCTTCGGGTTGTGAAAAAAATTATGGTGAAAATGGCGTCCGTATAAAAAAAAAAAAAGCCGTGTGCAGCGCAACACGCGCTGTAATCACTGAAAATCCCGCCATGTGCGTTCAGCTGTCAGTCTCGTGTCACTGACAGCAGTTTAACCCACATTCTGGCGCAGCGCTCCGTTGAAACATTGTAGCAGCAGATAAACGGCGAAAAGTAACAAGGATAAGGCTCGGTGCGGGAAACAAAATTGCCTCCCACATACGCCCATTTCTAAATACTGATGCTTACACTTTACATGCTACACACTTTACAAAGTCGTTCGAATTTATATAACTAGGTTTGATAAACGCACTCAATATATAAAGAAAAAAAGCTGAAAAAAAAAAAAAAATTACAATCTATATTCCATTGACCTACCTCCATTACAATCCTCCCAGCACTCTTCCCATCGATGGTGATGTCAAAAAAAACTTTGGGATTGGACATGATGGCAAAATAAATCTATTTGTATTAGTAGCTGGTCAGCGAACGAATCCTACGAAATGCCGCAGCTCACCGGGAAGTAGGCTGCGTGCGAAAACGGAATATATAGAAGAAGCCCGCAGCCCTTTTTTTCAATTGGAACCTATGAAGCCGTGGAACCGCTGAATGACGCGCGCGTCGTCCAATCAGAGGCGGCGCACATGAATAATTTACTGCGGTGTTCGAACGCAAAGCTCAGGAGGAGGGAGTTTGATTGACGTCCTCATTGGCCCGTTAGGGTATGTAGAAATGACATTACTGTGCTCCATCCAATGAGCAACGAGGGAATAGTTAGGTCTGTCATGGCGCGAGGGCGGTGGCCAGCTGCTGAATTCGCCATTACGGCACAAAAGGTTATCACGGTTAACGAACGTTTAGTGGGTTGAGTTAATTTTTTTTCTACGTTTCCTAATTTATGGAGTCCTAATTGATATGACAACGCATTGGTTGAAGTTAAGAAGCGAACCGAGTTACATAAAAAGCTTTTTTTCTCTCTCTCTCTTTTCACTACTGCAGTCTTCTTGCATGACACGCACCTCTGTCCGGACACGCCCCCTTGTCTGGACACGCCCCCTTGTGTTCCTGCGGCTTGACACAAAGCGGTGCTGCTGCTCTGCTCTCTCCAAATAAAGCCAATGAAACACAATGGGGCTTAAGTCTTTACTTATAAAACATAATGGAAATATTTCACATCTTTAGAAAAACAAATCGATTTCAATTGTACATGTTTAATTCAATTGATAGGACTTAGTGATCCACCAACACGTGACAGTCAAACATCTTTTTTGAACAGTTTGATCAACAAAGTGATGCTGGTTTCTGTTTTTCATGATCACGGTCACAGATTTTGATGGTGAATTCATTTTTTTTTTCTCTTTCTAAACAAATTCATAAACTCTGCTAGGTAACACAGAAGAGAGATGCATACAGGCCCATCAATTATCATTATAATTATAATAACAATTATTATATAATCAAAGATAAAATTGTATGATACACAAATGACTTCAAACAAACAAACAAACAAAAAAAGAACAAAAGCATATCCGACGACTCTTGATACTCCCTGTATTGTTAATATACAAACTGCACTTCGCTATGATAAATAATAAAATCAGACAAGACAGAATTGACAGCAGACTCATTTCCCCTTCACGCCGAGAAAGCGAGCACTGAATGGAAAACGGGGGAATGTCTGACATGAGCTCTTGTCATAGTGTTTAAATTGTTCTTTTTTTCCATATCGTGGGGTTAAGAGAAAGTTCACATCTGCGACAATAATAATACTATATCTGTACATATTTCACATGAATCTCAATGTTTTCCTCCTCAATTATGAGTGTGGCTATAAACATTAGTCCATTTCCTGTTGAGACACCCCCACCCACCCAGATTTGTCCAAGCAAAATCTCACTATGGGAAGCTGTTTGTCCAAACAATGTCCTTGTGTGCATTTGGGTTTTATAACCTGTCTACAAGGTGCTACAGGGCTGCTTGTGCTCGGTCTGGTTTGAAAGCTTCACACATTTTGTTGACGAAGAAAACTGAATTTCTACCAAATACCAGCCCAAACTTGCATATTTAAGGGCGAGTGAAATGTGTCCACAAGTGAGGGTGTGATTTGAGCCGACGATAATCACTGATTCTAGTCCTTTTTTTCATAATGCTAGAAATCCAGACCTCGTGGACTTAAACCCATAGGCGAGGAAGACCGTTTTTAAAAAGAACATTGAGGGGGAAAGAAACTAACAAGAGACAGACGAAAAAAAAAGAGAACAGGGTGTGGCATAAAATTAGTCTGAGTTTGTGCCAAAACACACAAGACAGTGGGGGTTTTAAGGTGTGTGTTTGTGTGGGCGTCACAAAAGATGACTCTTTGCCTTCAGTTTCCTTCGTGTGAAGGCAAACACAGTAGCTCTTCAAGGGCTTGCTGTTTGTGCAAAATATAATAGTGCACTTCTTTAATGCTACTGTTCAAGGTCTGACACGACGAGATTGCCTCTATTAGCACGTTTAAAAGGAAAAAGGCTACACTTGAGGTCTTCTTCAAGTAAAGTTCACTTAAGATCAAGTCATTTGTGATTTAAAACCACTTTACATCACACAGAGCTAGATTGTGGTCATCTTTGGGGGAAGAAATAAAACGTAAGTCTGCCTGTTCGTTAAGAGAATTACGTTCATCTGTTTGTTTTTCTCAAGTTACAAAAAAAGACCCTTTGGCTATCCCCATGTTATTTCTGAAGTGTAGTACTTTAGATCAGCACAGAAGTTAATTCCTCATCTAATTTAGATTTAAAACAGGAGTTAGAGTGACAAAACGTATAATGACCCACTCCACACAATGCCATTTACACTACACTTAGTCTGATGTGAGATGAGGCATCTTTCTACAAATGATTCGAGAGAAGAGCGGGAACTTTTTTGAACTGAAATTCACAAGAAATCTTGACAGAGTTCATAGAAGCAGACAAACAGTAACATTGTCACAGGAGGAAGTAAAAAAAAAAAAAAAAAAAAAGAAAGATCTTCATTGCACCTTCCTATCAGTCACTGCATTCCAGTCTCAGGAGGAAACAGTGCAAAGATGTAATCGGATATCTGTTAGGCTTCCCACAGCTTCCCTGGATGAGCCAGGAGTGTGAAGGGTCAGGGAGGCTGTGTGTTGGACGGCGATGTGTGACAGATGAATGAGCGGGACAGGGGGCTCAGTTGCTCTCAAACAGAGCGAGCAGGTCATCGTTACTGTTGTTGGGAAGGTCAGGGGGACCCAAGTAGGACAGCAACTCATCTGGGTTGGTCAGCTCTGGGAGAAGCTGGAAAACAATTAGGGAGATCCAGAGTTAAGAATCAACACTCAAAACGGTTTATAATGGTAAAAATAAATTCAACATAGCTGGCTTTTCATAAACATGCTGAACCATTTACCTATGAATTACATTCAAAGCAGAGGTCTGCATTATCGTGGGATTTAATTAGACATTTTTTGTTTTGCTGCAAAAGTACATTTATGATTTGTAGGGGGTTATTTTTCTATAATACAAAACAGTTCTGTTCCAATATAGCTGCAAAGTCTGTGAATCAATTAATCACTAGACTCAAATTGAATCTTTTGAACTGGTTTTGGAAGAAAATTGCTTTTATAAAAAGGCAGTTAAAGGGATAGTTCACCCAAAAATTAATATGCTGTCATCATTTACTCACCTTCATGTCGTTCCAAACCCATGGGACTTTGGTTAATCTTCTAAACACAAATTAAGAAATTTTAATAAAATCTGAAATGTTTTGTTCTCTGCAGTTAACCAAAACTTAGAAGATCCAAAACGGTCAAAAATGTGTCACAAAAAAATAATTCATATGAATTGATTAACAGTTTGAATTTAGACACTTAATAACTGCTAAGCAATGACTGACACATTCATAGAGCACATCACATATAGTAAACATGGAAGCTCAAACATGCATCCATGATGTGCGAGAACCATTGAGATTTGTTATAGTGATGTGATTCACTCAAATGAGAACTAAAGACGAATTAAATATTTTCAACATATAAGGCACCATATCTCTTTATTCTACAGCTTGAATCACATGGATACAATTTTAAAACATTTTTTTGGATCTTCAAAGTTTGATTATCTGGACTTTTAAATGGAGACACTTTTTTTGTTTTGAAGTCATACAGGTTTGGATAGATATGAGGGTGAACTATCTCTTTAAGAGTAGAACACTATAACCAATATTCCAAAACAGTTGCAAATGTGTCCTAAAGCAGATGTGGGGCTGGCCGTTCCCCAAAATCTTTCCAAAAAGGGGAACGAACAGCTTTAAACATGCATAACTGCATGCATGGGACCTCAGTTAAGCAAGAACGGGTGGGAAGAAGATCATTATAAGTTGGTATTGGGTGTACATGGAGTAAAATCCCACAGAAACTGGCGGTTTTGCTCTGCAGACCTCTAATTTAAAGTGTTGACACCATGGGCAAAAGTCATTGCTTTGATCTGTAATAGATGTTTGATTCTGACTTACATCAAGGGCCGGCTCTGAAACGTCACCTGGTCCCCCGGGACCCCCCAGCCCAAAGCTGTCTGTGTGCATCCGAGGATTCTGGGAGGAGTTGCGGGAGTGCATGGGTCCACCGGGGCCACCCATGTTGGAGTTACCATGGAGAGATTGATGCTGCTGTTGCTGCTGCTGCTGTTGAAGGGGATTGTGGGAAGGTTCCATGCGACCAGAGTGAGGCATCTTTATTTAGGAGGAAAGGTGTAAAAAAATAAGACTGAAGCTGGAACACACTTGACAGCAATTTAGTGACTCGTCTTATGTTTCAATTAGGGCAGATGAGATGTGCTGCGAGTGACAGACAGGAACACTGCGCTGTGCTGTTGCACACAGAGACGTTTGAATGGATCTTATATGTGACAACATACGGGAAAGACAGAAAGCGAGACGCCAGTAAAACACACTTGGAAATCCAAAGTAAGGATCATTTCAGTCCAGTACATGCAGCAAACCAGCTGCATTAATTCAAGACATATAGTCAAATACATTTATAGATTTACATAATTATTTCATTTTAGATTTTTTGCAAGCAAGCCAGCTAGACATAGAAGTATTGATGGATGGATAGACAGACAGATGAAATATGGATAATTAATAGATAGATAGATAGATAGATAGACAGACAGACAGATAGAAAGATATATAGATAGACAGACAGACAGACAGATAGATAGAGACAGATATATAGATAGATAGATAGATAGAAAGATATATAGATAGACAGACAGATAGATAGAAAGATATATAGATAGACAGACAGATAGATAGAGACAGACAGACAGACAGACAGATAGATAGATAGATAGAGACCGATAGATAGATAGAGACAGATAGATAGATACACAGATAGACAGACATACAGACAGAGACAGATAGATAGATAGATAGATAGATAGATAGATAGATAGATAGATAGATAGATAGACATACAGACAGAGACAGATAGATAGATAGATAGATAGATAGATAGATAGATAGATAGATAGATAGATAGATAGATAGAGACAGATATATAGATAGACAGACAGATAGATAGAGACAGATAGAAATATATAGATAGATAGATAGATAGATAGATAGATAGATAGATAGAAAAATATATAGATAGACAGACAGACAGACAGACAGATAGATAGATAGAGACAGATAGATAGATAGACAGATAGACAGACATACAGACAGAGACAGATAGATATATATATAGATAGATAGATAGATAGATAGAGACAGATATATAGATAGATAGATAGATAGATAGATAGAGACAGATAGAGATATATAGATAGATAGATAGATAGATAGACAGACAGACAGACAGACAGATAGATATATAGAGACAGATAGATAGATAGAGACAGATAGATAGATATATAGAGACAGATAGATAGATATATAGAGACAGATAGATAGATAGATAGACAGACAGACAGACAGACAGACAGACAGACAGACAGCTAGATAGATAGATAGATAGATAGATAGATAGATAGGAAAACCAACCTGTCCTGACATCGGGTGTCCCACAGGTTTTTCAGGGGTAAGGAGACCACTCGGCAGGTCAGACTGGTAGGAGAGAGGGGGCGGCCCAGAGGCAAACTCCCCCAGGGTCGGTGTGCCAGGGGCATTGGGGAAATCAGAGAAGCCTGGTTGATTAGAGTATCCTGAGCCACCTGGAAGACATGCAACAATAAATTAAATAGGAAGGTCAAACGTATTTCATCCAAAAAATCATGCCATGTTTTTGTGATCACTATGAGTCCTTTACAGTTGGATGTGACACCTACCCTGGCTGGGATAATCAGGTGTGCTGCTGCTTCCACCTTGTGGCATAGACTGGTAGGGCGAGGAGGCTGGCCCTAAAGCTGCAATCATCTCCATGACGTTGGGCAAGATTATATGACTAGGGCTCAAGGTGCGACAGCGTTTCAGGGCAGGGCCGTCTGGGTCCTCTTTAATATGCAGGTCTGGTTTCACCGGGACCGGCTTCCAGCTGCACACCGGATCAATGGTGATCTCCTCATAGTCCGAACTAAACAAGGAGAAAATAGTTTAAGAAGTAAAATACAGAACATGCTCCAGCTTATAGTGGCCAGGAACCTTAAACCTAGACAGAAAGAGTATGTTTGACCCTCACATACAGCAGCTGACCACTACTTATGGACCCAAACTGGACGATACTGGTGATACCAATGCCATGAACTTTACAAAATTTGATAAATCCATCAATCCGTTCTTGCTTGGAAATGCTTCTTAAAACAGCCTGGGAACTTGTAAACAAAAAAATCTGTGCACTCTTCCTCTGGAAAATTGGGTAGATGCCAGCAAATCATATCTCACCCGGCTCTTGCCATTTTTGTGTGCAATATGCGTCACATGGTCAGGGAACAGTCCATGGACATGCAGTTTACGGCTAAAAATAGCATAATTTAGGATATCTGCAATCACAGTTTAGATGCTGAGGTTATATAAAAACTTACTTCTGGATGTAGATCAGAATGCCCAACATGTACTGGTCCACTTCTAGCCCCTCCAGAAGGGCTGTTTTACTGCAAGGAACAGAGAGGTTTGTCAAACTGTACAAATACATCAGATATATACCATACAAAACACATTTTTAGGAATGCACTTTTATACAGTATGATATTATTCAGGCAAATACGATAGGGCAATAGTTATTTAATAACAATGAATAAAAATATAAATAAATGTGTTATTCTAATTTTAATATTATAATTTTTTTAGTAATATTAATAACAGTACTATTTTAATCATTAATATTAGTATTTGTCATAATATTAATAAAAAACTAACATTAAGAAAAAAAATTATATTAGATTATTAAAACTAATATATATTAATATTACATAAAAAATTATATTGTATTTTGTCTAGATATATTACACATAAAACAATATAATCATGTAAATATTAGAATTTAAAAGTGAATGTAGGCATCATAACATTATAAAATATAGTATGAAAAATGCATATTCATTTTGAGATTTGTAATAGACTACATTTAGCAGTGTATTAAATATTAGTGTTTGTAATACTTTTAAGAGAATTGGATATATATCTGGATATATTTTGCATCCCAAATCATTTTCCTAGCATTAAAACAACAAAAAGGCCATGGAGATGAAGAGTAAAATGAGAAGATGACTCTTACTTGCACACAGGACAACGCCAAGTTCCTCTCTCACAGTTGAGCTGCAGGTATGATTCCAGGTCGAAGCACTGTGGACCAACAAAGATGTTAATCATCAGAGAAATTTACTGTACAATGTCATGTGATTCGAATGTAAGCTTGCAGGTCTCGTCACCTGTATATGTCTGCAGTCGTGGCCCCTGGCAGGAAGCTGGATGCGTCGGAAGGTGATCGGACACTTGAGCGACACCTTGATGGCTGTCTGTTCCACACCATCCTCACCGTTAAGGCCGGGAGTTCCTGGGATGGTCCCGCTACTGAAGTTCCTCTTAACTGTGGCAGAAGAAAAGAGGATGAATTTTTCGGCTTTTATTTGGCCAAAAATACAGTAAAAACTGTGAACTATTTTCACAATTTAAAATAACTGTGTGCTACGTGACTATATTTAAAAATGTAATTTATTCCTGTGATGCAAAGCTGAATTTTCAGCATCATTACTCCAGTCTTTAGTATCACATGATCTTTCAGGTATCATGTTAACATGCTGATTTGCCGCTCAAGAAACATTTCTGATTATTATCTATGTTGAAAATAGTTGTGCTGCTTAATAATTTTGTGGAAAAACCCGTGATCCTTTTTTTCAAGATTCTTTGATGAATAAATGCAAAAGAACAGCATTTTTTTTTTCACTCACTTTTAGCGACACAGTGGTCCGCTGGCAGGAGCCTCTTCTTCATCAGACCCTGAAGCACTGAGCGCACAGATGGCCTGTGAACCAGCTGCAGCACGAAAAGATGAGACTGCGAGAGAAAAAAGAAACAGGAAATGAACTGCTGGCCCATATTAAACTCTTATTTGTCAGGATGTTTCTAATTAAGTAGACATATTCTGAAGTAAATGAGCGTTGCAAGTCTCTGTACTCACACAGCAGCAGGCCGTGACCGTTATCTGGATGGTGTTGCGTCCCGGCTGACACACATGCTTCAGGTAAAGGGGTTTGTGGGAAGTCTTGTTGTCCCCGCGCTCGATGGTGAGAGGCGTGGCGTTGACGCTCACCTGTACCGATGCCGGCCAGTTGGTGTTCATCTGCCGGTCTTCGTGGTGATAGCACTTAAACTGCAGCTCCAGGTCAGGCCTAGAAAACCCATGATAGATAAGATGACGTTAAATATGACAATACTGACACATTCACAAACACAAATAATCCCGGAGATGCTGGAAGGGATGAAAATGTCCGACCTCATCATAAGGGTCTTATACACGGAGTCTCGCAGCTGGAAGACGTGGTTGCTCACAGCCAGGTTGTGCTCCAATCTAAACGGCTCCAACACCACCCCGTCCCGTACAGGGAAGGTCAGACGCAGGTCATCACTGGGGTTTCCTGCAGACAGAAGAGCAGAGTTTCAGTTACTGAGGTGCCACATGGCTTTCATTCATATCTCATTTGGCAAGAAACAAAGCCATCTTATAAGTATTGAGTATAAGTTTTTTTTAGCAGCCATATTGGGTTTTAGTTGAGACTTATCGTCTTGTTAACAGTGTCAAACGCAAACTACCCTACCCCGGCCTTTACCCTAAACAGTGTTGTTATAATTACCTAAAACTGAAAGCTGAAATGGATTTTCATCTAATATTTGTATTTTGTTATGAGTTAAATAACGTTGAATGAAGTAGTACTAAAATGACTTAAAATAACACTGCAATGAAAAGAAATTAAAGCCTAATAGAAAAGAATAATAAAAAAACGACAAAAGTACTTTTCAAGATTACTAAAAGTAAACTATAATGAAAAAAAAGCTAATTAAAATATTGATAAATACTAGTGTTATATAAATAATACTAAGAAAACAGCTCCCTTATGTGAAAAAAGCAGCTTTATACGAAGATTCATATGAAGTTTTCATCTTATGTGAGTGAGCATTATTTTAACCTTTTTTTTTGTGCAATTTCTCACTAAAAGAGCATTTGATAAAAATAAAAATAAAAAGTACATGCAATTTTGAATCCATCAGGAATCTATTGGAAATTGTGGTCTTTATATGATGTGGTTAAAATTGTTAAGCAAATTCCTATATTTTCATAAAATATTCTGAAGTCTAACAATTTGTTTTCTCTGGAACATCATATGCAGATAAACCCCTCAATAAAGCTTGAATGAAATGCTTGAATTAGATTTTAACGCCAACTTTTTACATGTGATAAGCATTTTATATGACAGCAAAATATTTTTATTTCCATTTACATCAAAGAGAATTATAAACATTCCAGAGATAAGGGGGTGTTCGCTTGGCTGCAGTGTCGAGTGTTACCTGTAGGTGGCTGCAGAGAGTTAATGTTGGGCTTGATGTCATGGAGGAAGGGCGACTTGACATCTTGGCCGGGTGACATATATGGGGGCATCGAACTGCCAGGGGTCATGGGAGGAGTGGGGTTTCCTGGGAGAGGAGAGCTGGGGTATCCTGGCATCGCACGTCCAGGCTGTGAAAGACCAGACGTGTGTACAGGCATTACAATCTGTGGCCAGATTATCTTTACAGTTAGATTTTCATAACAGATACTGTGCAAAAACACACTCAGCTGTGTGGAGTTTGGACCCTGGCTGCTAAAGTCAGATCAATGCACTCACACGAAATGGTGGAATATTAACAGGCAGCTCCAACCAACACACGTTTCACCAAACACACACATGCATGCAAGAGAAGACACCAACCCCATTGACTGCGGCCTGGCTGAAGGTGCTGTACCCGGCCCCCGTCACTCCTGAGGGCAGACTGTTGTGGCTGTTGCCCTGTCCGTTAAACTGGTCCGCTTGCTAAAAAAAACACAAATCTTTCAACATCAGGTCTAAACCAGAGCAAATCAACCTTGGTTAAGCATAATCATAGGGAGCTCAGCGCATTGCATTCTGGTACTGCTTCCTCCACAGAGATACATACTTGAGAAATTAGGTTTTGTAACAGAGCCTAAGCATGCACTCATTTAGTGCACACTACAGTGAGATGACAATAATTATAATCTACCACTGTAATTCAATACCCAATTCAATACTCAATACCCAATACTAATCGACCCAGGTTGGTTCGTGTTTCACTGGTACTTCCAAAAAATCCTTTCATGACTAGATGCCTCTTTAAAGTACACTGCTGTATTTGTTAGTATCAAATGCTGGTGTACTTCTCTAAAAAAAACGGCAGTTTGTTTGTCACTAATATGGAGAAAAG
The DNA here is from genome assembly GCF_023724105.1 of Carassius gibelio. Lineage (NCBI taxonomy): Eukaryota > Metazoa > Chordata > Actinopteri > Cypriniformes > Cyprinidae > Carassius > Carassius gibelio. The sequence continues at coordinate 2,016,786 of NC_068380.1, read as the reverse complement.
GAAACTGTTGTTTGGGAAACACGATGCTGCTTTCAAACTGAAAAATATGACTATAAATAAAATATGACTGCAAGTTTTAGAAAGTACCTAAATTTGGTTACTAAGAAGGCTCAAGTCTTTACAAGCAACTTGATTTGAGGTGTCACACACCCGCAGCATGCCAAAGAAGTACTAAAATACTCTGGGTTTTTTCCAAATCCTAACTGCAAGTGTGAGCAATAACAGCGATGATCTTTGTACCTTGTAGTACTGGTTGGGGTTTCCTGGTCCTGCAGGATACTGGCCCATATTGGGTTGCTGGAGGGGCATTCTGTGGGTTGGGTAAGATGGCGACGGAGCGGACCGCTGTGGACCTGGGCCGTGGTACTGCATGGGCTGGCCTGGGTACGGGCCTCCAGCTCCCATCCCGGGACCGTACTGCTGACCTGGAAATCCCTGAAAGAACAGAACAGAACCAAATGTCAGCACTAAGCTCATATTTTTGTCTTAATCATTTTTGTTAAAGACAGTTGTTTTGAAGAGTCAACATCTAGTTTTTAACCATAACAGAAATATATATGTATATATTTTTTTTTAGCTCTGTTCCAAAATCTAAATATACTCAGCTAGTTATGTGATCTCAGCATGTCTGCCACCATAATGAGGAACCACACTAATGTAGTGTTATTCTTAACTAAAGCGAAAAATATTATACATATTTTTTGTTAAACAAGATGAAAAACTTAGAGGAAAAAAGACTAAACCTTGCTTTGCCAAATAACTGAAATTAAATGTTCAGTTGAAATACTAAAACTGAAAAATAAAAATAAAGTCAAATTGACAAAGCACATATATTTATTGAAACCTAAACTAAAATTAAAATGCAAACCAAAAATATATAAATATAAACCAATCCAATATATTAATACTATAACAGTGCATTTGTTCAAAAATCTAGTGAGCTGCAAAAATCACAAACCCTTCCCAAAACCCTTTAAAAAGTCCTGACGCACAATTAGTTTTGGTAAAATATTGCTTTGGTTATGATGCTAACCTAAAGATGTGATCAAAAACTTCCAGTTATAAAATTTTCTTCATCAGCAGTTTATTATATAATATTAAACTATATTATACAATAAAAGTAAGTTAACCACAATGAGGTATTATTAACGAACATTTTACAATATGGAATAAATTACATGCAACATCTCGGATGACTTCTCCTAAGCTGATAATAACGCATTATGGCATTATCGGTGATACCTCATGGCCTTTGTGTCAGGAACATGTCTGATTGTCATATATATTGCCTAAACTGCATCTACTTTGACATCTGAATGCTCAAGTTGGTGAACATGAGTCTCCACTCACGTCCGAGTTATAGGGGCGTTTCAGGCCCTGCTGATGGCGTGGAGGACCCTGCTGGCCTCCTGGGTAGACGTGATGCTGGGGCAACCTCTGACCCTGCTGTGGGTACATGGGACCCATGGAAGGAGGTCTGGAGCCGACCATTCCGGAGGGGGCCATGCCGGGTGGGCCACGGGGTCCAGAGTGTGACAGGAACTGAGTGTTGTAAGAGGAAGCACCACCCATCTGCAGAGCAAAACAACACAGAGATCCACACCCATCAGAACCAGCGTCGGGTAACAATGGCTGGAGACATGCCTGCTGTCGTGACTTATGACTGTCAGGCCCTAGGCATGAAAGGGAAACGGCAACTAGGTCACCACTGTAAACAATCAAAATCCTTCGTGGCCATGATGTCTGCCATCAAAACCCGAGAAGAAAGGCGGTATGTAAAATCTTCTAGAAAAATGAGGGGAAAATACTTTGCTTTTTTTTTTTTTTTTTGCAATAATTAAAGCCATGTTTTTGGAAACAATGCTGGTTTATATGCATTCGTCCAGCAGGGGGAGAATTGAGCACAATGAAACCAGAGGTTACTGTGTGTCACACAATAATAATTGCTGAAGTGGATTGCAAAGCATTTACCACAAAAAAAATGAAGCAGAGTTTGCACCAATCAGATTAACAGCATTAAAAAACAGAAATTAAACAAGGGGACAAGATTCATTACTAAAACATTTAACCATGGCATGACTTATTCCAGTGACCTTCTCTTCAGTACTGTTCACCGCAACATAGGTCAACTGTACATAACGTGAACACAAACAAGTCAAGTCCCTTACAGGCCCGTAGTTGAGCTCCTGGTTCTGCTTCTCCTGTATCGCGGCTACAGTTGCTGTGGCGGTGGCCGTCGCTGTGGCTGCGGCCGCGGCTACAGCAGCTGCGGCAGCCGCTTGGGTGAAGTCAGTGGGCGGCCGGACTCCATGGGGCGGCATCCCGAGGGAACCCCCTCCGTTATTTGGGTAACTAAAGAGGACAGACAGAACACATTTCATCATAAAATAAGATTAAGAAGCTGCTGAATAAAGTGACTTGAGATATTTTTTTGAAGGTGGCGTAAGTGAAGCTGATTCTTCACATTGTTGTGGAAGGAAGGTGTTGGTCTTGCGTGTCAAGGGGGAAGCTGACTGCTCTGAGTCAGTGATTCACAAGATTTATTGCGCTGCAAATTGATCTTAAGAGACATGAGTGTGTGTGAGTGGTTCTGTGAGTCAGCGCAGGGGTGGGACGTTACAGAACACACATCCCCCACTATAGTGATGTCCTTTCCGGCTGCCTGACGTCACGCAACTCCCACAAGAAGCAAAGTCTAAATACAGCCACACAAGACACTGGTCAATCTTTGGTTTCCTCACCTGCCCCCATATCCAGGCCCGGTCGCGTATCCCCCGCTGGGCCGCCCGTACATGCTCTGCTGCATGAAGCCCTTGTTGGGCTCAGGGTAGCCCTGCTGGCTCATAAACTGAGGGGAGTTCATGCCTGGGCTGTTGCCAGGCATCATGTGACCACCGGCTGAGTTACCGCCTGGACCCATGGGAGCACCAAAAACCTGCCGACAACAAGAGGAGTTGGTAACACTTTAGAATAAGGTTCCATTAGTTAATGTTAGTTAACTACTTTCGTTAACATGAACTAAGCAAGAACAATCCTTCTACAGCATTTATAAGTCTTAGTTCATGTTAATTTCAACATTTACTAATGCATTATTTAAATCAAAAGTTGTGCTTGTTAACATTAGTTAATGCACTTTGAATTACCATGAACTAACAATGAATAACTGCATTTTCATTAACTAACATTAACGAAGATGAATAAATACAGTAATAAATGTATTATTCATTGTTTGTTCATGTTAATTAATACATTAACTAACATTAACTAATGGAACCTTATTCTAAAGTGTTACCGAGGAGTTTTTAGATTAGTCATGTACGTAATTGAAGATTTAGTTTTTTTTTCATTATTGCTATTATGTCTCTCTCTCGCTCTATGTTCTCAGTGTAGACTACAGGAGCAGTGAGCAGCATAGAGCGCCCTCTCGCGGCTGTAGACGGTAATGTTTTCTCTTGGTTCTTGGTTCTAAATAAATGCGACTTATAAATGTTTTTTTCCTCGTTATGAAGTATTTTCAGACTGATGCGACTTCTACTCAGGTGCGACTTATAGTCCGAAAAAAACGGTAGGTGTGGGTTTGGAAATTATGAATTTTCACTGGTATCATTTTGAGATGGAAGTGACAAAAAATTATAATAAATAATTATAACACAATATTTATGAATTACTATATGTAAGTGTTTAATTATTTCTCAATAAAACAAGAACTGCTCTGAATGATTCTAAATGGTTTGTTAATGGGATCTGCTGGTTCACTGACAACAAGAAGAATGTTTTGTTTAAGAACCAGACATGCGTAGGACATTCTTGGAACATGCAGTGCTTTCTTTGTGGTAAACAAGCTGGTGACATCATCATGGCTGAGGGCCATTCTTACCTGGCTGGGTGAAGGATTGGTTACCCCCCACACTGTGGTTACCACAGAGAGGGAGCCGGCAGGCTGACTGGGGCCTTGTTGCCAGGGGACAGGATCATATGGGTAAGAGGCGTCACTGCAGGGCGAGAGAAACACATGGACACCGGGGTTATTAGTGCATCTGAGTGCTTCCTGTATAAAACGCTCTTAATTCACTTCTCACTGATCCACCTCGCATTACCCACAGCCAGATCCATATTATATTCCATCTACCACTTTTGTCCTGGTATGATATCAGCATATGGTGTAGAGTGTGTGTGTGTGTGTGTGTGTGAGAGAGAGAGAGAGGATCTTTCTGCGACTTCAGACGTGTCACAGCCACATGCTCTGAAGGTACTCGGCACAATGTTTCCATGGCGACTCCACAGTCACTTAGAGACAGGAAAGAGTAACGATGCCAAGGGAGGGGGGGGTGAGAGAGTAAGTGTGTGTGTGTGTGTGTGTCTACTGTTTTCTGTGTAACTGGATCAAACCAGATCGCTCTCAATAATCGCTCGCCATCTTTCCATAATTATCCAAACTACATCACATGCTGATCAGAACTGGGAAACATGGACCTTAGAGTCAATGCCATATTTAATTGGACTTGAATAACAACGAGGCTGTGACTGATGAATGTTGTACTGTTATGTACATCGTTCCTCTGGAAAACTAAAAAAAATTAGACCTGAATTAAAGCTGTGCAATCTATTGAATGGATTACTAAGGTCTTGGATTAATGTCAATATATATGGGGGTTAGTACAGCTCCAGCAGAACAATGTTAGGAAAATTATCAGGTAACCCATCAAAACATGCACCTAAATCTGCATTTTAGGGACTGGAAAGGACTTAATGGATAGGACTTTGCCCAATAAGCCAACTTAAAACAAAAAGGATGGGAACAGAGCCCAAAACAACAATATTAGATAATGCTGAGTTAGCTGGTAACTTGTTTTACGACCTGTAACAATGCATGGTCAAACCATAACATGCAAATTACATGAGCACTCGCTGGTGCAAGTGACAAGAGTGAAACATATTTTAGGAAAAATAAACATGGTGGGAAAAAATCTTGAGTGACTGTCATGCATCTTCAAAACAACTTGAATAATTTATCATCAGAAGTTCAGCCAAGAAGCCAAATGCATCTTTTATTGCCATCGTAAATCCTACACTGAAGCAAAACAGATACTACCGTTCAAAAGTTTTTGTTTTTGAAAGAAATTAATCCTTTTAATTCAACAAGGATAAATTAAATTGATCAAAAGTGACAGTTAAGACATTTATATATATTTTTTGAATTATTTTATAAAAAGCTGGTCTTTTAAACTTTCTATTAAATCAAAGAATCCTTGAAAAATTATTCACAGTTTTGAAAAAAAAATTTGATAATCATATTGTTCCTTGAGCAGTAAATCAGCTTATTCGAATGATTTCTGAAAGTTCATGTGAAACTGAAGACTGGCGTAATTTCAAATGAAAAATCAGCTTTGATCACAGAAATAAATTACAATTCTAATATATTACAATACAAAAATAGTTAATGATAGAATAGTAAATAGTAAAACATTTCACAACAATATGATGTTTTTGATCAAATAAATGCAGCCTTCATTGGCAATAGAGACTTTCAAAATCATTTAAAAAAAATCTTACAGACTTCAAACTGTAGATAAGGGGAAATATTTCTATAGTAGTGAGTATTAAGTATGGAGTAGTACCGAGCACATTAATAACATTTCCTATCTAATTAACAAAAAGGCGAGTTCACTGAATGAGCTCCAAATTGTCTTGATTTTGTCACAGTTTCAACAGTGATTCAGTTGCAATACTGTGATGATTTAACAGAAAAAAAATTAAAATACAGTTAAATGGCCAGTAAATTATCTTGAGTCACTACTTATTGGCAGGAGTGCCAAAAACCTTGGACACTGAATGGGAGCAATCCAGGTAAAACTTATCCAAGCGGCAACAGCTCGAAAGTATCAAGAAAATGAAACCTGCGAGGGTTTATCAAGTGATAACTGGCTCTGAACAGCTTCTCACCTGAACTGACCCGAGACACCTCGACCCCACTGCCACATGAAAGACTCTTCTCTTTAAAGCCCTTGAAGAAAGATGAGATCCCCTTCGTGACACATTTTCACCTCGACCTGCGGCTAAGTATCTGCTGGCCTGCAGCCCACAGGAAATTGAGGTTCCAACAAAGGCTCAAAGCAAGACTCTCATTGAGGCTGGTCATTGCATTGCCGGGGCAAATAAACAAAATGCTTAAAGGCATTGCATAGGAGGCAGGGGTTTCTCTTAAAGTTCTTCTGTAGGAAAACCACCAAATACCCCCTCCGCACTCTGAAACAGGAAACTGTGGTTTCAAAGCCAAATCCTGCAGCAGCCAATCAGCAGCTGAGAGACAAAGCAACCAATCAATATTAAAAAACCCAACACCCGTGCAGATTGAGAGCTCAGTGAATGAGAGGAGAAGGTGTGGGCACGAGGATTTATCTTCAGTGTACTGCGGTGAGAGCAAAACGCCAACTTCCACTTTTTCTTCATGTTCAGAATGTTTGCTTCATTATCGCCTCTGAAGCAACATAATTCCCTCTCAAATATCAGTAAAACTTGAGAAAATTTAAACACCTACATAAAAGTACACCTACATACGGGAGCTCACAGTACATCACTTACTAAATATTTAAAGCATCAAATTAGAATGAAAGCTCTACCTGAAAGTACCAAGAGCACTAGTGGTGGGCGGGATGACCAAAAATGTATACCACAGTATTTTTCAAAATGATACCGGTTTCACTGTATATGACAGTATTTATAAATTTTTTTCCATGCATGACCAGTTGTAAACCACATTTTCTACTGATTGATAGAGAAAATAGGCTACTGCAGTGGATTTACTTAGAATGCCTATTTTATACCGTCATGATGAGGGAATATTGTAGAAAAGTTCCAATCTAAAGATTGACGAAACACGACCCATTAATACATGTTAACCAGGAATCACTCTTATTTATAATCTGATAAACGCAACATGCATGTCCAATAGATGCATGTTAAGCAGCTATGCAGTGGTTTTGGCTATATTATTTTTGGTCTCATGCAGTGCACTGCCTGCATCTGAGTAACAAAAAAAAAAACTAGAACAAAAAAAACCCAATAAACAAAAAGTGCATAATATTAGCAGACAAACTATGCTCATATTTATAATTCCAAACAGTCAGTAAGCAACAGGTGCTTGGAAATGCTGTCTTTTACTCATTTATTGACGAGTCGGCTGTGGTACGGCCAGCTGAAAGCAATGCCTCTCTGTCGAGACGATACTGCGACGGGAGAGTCAGATCTCGTGCCCGCGGGGCAGCACTGGTGACATCTTCCAACTGAATCATAACTAAGGTTTATCCCAAAAAGTTGCTAGGTTTGTCAGTACAGTAAATATATTCTCTGGGCGGTGGATATGTGTAGAGGTCAGTGCATATTGTAGACGAGTTCTTCTGTGTCATCACGCTCTACTAGTTCTACAGCTTCAGTTTCGGAACTTTCACGCCTAGTATCAGATACAGCTGTGTCCTCGTCAGTGTAACAGTGAAAACAGACCCCTCTCAAACATGTTCCGAACATTATTTAAACAACATCGGTATTGTGGCATTTTAAAAATTCATATAAGAAAAATAAACACCGGTATTCGGTATGAACCAGTATACCGCTCAGCACTAAAGAGCACATGAAGCAGTGGGGTTCTTTATTTCTCTTTGCTAGTTTGGAGAATGGAGAACTCTTAAAGGGTTAGTTTGCTCAAACATGCAAATTCTGTCATAATGTCTTTCCTTTTGTCAGTGGAACACACATAAAAATGTTAGGTCAGCACGGCATTTTTCCAAACAATAACAATTATTATATTAGTTATTAAATGCATATACACATACATACACACACACACAAACAATCAAACCATTTACATGCCACTAATGCTGCTGTTCGCTTTCATTTTAAGGATAACATCATCTTTGACATTTTCCTTAACTTCCTTTTGTGTTCCACAGAAGATAGTCAGTCACATGTTCGAAATGACATGAGGATGAGTAAATGACATTTGTCAATTTTAAGTGTCCTTAAAAAATAAAGTTTCCAAACAGAACTAAATAAAATTCCAAAGAACCTTTGAATCTTGGGTTCTTTAGAAAACCATCCATATACTGGTACATAATTCTAAGAATCTACAGTTTACCATTAATAACTTGTTTTCCCCTCCAATTAACCACAAAGCACTCTTTAGAACCCTTAAACAGATAAAGAAATCTCAAAGAAGCAAAACACAACAACTCACAAAAAACACATTTAAACTGCACGCCAAGGCTAATCTCATCCAGATAAGGCTGCAAAACCAAAACACATTGCTTCCCTGAAGCTATTAAAATGTGCAAAATCAACAATCAAAACATCAGTGCTAGGTTTCAGACTGTTGAGTGCAGCTCTGAGGGAAGCAGGTGTCAGTGTGAGGGGGGTTTGAGAGATCAGAATGTCGTTACAGAGGAAACAGTGGGCGCGAGTCACATTTTGACTTGCAGCTGCGCCGAGCTGACGCACAGGAGCTACTGACCTGTGTGGCGTTGGAGGCAGGGCAGGTTTCATGGAGTTGATGGGGTTCATCGGAGGAACCTAGGGGTCTATGGGACACCCCGAATCACCTCAACCTAGCAGGCAGTCTGCAAAAGATAAAGATAACATGAATGAATGAGAGACACGTTAGAATAACAGCACTCAATCAAAGCAAAGGCTCTGTTTTTCTTTCACTCACTATGGCAGACGTGTAACACCGCTGTATTGGCTTCAACCTATTTCATTTGGAAGGCTCTCAGATGGCTGCGGTTTTGCCCAGAGGCGCGAGGGGTTAATCAACAACTGACTGCGCTAGCACATCTTTCTCAGTGCTTTGATAGGGTGGGTTTTGCAATCGTTTCTTCGAGTTGGAACCTTTCCACCAATCAGAGTTTAAAAAGCAGCCAGCGCCGCACACAAAGGAGTGAGATTTGACAGCATGTGTCATCTCGTGGGCTGCTGCACCACAGACGAGAGAATCTCTGGACTGCAGCACCTGAGACAAAAGCCGGTGCAAAGCCTGAGCTTTAAAACAGAGCGACGGGTCACAACCGTAGACGACCTGAACGCTACGCGTTACTGCAGGATCCTCGCGCTCTCTGTGGAGATGGGAGAAGCCAGGGAAGGAGGGAGGGAGAGGGCTATTTATAGCATGATTTGATTTCAGAAAGAAAAGAGAGATGTGGAAACACGGAGGTTCTCATGGCCGCTACCGCCACCGCTTTGAGATCCGAGCCCTCTGCGAAGATAACGCCTTCAACCCCGCTCAATTATTTAAGCTATCAGGCAGCTTGTTCCGACCAAAGAGGGTGCTTCTTTGTGTGTGTGTGCATTTAGATTGGACAACGTTAATGACAACAAGACCCCCGCCCCACCCCACTGCCTCTCTGTGTGTCTAAACTCTTAGGGGTGAAGCTTGATTAGTGCACATGCTAATTTGCCACTAACATCAGTGGCTGTCAGTCCCCCTACACCCCTAACTCTCTCTCCACCCCCTCAACAACGCTTTGCACTTCCATTTTCTTCTCTTTCCTCACATTTAGGTCAGTTACTCCACAGCTTGAAAATAAAGGTGGATGAATGCCGCTGCGTCAAGGGGGGCTACAGGAAGAGTCACTCAGAGGAGTGACAGAGTTGATCAGAGAGAGGTTCACCTACAGGGATAATGAGAGGATCGAGCGGAGGATGAGAAAGGGAGGTGGGTGGCAGTGACAAAATGAGATCCTCCATTGTCGTGTTTTGATAACCACTTGACTGAAGCAGGCTTAGCAATATTTACATGCTTGCTTAGCCATTTTCATTAGCTCGCTTAGCCATTTTTCGCCGGTCTCACGGTTATATACTAACCGTCACACCCCTAATAAATATATATATAAAAAAAAAAAAAAAAAAAAATATATATATATATATATATACATATATATAAAAACATTATATAATAATAACTGAATGGTGTTTGCCCTGGCAAAATTCACTCCCACAGTTCTAGGACAGCAGATGCTAGGGCACTCTGGGTTGATTTCTTACTGGTCCAGGGTAAAATTGCCCAACCTCTTATCTCTAAAAGACCACTATTGATTACTAGCTTTCTGTATCAAGCAAAAATACTTGTTTATTACTTTTGAATTCTGGAACCTGTATCTATGAAACACATTACCTTATAGCCCTTCATAATTAATTAACTGCCAAGTGACAAGCATTAATGGCGTTTAATTAGCCCCAGTGCATCTCATCCCACCCCTGTAATCATTAATCTCTCATATTGGAACAATCCTTCAGTGAAGGAGCATCTATTCAAACAGTGGACAACCGTAATCCATCCACTCTGGAAACACGAAACAACGCTTGTGAGGAACACACACACATAGTTAAAGACCCCATGATTTGCTTTCCTGTGTTGACATTTCCTATTGCAACAAAGTTTTAAGTCACAGTTATAAAACTTGCTTTACAATGTAACATTCTCATTCTACAGAGCATCTGATTGGATGACAAATTATACATGCCCCTGAGTGCAAGATGAGTCATCAAAAATTTTAATCCACTCCCCAAGTACAGAAACAGGAATACATTTTTGGCAATCAAGCCACAAAAATTAGATTTCAAAAAGTCTTTTAAAACATATCCGGAACACCAAAGTAAACATCCCAACACACATGCCAAGCGTAATCACGAGTCAAGGTGTGCTCATACTCTCAGCAAAGGACACACACGCACTCCTAAAGGTCTTATTTTGTGCTATGAAATAACGTGGTTCAGCATCTTTGCTTGTTGCTTTCCCTTCACTGTGTGACGGATAACAGCACAAACATTTCTTGCCCTGGAATGAACAGAACACACTGTTCTTTACTGCTGGGCTCCATCTAACCCCCTCCCCTCTTTTCCTCTAGTTCCACCCCTGGCCTGCAGTGACCTGTTCCTGCTGGGCTTCCCTCCCTTTCTCCAATTCTTCCAACACGTGGACCATTATTTCTTTTTCGTGCCATTTCCCTTACTTTTAACTTTCTCTACCCAACGTCTAACACACAGAGTCTCGTCCTGCACCCATCCGACAAGACCGTTCAGTCTGGGACAGCAGGGCAAGATGGAACCACAGGGGTGTGACCATTAAGGGCACGAAACGCCTCTGCTTTTTCTGCCAAACAGCACACAAAAGCAGGCAGGCCTTTGATTTCTGATAGGCCCAAGAAATGCCTGTGTGTCAGCGCTCTTGAAATGAAGTGCAGATTCAGCTCTCTGCAGGGACTGCGCTTTCAGAGGACAGAAACTGGAACCCATCACAGGTTCGGATAGTATTCTAAGAATGATCGAGATTGGGATAAAGAGGAGTATTGTTCTGAACCTGAATTCAACTTTTTTATAACTTTTTGAAATACAATGTGTGTTTTCTGCATCACTAGCAGCAACAAATGGAACAACATCTCTGGCTCAAAGGTGTAAGTCTGCAGCAGGGCTACCTGTTTATCCAAGCAACAGAGGACAAGTAGAGTTTTCGGGGAAACTATTTTCACAATCCTTTTTGGCGCTGCTAGTGCCACAGAAATTAGTATTTGTAATTAAATAATTGTTTTTCTGTATTATTGATTAAAAAAAAAAGAAAGAAGAAAAAAAAAGAGAAAACAACTGAAATAAAAAAATAAAAATAAAAATCAAAAAGCAAGAAACTGAAATGAAATTTTTTTTTTTATCATGTCGATTTTATTATATCAGTTTTGTATTTTAGTTTTGGATAAATAGTAATAACATTAATACAATTTTAATGTTAAATGTACAATAATGATTTAATAAATAACAAATTAATAAAAAAATAATATTTTTTATTTTTGTCATATTTATTATTTACTTTAAATAAATGAATTACAAAAATAAACAAATAGTTAAAATATTAACTCTGGCAGACCTAAAATTTTTAAACTGAAGTAGGAACTAAAGTATCCAATTCTGAATAACATAAGACAAAAATAAAATTATAAATTCTAGTCAAAAACTATGAAAACAAAAACTACAAAATGTTATATATATAAATATTAATATATATTTAAAAAAATATTTGAAATGCACAGATGAAGAAACACATTTTTTCCCATCTAATACAACAGTGCTTGAGAGCCAGCATCTTCAAACGAAGGACAATCCCAGTGCATCATTAAGAACAGTGGTCGCTCAAGACTAGCTGGGAAACCGCCTGTCCAAAAATCCACAATTCGTCTGCCTGCCAAATGGGGGAGCGCCTTGGGTCACACGGTTAGGACTACCCTCCCCCATGTAGCTAAAGCCAGAGCCGAGAATCTGCTGCCAAACAGAGAAAGAGAAAGAGGCTGGGGGCTGGGGAAGGGGATGGAGGATTAGGAACCACAGGAAGGCTGGGCCTGATAACGCATTCCTCCACACATGTGCACACAAACACACACACACACACACACACACTCACTGCTCTCTGGCTAAAAGTGTCTCAACACCAGCAACGGAGCTGCAGCAAAGAATGCGGGGTTGAAACTGTAAGCAAGAACAGAGTACAATAAAGATCATTGTGGATGTAAAAAGACACGCATATCACAGAGAGCAAGAAAACTAAGGGAAAACGGGATGCCGCATTACATATACGCCCACAGACAGTGAGCTGTGAAGAACACTGATCATATCTCTTACCTGAGAGATCAGGAAACAAACAGCCCAGCGATTTACTTAAATCCAAAATAATATAAGGTGTCTACCAGTGTGGCGCAATAAATGCATCAACGCATGAATATTTGAGGGTGCCAATTCTGTATTACTGCAGCAAAAAGCATGTTAAAACACGCGGTTAAGTGTTGTGACTCGCTAGCTGAAGTTGGAGTGCTGGGTCAGTTTAAAGTAGATAAATTGACGATGCATTCAAAGGTCACCCTCAAACATCCACCACCCATCCACTAAAATGTAATGTGCATAACAGTGATGAAACTGCACATTTGATTATTTGCAGTGAGATAAAAAAAACAAATGTTCCCAGTTAAACTCATACCTACCTCATTCCCCACTAATCTCGCTTCGCCTTTATGGCCTCGGCAGATTGTGTGATGCAAGTACGGCATGCAGCAAAGAAAAAAAATATGCAAACGTAACTTGAATCCCAGTGTAGGTAGATAGATAGATAAAGATGAGCTGTTTTCGGGAGAGCGACCACACTGCTGTCTGTATGTAGTGCATGCCACCTTGTAGGTCAGCTTTGTTTGTTCAGTGTCCAGGCCGTGTTTGGTGCTGTTTGAATTTCTCAAACAAACACACAGGACTTGAAGAGTGTGAGCGTGTACAATCCGGTCTGCCACCTCCCTTTGAATAAATTCATTAGCAGCAAACAGAAAGTGAAGAACAACCGGTTTTTGCACCTGGTATACACCTATGAGAGCAAAGCCAGATGCAAGAGATTCGGAAAGTGTGTGAACACTCAGCAGCATGTCAGCATCCAATTATTCGGAGTCAGTTCTAGTACTTTAAGGATTTGTTTTAAAGTCAAAGACAGCTGATTTCCAGCCCAATAAAGTGAGTATATTATGAAAAAAATATTTAATGATTTAAAAATGGATTAACTAAGAAAATAAAATGGAATAAATGAAGCTTAAAAAGTTTTGGTCTATATAAAGAAAGTCAATGGGGAATAAAAAATGATTGACTTCCACTGCATCAAAAAGAAAAAGTTAAAAATACTGAGACAGTTGTTAAAATAAACTCCAAATAACTCATACTGGTTTGGAATGGCATGAGGTTGAGCACATGGTGACTTATTTTTTGTAGACTGTGCCTTTAAACGCAAGCCAGAATTCCAAAAAGATACTACTATGACATCGCCAGCATGGAACGTGTTGAGCATCCATGTTTCATAACACATCTGTGAGCGGTTTGGACGTTTGTTTGTGTCTGGAAGAGCGGCAGGGCATCAGGCCAGAGCAAGTATGTAGTGGTGGAACAAAACAGGCAGTCACCATCTTAAATCAGCAGATTTAGTGGGTCTCTACGTGTCACCATTACTCAGACACCAAAGTTTGGGGGGAAATGCTTGTCGCCGCAAGGTTCATTTCATCACCATGAAACTATGACAAATGCTTCTGCTTCTCATCTACCGTCTGCTTGGAAGTTTGGGAGTGTCCTGGACTCTCCAGTGCCAATCAAAACTCTCAAAAAGATACTCTTGGTGGAAAGACCTGCGCTACAAAGTACCAACAAAATTTCACAAAGAAAAGGACTAGGAAAGACAATTAATAAGCATCAGGGCTCCAGACTGCGAACAAATGCTCCCATTTCGTGACCTTTTTTTTTGACGGTGCAACGAAATATTGTGAGAAGTAGCACTGGCGTGACCACCGCATGCACCGCCATTTCTGTTGCATACGAGAAACATCAAACGAAACAAAAGCGTAACAAAATCTCATTACTCGTTTGAGCTGCTCAGCACAGGCCGTTTCAATTTGGACTGTGACCGAAAATGTTGCCCTTATTTGTGTATTAAGTAAAATGTGGAAAATATGTGATATATTGTGTTGCGGGCAGATTTAAAAGTGTGCCCCTAAATCATCTTCTTGTGCACCCAAAAATGTTCAGTCAGGGGCTACAGTGCTCTTAGTAAGAATAGTTAGTCTGGAATCCTGAGGAAATCAGTAAAGTTCTTTACCTATGTGCAGCATTATATTTGTACCATTCTTCAGCAATTTCCCCAAACCCTTATCCCCAAATCCTTGTCGATACCATAAAACTATCACACATTTCTGCTCCTTTTCTACCATCCCAGGTTCAAAAAGCTCTTCAACTACATCCACCGCCATTATATTTTTACCATTCCTCAGTGATCTCGCTTCTCAAACCCTTTCATCTCTTCAGGTCCAAAATTGGTGGGAAATGCTTCGGTTTCTGCTTCTCATCTACGGTCCCACTTTCCCCAATGCCAATCAAAACTCTCAGAAAGATATTCTTTGTGGAAATATTTGCTCTCCAATGTCCCAACAAGACGTGCCTCAAGGAAATGTAGTAGTTCTTTATTTGCGAGCACAGCCATTATATTTCTATGAAAAATTTGTAACGCGGCTGAATTCATCAGTGTTTCTAGTTTATTAGCAAAGCCGTCAAGATGCATCGCCATTCTGCGAGGCAAGAAAAGGTTTAGTGGAAGTGCACAATGGAGCACATTCATTTGGCCGATATCAGATTTCTTCACGGGCATCAGTGAACGGTCTATAGGAGTCCAAGCCTAGCTGCTCTAAAACCCATTTCCCTCGTTCACGTTCGTTGAAATTGAGCTACGGCAAATGCAAATGGCATTACATTGCATTGATTCTCTTTTAATGACTTTGTTACACCTCTGACTGTCCTTTACAAAAGCAGAGCTGGCTCGTTTGTTCAAGGGCCTCCGCTTGATAAACTTGCCTGACTTCAATGCTCAGCTGCTCTGTGTGTGTGTGTGTGTGTGTGAGTGTGTCTCTCTCTTGCTCGCTCTCCGCTGCAACGTGACTCGCTCTGCACACAGCAGTGTCTTTCTCTCTTTTGCTGGTGTAGAGGAAAAAAACAGATCGACTGACTGATGGTTTGGCTGATGAACGGTGACAGAGCCACTCAATGGAGACTTGCATAGGGACAGCTCTCTGCCGGCCAACAGCGGCCCCCCTGCTCCATTATCAGAGCGATGCTTGCCGTGCGGCATCCATGGGGCAGTAAAAGTTCTTCTGCTGCGATCATAGCAGAGGTGCCATTGTTTTGACTCCCATGCTTTCACATCCTCGCATAATGCGATACTTCCAAAAGATGAGTGGTTGGCCTCTCGATATCATTACGAGGGTCTTGAAAACAAGCAAGGTTCATGCGTATCATATTCATTGGAACGTGATGAGCCCTACAAATGCATGGCAACAAACACGTTTGCATAAAGCAGCTCCCCTGCGGATGACTAGCTGCAATCATGGGACTCATCATGACGAGGCTCTTCACAAAGACAGCTCAGAGCCTATGCACATGCTACGACACTGTCAAGCTGATTCTGAACACCACCATCACACCTGCATCCAGAAAGAAAAATCTGATGAAAAGGCTCTTCCACACCCCAAACCGTTTGCGACTAATTGAGCAATTTGTCTTTTTGCTCATTTATTTTGTCCATTCACGACAAGGTGTGGCTTGAAATGGGAAAAAATAACGCCTGCCCTGTAACCAAAAAGTCTGAAGAAAATGGTGTTTATATGAATTAAGTGCATTTTAACGATATATAAATAAAGAAAACAAATTACATATTTATATATTTTTTTTAAATGAATATTAGATATATGGATATTTAAATAAAAATATATTTATAAATTTTTCTATGAAAATAAATGATACATTTACATTATTAAAAAAATGGATATTAGACATATGCATAGTTAAATAAATGTGTATAATTAAATAGGCATATTAAAAATAATAAATATATTCAATAAAAGAAAGAAAAGGAAGATAAATTATATATTTATATATATAGATATCAGATGTACATTAAAGCCCACCACACAGTGATCCTACAACAAGTAACAATGACTTTCCAAACAAACACATTTACAAACATGCATCCCATCATTTAAAGTCACTGTACTGTTGGTCAGGCAGTATTAGCCAATAGGCCTGTGACGGTGTCACAGCGGTTGTCTACTGCCACCGGCAGTAGTGCACGTTACGTCACGCACTCTATGCAGACTTGTTTTGTATACAAGCGTAATAACAGTAATAGTTGCAAATTGTTTTATTTAGACTAAGTCTATAGCAATTTACAAATTACCTCAAATGCCATACACAGTGTTTCCTTTAGATTGGCAGGTTTGAGTGCAGGAGAATACAGTTTATGCATTCAGCAATTTAATTTTGTATTGGGCGATGGACCTTGTTGGGAAACCAAATACTACATCGCCGATCTGGTGCCAGCTCCATTCATGTCACCCATCCGCGTTTGTACGAGTGTTTTCAAGTGCCTGTGTTTGTAAACGCCTGCCTGGTCAGGTTTGGTGAGGCTTAGTTTCTCCAAACCGGCCAAATACAAACGAGACGGTGATAAATTAAAGATGTTAACAATAAATGTGCCAACCATTCCTATTTCAAAGAGAGCGTGTGAGACCAGGAATTAATGCGTCCCCTGGATTTATACTTTTGCCTGGCTCTGCTTCCCAAGCCTCCGCTGACTGCACTCACACCTTCCCAAATGGACAAGGCTTTTTTTCAGTGAACCGGACGCAACACCGCATCACAATAGGGTTTTCTAGTGTCTACCCAGGACATTTGAACTCTGTGTCAGTACCTCATAAACATTACGAGGCAGTTTACTGTCAGAGATCTGTCATTTCGTGTAGTGCTGCATCCACTCGTGTCCTGCAGAAAGAGTGTATTTAACTTTATTATTGAGGCTACTTTCTTGTTTAACTATTATTTCTTTGATATTTGTGTTGTGCATGCTGCGTATTCACTGACGGACATGCTAGAATAAACACGCACTTTGTTAAACGATGATCTGACCCACTAATCAGCTTATGGGAGGAAGAAGGGGAAATCATTGCTCAGAAGGCTGGAAGAACATTCTGCTGCTGTAACAGGAAGCTACAGCACATGAGCATCTGAGCAGCCTAGCGTGGAATAACACAAACATGTGAGAAACCGTTAGTCAGAGAGGTCTGTTTGACGACAGCGCTACACCTCTGTTTTCTCAGGTTGTGGGTGTGTTGTGGTCAAGAGGCCGGCGGGAGGACTGTTTGTGTATGTGGTGAGATGACGTCAGAAGAACAGGTCAGTCGCAACTCTGCTGGGGCTTTACACTGTGTCAGTAAAGAGTGTGTCAGTGTCCCACCCCTGCACTGACTCATCCTTTCAGTTTGACGAACACACGCACGCTAGGGCTGTACAATTATGACAAAAATCATAATTGTCGATTATTCCCTTGAAATTGTAAATGCGATTATTAATTAAGGATTAATCACAATTTACACTGACTGACAAACTAAAAACCTTTAGTGCTTTTCTAAAGTATTAAGCCGCAAATGTCAAATTTCTTCTTTAAATTATAAAAAGCATAAAAATATGAATGGTATTATAATAGTACACTAAAACTTAAACAATGGAAACCCCTTAAGATAACATGTATAAAGAAAAAAACATCTTAAAGGGTAACTGACTCCACCCACTGGCAATTTTTGAAAAATGCTGAAAAGTGGGCAGAGCACAGCGGAGATAGAGGGGAGGGACCGAGGGCGGGGCTCAGCAGGTGGGGCGTGAACCTGAGACCCGCGGTGACGGATTAATTGACAGATGCTGTCAGAGTCGCTAAAATGGAGAATGACTATAGTGACGAAAGTAGCTTTGCAACAGAGCATTCATTTGAAGTAGATGACTTTTCTCCTCCACCTTCACCTGAAGTGGAGACTGTCGAGGTGTCTGTGGACACAGAGCCAGGCCCTGAGCCATATTAATTCAAGCCGCTGGCTCAAACTGCAGTCCTAACTACCACATTGTGATCGGCATCCGACAATGCTAGCGAAGCAGTTGTGCAAGAGAGAATGGGGCCAGTCTCTGAGTAAGGCACTGTGTCACTTTTCAGCGCGAGCTGTGAGGAGGAGTTCATTTCCACCTCCATTGCGTTGGAGAAGCAATCCCATGTAAAATGCAGTTTGCACACTCCAGCTCTAGGCGGGAACTCGCGGTCTTCCAGGCCAAGTGAATGCAACCACTGGCACCTAATTTTCAAGTCTGTTGCAACCAGCAACACTACACCTAAGTACCATCCTGACCACTGTAAATAAATCTAAGCTAACTTGAAGCTTTCCTAACTGATGCAATACTATGCTAAACTAACTATGCTTCTAACAATACTAATGTTACACTAACAACTATGCTAATTAACTACATAGGCTATACGAAATAATTTAATTAACTATATAAATGCTATGCTAAATAGATGCTAAAATACTCCTGAACGTTTTCAATATTCGCAATAGTGATTTTGACGGACCAAGATTACTTGTGCTTACGTCATCTGCCACACCACTTACGTCACGTACCACCGCAAACATCCAATAGGAAAAATCAACTGCAGTAGCAACCGTTCAACCTGAAGAGGGCGGCACTCAGACGTTTTTACACCATCTATTGTAGAATTAAAACACTTTATAAGCAAATGTCAAAAAAGTTACTCGAATCAATGAACAGCACTAATAAATCCCCATTCTTACAGATCATTAACTAAAAGTTGGTTTAGTTACTCTTTAAGCATGCAGAATAACATAAGTGGACTTTTAACGATCAATTGCCACTTTGAACGATTACATAATTGTGGCATCCATAATTGAGAAATTTGATTAATTGTGTAGCCCTAATGCACGCCCCCTTAAGCATTCACACACACTGCAGCCTCTCTCCTAACAGATCTACCAGGGAGATCCGAGGGCTACTGCTTCTCCATCACTCAGGCAGAAACGGAGCCGGATGCTGAGCGCACCTGTGTGGGTAAATCTGTCACAGGCAACAGATAGAAACCAACAGATTCCAGATCAACTGAGTGATGGCCATTTTACACTATCCCGCCATCAGCTCAAAAGATTATACATTTATCAGGCACAGCATAAATATTTTACAACTTGCATCTGTACAGTTTGATACTAATGCAAACAGCTGTCGGAAACCTGACCTCTGGCTGTAAAGATTACTGGTTCAAGGATAGCAGGTTCAAGCTGCATTCAGCTTGTATGGAGTAGATTTTATTCGGCCCAGATCTGGAACCAGCTCTGGCACACTCACGAGCCAAGCAGACTGTCAAAATGTTTAAGGTATGACACTGCTGGACGGAGCATACAGTAGTCAGCTTGTGATGAAGACAGGGCGTTAAAGGTCAGGCAAACCTGACACCCAGTTTATTTTGTCTGTGACGAGCAGACGGAGAGGTGATGCTGGATTAGCCATTCTGGTCCAACAGCCTGAGGGAGTCGCTGTCCCTGCTCTCACCTTGGCATCCTGCCAGCCGGGACTAAGGGCAAAATGGGGCCTGAACACCAGTCACCTTTGTCCTCACCCAGAAAATGCAGTGTTAAAAGCATTAGTTTGACAAATCTATCTAGGGATCCTTAGGAGCACATGAAAAAAAGCAAGTTAGGACAGGTTCCTTTCCTGGGTGGTGCTGCTGAAGAGAATCACAACCTGCATCTTGCGTGTTCATTCAGGTGAGAAAGTTAAAAATGTTTTTTAATGACCACTTCAGCTTCTTTCAGAGGTGCTTGCTCAGAAAAAGTGGCTCGGGGAAAACACAAGGAACCCATGACTTGGACTGCAATTATCGATATAACAAAGTCTTGACAAGGGTGCATTTCAAGTGATAGTTCGCCCAAAAATAAAAAATTACCCCATGCTTTTCTCACCCTCAAGCCATCCTGGGTGATTATGGCATTCTTTTTTCAAACGAACACAATCGGAGTTACATTAAATAATGACCAGGCTTTATAATGGGAGAAAGATGGTAGCCTTTCAATCTCCGCAAGGACTTGTACCACGGCAGATCAACATTGTTGGTCGCGGACAACTAGTGATGTATAATCCTATGTAGTATAATAAATGTGAAGACATTTTTTCTTTGCTTAGTTACATTTTCTATAAGGTGTAACGTTAAAAATATATTAAAGTGCATATAAATATAATGTAATATATAATAAATCAACCTTGCTAAGCCTACATCATCTGCTGGACGTCACTCTCTCATGAACACGTGTATGACATTTAGAGATTTATAAAGTTGTAAATATGGATATTTTTCTTACACAAATGCATCGTTTCACTTCAGAAGGCCTTCTGGACTATAATGGATGGGTAAAATTTTCTGGACTTCAAAATTTGGGCTTGCATCCACTCCCATTATAAAGCATGGATTACCCTGGACATTATTTAATTTAACTTCCATTGTATTCGCCTGAAAGAAGAATGTCATATACACCTAGGATGGCTTGAGGGTGAGTAAATAATGGGGTAATTTTCATTTTTGGGTGAACTATCCCTTTCACTAACAAGAAGCAAGAACAAACATGTTATTTCAGTCGATACCAATCAGTAAAATATTGAGCTAAAGCATGGAAACAATGTCTGTTGCTGTAAACGAGTCGCCAGTTGGTTGCACAACAAATTTCTCATCTCAACAATCAGATTCTTTTACTTCACCATCAACTTTGTTTACTGACAGAAGGCGAGCGGAGAGGCAGGATAGAGACGCAGGGCTAATGAGGCATCTATCAGAGCCCACGGTGTCCCTGTCACTGAGAACAGAGAATCCATTAGCCCGAGTGACCTTGCTTGGTTGTGTCCACTCCACACTAACCAGACAACACCATCGCCGCTGCCACAGCCTGAGGAGGAACCAGAGGAATGGCTCATTACTGCAGAAAACCAGCCTTGTAAGGAAGAGTTGTGAGGAGCGATGTGTGTACTCATGGTTCAGCCAAAAGCAGAATTTCATGTTGTTGCAGATTGATTTGCCTGTAATTCAAATCAGACTCAAAAGCTGCGGCACACTACTCTGCAAATTACCAACTGAAGAACATAAGAAGCCAGGGTGTCAAAAACAACATCACAATTAATTATGATTATAAGCTTTAAATCTATAATGTTATAGATTTAAAACATAAAAAAACCTGGTTAAAGTAATACCAAGTAATAAATAAAATATTTAAACATTGAAAGTAATATAAAAATATATTTATTTAAAATGTCCTTATTAATATTAACACACACATATATTTATAAATGTAAATATATATTTTTATAAATATATATATATTGTTTTGATCATTTATAGTATATATTATATTATTATTTTCACATGGCATGTATGTTTTACAACTCCGCAAACAGTCCCCTGAATAATCTTTCAGTCAAATTATGGTGTATGGCCAACAATGTTGTGTGTTTCATGTGCTAGGGTTCTCACCAACCCCCCTTGCCCTCTTTTTGTCCTTATAATGATTAATTGCACCTTGCCATCCTCACATGGGGAGCTGCACCATATGGAGGGTGTGAATGATGACAGAGCGCTTCTCTCTGGTGGGCAGATTAGATGGAAACGAGCTTGTTTGGGGAGTTGCCTTGTGGCAGGGCAGACCGGCAGAGGACCTGCGTCAGAGCCCGGTGAGGGCTGATGGGAAGATTAGACAGTGGCTGCCATTGCAGATGAGAACGCAGGAAAGTATCATTTTGACAACACGTCCAGTTTTCCTGCATAAGCCCAAGTGACGCACAACCCAATTCTGATCTGATTCTGGTGTTATCAGTTTCGGGCGGCTCGTTTTAAGAATGAAAGCTCATGTTTTAGCTCCAAATTATATAAATTTATTCAACCATAGATTTAATTTATGGTACCAATACCAATGTTGAAAAAAGGGACAGTTCACCAAAAACAAATATTCACCCTTATGTTACTACAAATCTGTTAAATAATTTCTTCTGCGAAACACGGAAGAAGTTTTTTTCCATATAATAAAATTAAATGTTCAAAAACAAAACTGGATCCCACTATCACTGTATGTACAAAAAAAAAACATCCTTTTGGGTTACACAGAAGGATGTAAGTCATGTTTGGAGCAACAAATTCACACTTTTAGGTGAACAAACTCTTTGAACTACGGTTTCTCTATCTTTTTGGTTCGCTAGCTTGTTATTTATTAAGAGTGATCAAAAAAAAAAAACGGAGAAAGCCATTCAGATTGCACTCAACTCCCTTGACAGAGAGACTTATCAGAAGGCGGATACTCACTGCGTACCTCTGGCAGACACGCACAAGATTAGAAACATTCAGAGCCGTCAATACAAATATTTTTTTTTTGAGAGGGGACGTCTGTGCCTGAAGGAAGGATAAAAGAAGTTAGAGAGAGAGAGAGAGAGAGAGAGAGAGAGAGAGAGAGATACTTTGCTGCCTGGTGTTTGAACTGTCATAGTGTGTCTAAGCCTTTTCTCAGGTGGCCAAACGCCAATACAGTAGTGTATTTGAGAGTGTGTATTACAAGACATTGAACACAGCATCTAATCCTCCTTATCTGTAACAGATGTCACCACAGTCAACTAAAAATAAGAGGTGAAAATTGACGCCTCACACCTTTTCACAAACTAGTGGACTGGAGCAAATAAAAGTGTCTAATGCAAGCTCAACTGTCAGTATTTATGGCATAAAATTGAATTCCACTTGGCCCTCCTTTTCTTTAAAAAATCTGGGTTACAATGAGACCAAACCATAAATGTTATAATACTAAATATGTAAACAGCAACCCAATGCAACACCATAACTGTTGTTATTGGTACCTATAACTATTAAAAATCATTTTCGTTATTTGAAATGAAGGTAAAAAAATAAATTATATATATAATTATATATAATTCTTTAATATAATTTTACAAGAACTAAAATTACTAAAACTGACATAAAAAAAGCTAAATTGAAATACTAAAATAATAATGACAATTATAATAAAAGAAACATAATAACATGAATAAGAGTAAAATAACACTAAATGCCATACAACCTTTTTTAATGTAAAATGTATCCCTTCTTAAAGATTATTTATATATATATAAATTGCGCTCATACATATATAAATTGCGCTCGTATATATATATATATATATATATATATATATATATATATATATTTTTTTTTTTTTTTTTTTTTTTTTTTTTTTTAAAGAATTTAGAGAAGTCCAAATTTTTGGAAAAACATGCCAAAATTGACATTAACCTTGAAACCAGAATGATTCTTTAACAATTTTACATAATGACTCACAAAAACTAGACACAAATGAAGTAAAACAACTCTTACAATGCATTAATATGAATCATTATCACTTTTTACAGAAGTCTTCACACAATCTGGCAGGGCGTAGGATATGGACTTGCGGATAACCACAGATACCTAATTGTGTGCTTGGATCACATGATTGGCCAAAAAACTGAGAGAGAAACCATTAGCTGCTTGTTGTCTAAATGAGCACCCCTATAACTGACATTCCCAGGATTCCTAGCAGCTGGTGGAAAGGTACTCCAGGGTGACCCCTGCGACCCTTGCACATTGATATCCGAGGAAAAAGTGATTTTACCTTTCTCTGCCGTACAGCCGAAGAAACAGTCCTCAGGCCACAGTCCCTACAGGAACAATTTGCATGAGTGGTCGAAAAAGAAAAAAAAAGCCCCACCGCCCCAAAGGGATCAAAGCTATTCCTAGGTATCCCAACATACGGGGCGAGTGAAGAACATCAATTTGCAGAGCAAACGGCAGCTGCTATGAAAGGGAAAGAGCTACCTGCCCCCATCGTGGAGTGCTCTGTGTCCACCCCCAACTCTGACGGTGCGCTTGTCCATCTCTGGCATTCATGTCCACCCCCTATATACCTCTAGAAGTGGAATTTACTACTCACACCCAAGTCTTTGAAATTACAGGATGTGGAATCATCTGTCCTCCTTTAATCCTGTGAGATGTGCTTCCATTTTCAAAAAGGCTTTTAAAGGAGAAGCTTTGCTCTTGGATGAGGAGCTCGCGACCATTCGACATTAGTGAGGAACAGCGGAATCCTTTTATTTCTGCAATTATTTTATTTAATACAGACAACCCAGACTTTCTGAATGAATGAATGAATAAAAACATTTCATTGGGCATTGAAATAATGTGAATAAATTATAAAAAATGTAAAATTTTAATAAAGTATAAGAATTTTTTTTTTACGGAACTCAACTTATTAAAAACTTTACAATACATATTTTTTTTAAATTAGCAATAGACAAACATTTCAATCACTAAAATTTTATTAAACTATTAAAATGGAATTAAGAAAAAAACAATGGAAAACAGAATTTTGGAAAAATAAAACATTTATAAAAATAAAATCGTTTTCATAGGGCCCCTAAAAATGTCAAACATTGTTAAACTTTTAATAAATTGTTAGTTTTAAAATTAATTGAATTAAACAGAATATTTTTTTACTATTTAAATGTAAATGTCTACATTTATTAATTAAACACATTCCAGATTGAGGAATCCAGAAACATCAAAACAATCGATAGCCTGAATGCATTGTAAGTCGATTTGGATAAAAGCGTCTGCTAAAAAAATTAAAATTTTAATTTATAATAAATTTAGGAAAAATTTTCATAGGGCCCTAACAAAGTCAAGTCAACAAAGTGATGCGGTCTGGATCTCGGTGATTGCAAATCACCCATGGACGGCCACAAGTCTAGACACTTTTGGCAAACCCTGTCCAGCAGCCTGCAATCTGACTTCAGCAATTTCCAAAACGTCTAATTTGTCTGTTGGGAGAATGTGTGTGGTGAAAAAGGGGGAAGAAAAACGAAAGCAGATATCCAGGTTTATAACCTCTGCCCTCAGGCTTTTATCCTGCAGAGGTATGTGTGGTTAATAAAGCAGTGCTTGCATGCACACAGCTAGACAATAAGATGTTACTCGTCTCTCTGCGCCTGTCCTCTAATTCACAGACTGCAGGGGTAAAACAGCATGCAGGACGCAGGCGGATTACAGCCAGACCTATCCGATGATCTTCAGGCTGTTCTCTAATGCCGCCACACGCCTGTTATCACACAGCTCGAGCAACGTCTGAGTGGTGTTAATGCAAGATCTCCTTCCTGATGCACATCTCCATCGTATTCCACATGTTAGCAATATGAAAACTCGTTTTAGAGTCATTCAATGCATTTGATGTGGGTTTTCCTCTATTTCAACAACAGAGAGCGTATATTTGCGTCTTGTAGCGGTAAGCCATTGACATCACCATGGAGGGAAAACGGACACAAAGCGGCTTGAACATCGATTGCATTGATCCGTACCTGAACATCTTAATGTTTAATCACAAAGCAGCCCCCTTTACTCGGCCGTTATGTGATCCCATTAAACCCTTTAACCACATCTCTTCTCAGGCAGACCGTGGGGGTCCATGCTTCATACGGTTTCTCGGACCGCTCAGACATTTAATCCGCCACAGTTGATAACCACAGAACACAGAACTCAAGAGAGAAAACTGATGTAATGGATGGGCTTTTTGAAGCTATGCTTTAGCGCACTAAATATAGCCTGGCTAGATCCATACGTGCAGCAGAGAAGTTGATTTCAACACTGCATACGTTGCTCACTCCGCAGATATAAAAAGAAAGTCCCCCAGAGTACTGAAACAGTGAGGCAGACAGAAACGAGAGGGCATGGCTGAAATCTGTCTGTGTTCTCTTTTATTTCTGCGATCTAGAGCATTACTCTCACTTTGCAAGAACTAAATGTTCAACCTTACTAACCACCTCCAAGACAAAAATTTAAATTTTTTACTGAATTTCTAAGACTAAAATTGACATTTAATACCAGCATACTGTGCATTGCATCCGTTTACATTTCAACAGTATAACCCTAGTAGTAAGGTTAAGTAATACATTTAACTCAGCAAGTGGCAACCAGTTAACAACAAGAAAAAAAACAACATTATTTTTTAACCCAATTTTGAATAAAAACTTGCCTGAGGAGCAAAAATTGTGACTAAATGTTCCTCTAAAGTCGAGAAAAAAATTTGTGATTATTATTTTTTTTTTGCAAAATATTAAAACATTTTAGATTATCAATATGACTATAGTGTAGTAAAATCTTTTATTTTATGTATTAATAATAATAACAAACTATAATAAAATAAAATAATAAACTAAACCGCATTTAATAGTAAAATATTTATTGTTTTAAAAATATATTTAAGAAAACTAATAGCATGCTTTACAGTACAATAAAACTAATATTTAATTTTCTTCATTAAAACATTAGTTTTTTATTGTGGCCTTTAAATCTTTATTATAGACAAAAGACGCTTTATAAGCACTTCTCATTACAAGGATGGGAAGAAGCATGTTGCGTCCAAAAAGCAAAAGTTTTGCTCTAAAACACTGAAAACACCAGATCAGGAGGTATACACAAATAAAAGAAGGGTTTTACTCTGCTATCTGATAATCACACTGAGCCATAATGCAATTTTTGTTTTATTTTGATTAATCATGCAGTACCACACCTGACTCAAGTTGCATTGTGGGAAACAGTCTCATGCAATGTGCTCTAGATGTATACATTTTAGCATATGCATTAGCATTTCCTGTAACAAAGCAGATAGAGAAAATGTACACAGTATGTATACTGCAAAAAATTGCATGAGATTGAATCATTATGAACATAGCTCAACTTAAAAATTCTAAATAAACAGGCTCAAATAACATGAAGAGATTTACATGTGAAGGAATCACTCTTCCTGGACGTTCTTTTATTCATCATTGTGTGAGGTCTGGATTGAATTACCTGCTCATCCTTTCGTTCGTACAGAAGGGCCTCTGTTGACACATCCCCTACAAAACTGCTGTCTTCACACTCTCACTCTGAGCCAAGGTCAAGCACAGTGTTTGCACAAACCAAGGTTAAAAAATAAAGTGATAGGTTTCCCAGTGCAATGACTCTATTTTAAAACACAGCTCCTGTCTTCAAAGACATGGCATGGAGTGGCTTACAGTTTCACCTGAGACATGTGCATGGAAGATACTTATCATTAAAGGGAACAGTTTACGTGTAAGACAGTAAGCAGAGGTGAGAAAAAGTGTTTATAATGTTTGAAATATGGATATTTATCTTACAAAATTGGCAAAAAAACAGGAACATGTAGCCATGTGGGGAACGTTTGATCACTGGTGCACACACTTTATGTCACATTTGCTGAACTGTTGACCGCTTACCCCCATTCAAAGGCTTAGAGGGACCAGAACAATTTTTAATATAACTCAGATTGAATTCATCTGAAAGAATAAAGTCACATATACCTAGGATGCTTTGAAGGTGAACAAAACAAAGGCAAATTTTCATTTAAGTCAATTAAAGTCAGATAAAAAGACTGATGTGAGTCACGACTGTCAGTTTGAAAATGTCACAGGAAATGGTATAAAAAATGAAGAACTGCAGGTATGTTCAAAATATACTTTACTGTATACAGTACACTCCAATTTTAAGTCTTAAATAAAACCACACAAAAAGTTTAACAGATTTGAAAATTTGAACATCCATTGTTTAGATAGATCGATAGTTCTGATACAAACATAAAATGACTACCAATATCTGTTTTAATTTATTTATTATTATTACTACTAAATAAAAAAAAGTTAATGAGAAAGAGTATTATTGTAATATAAATACATATTCAAAAGTTGAGAATAAAAACAACATAATTATTTTACAGTAAAACTGTAAATTTACAATACTAATGTTTGTCCTTATTATTCCCAAAATTGTCAATTGTCAATATGACTAAAAAATATATATTTTCTTTAATATTTTAGTAATCATTAAAATAATAAATAGGAAACATGACTACTGATATTTCACTTTAAAATTACAATAACAAAAAACAAGAATAAAAAAATATGATAATTTAATAGTAAAACTATAAATTAGAATTTACTTATTTCCAATTATTTCCAAAATTGTTCTGATTGTATAACACAACTAAATATTTTTTATTTTGTAATAATAATAATAATAATTATTATTATTATTATTATTACTATTATTATTATTATTATTACTACTACTACTAATTAAAACATTAAAGTATTCATTTTTTGTATTCATAAAATCTTTTATTAGAAGTAATAGTAATAAGTAAACAGTAATAGCAATCTATGACTATCGTAAATTCACTGTAAAATTCTGACTACAATAGAAATAATTATTTTACAATAAAACTATATGTACAGTACTAATATTTATGGCTGTCGTCTCTTATCTTCATTTTCAAATGTTAAACCATCAACCTTTTAAGCTGCAAACTCTGTATGCAAACATTACCTAATAGTACCACAGAAGCACCGCACAAACTAAGAGCACATTTAATAATATTAAGCTTAGGCCTGTATCCCCGGAGAGAGGCGACACAAAGCCTTTAGGACCGTAGCTTTACTTGACACTGCCATCAATTACTGACTAACTCCTCACGACAAGCAGTGCTTTTAGTAAACATTTCCTCGACACAGAGCACATATGAAGACAATGCAACAGTGAGAGTTAAATATTCATGACGATAAGAAATTATGTCATCATTTATTTTTAAAATCAAAAGAACGCCCGATGCTGTTTGTCCAGAATAGCAGATGGCTTGGGTTCTTATCATAATTAAGTGATCTATCTCCGACAGTGTCTTAGAATGACACGATGCATGCAAATTAGGGCCTAAAAAATAGAGAATCAGCAGAGGGATGTCTGTGGCCATCATTTGACCCCTAGGGACAGGTGGCACAGCATTTGTCGCCTACCTGGTCAGTGACCCGCAAACACACAGCATGTAGTGCTGAGGTTCTGTGCACCACCTTCACCATCTGTCCATCTCACCTGCTGTGTAGTTACCGGCCTAAAACGCCTCCCGCTACACCAACCTGCCTGTAGGTGTGCTGCCAATATGTAAAGCATCAGGGTGGAGCACTCTATCATGATGCTAATGCAAAATGTATTGTGATTCGACAGGCAAAAAACCCTTCCAATGCTGCCTGGTGTATGTGGAGTAACTCGGTTTCAGCATATTAGATCCCTAAGAAGACAGCTCAAACAAGGGAAACAAGCAGGTGTTTCACACACACACACACACAGAGAGAGAGATACTAACATGTTTAAAAACACCTCTTGAAGCAGATCTGGTGACAAAATTCAGAGTATTCAAAACAAACCAAAGAGCCACAATGATCGCTGTGACTGGCAACTATGCAACACCGGTGTCTCAAATGGATTTATCTGTGAAATTCACTTAACAGCATCCCGCTTGATCTAATAACAGCTGTATAGCCTACTTTATAATGCCACACATTGCACTCACCAGATCAGACCACATTCAAACCCGTTTGCATTGAGGAAAAACTGAATGCACTAGCTCAAACTGAGATTCACTGTCTAGCTGATTCCCACACATATTTTAAACAATAACCACATAGCATGAGAATAAACGCATGCAGAAGCCAAAAGCAATTGAAAAACCCTGATTGAGTCGATTTATAGTCTAAAGAATGTGTGTGAAAAGAAAAAAATAAATAAAGACTGACTGATCACCCAATTCATGCTTTAGCAGGAGGCTTTTCAACTGTATAAGCTCGTTTGCATTGGTTCATCCTTCCTATATTGAATCATTTGAGGGCACCACACATTTATGACAGATTATTACTAATCTGACAGCTGGAATAAAGAAGTTAAACGCAAAGAAAAGCAGGAAACGACTAATGTTACACAGGGCCATTCAAATCACGAAGCGTGAGTGAGAAATAAGCCTTTGAGTCTCGGATCACACTGAAAATCGCTACACACGTGCACGTACAAAAATAATCTAAACATAGCACAGGAAAAGGTAGTAAAATGAAAGATAGCTCTAATGATTTGTCCTCACCTTCCACTCCGGCTGCCCGAGGTTGATCTGTTGGCTGGATTCTTCTTTCCTTGGAAGAAAATCCCCTCGAAACGTTCAAAAACAAAAGATGAGGATCTATTTTGATCCTCACTTGGTTTAAAATGGATAAAAACGTAGCCGCTTCTCTTTTCTCGGGTATCTACGGTTACCTCAGAAATCGGAAGCCGTGCGAGTGACGTTAAAACCGTTAAAACTCGAACATATTATTGGCGAATGTTTCGGATTTCTATGTATATGATCCTCGTGTTGTGGAATAAAACGCCCTAAGCTTTCTGTCTCCTAGCATTCGTGTGTTTTAACCAAATGTTTTTGTGTAAATCCAAAGAGTCGCGGCTGCTCTCGTGCTGCTTCTGCGCGCGCGAGTCTGCTCGACTGCATTCCTCCCTCTATTGCACAATGAGTCGCTATAATTTATTCATGAGATCATGGGGATGGAGGTGCTCTGTCGGAAGAAGGAGAGGCAGTTCTTCTCTTTCTTGCTTGATTTCTTTCGTTCGTTCTTTCTTTCTTTCTCTCTCTCTCTTTTTTGTTACTCACCCGCTCATCGCCCTCCCCAGCTGACTGACTTCCCCTCGAACGCTAGACTCGATTAATGGAGCGTCGAGCAATCAAATAAGACACGAGACTGGAGGGTGACGATTGTTCTGCGATCGATGATTAATTAAATGGGGGCTTCTTCAATTAAGGACACTTTAATCTATAATACAAATGTATCACATGTAATAGCAAATTTTACCTTTCACCTTGAGATATTGGAACGACTATTAATTTCCTTTAAAATCATTCTAGATGTTAGTATTTATATAGTATTATAGTATTTGCAACATGATTTTAAAATCATTCATTAGATTTATATATATATATATATAATATTTCTATTAAGATTTCTTTATTTCTGTGTCAGTTTTAATTTAAGTAGGCCTACTTTCACAGATTTTTAAAAAATTCTAATATTTAGCATTTATTTTATTGCAACTTTATTTAAATCAATTACAAATAACTGTGATCATTTTCTCACCTTTTTCCAATATATTTCAAAAGAATAGTGTAGTGATTTAAAACAAGAACTTATTTGACTTAATTAGTAAAAAAAAAAAAAAAAAAAAAAACGCATTCCGGTTATGATAGACCCTGTAAATATGAGAATGGCTGCCATTTTGGCTCTGGAGGATCATACTGTAATGTTAATAAAAGGAATTTTTAGGGAGGGTGGAATACACTTGAGCCAAAATGGCGCACTGTTGCTGTGTTATATAAATGTTCAACCAGGAAGAATTTGGCAGGCAGCCTGTGTTAATGGTATTATTTCACTGACGAGCCACTGCCATTTCACACCTGGTGGATTCAGAAAATTTGGGGAATTTGTTTTTTTTTCCACACAAAAAGTTACTTGGTTTGTGAATAATATACACTATTGTTCAAAAGTTTGGGGTGAAAAATTTATTTAAAGAAAGTAATACTTTTATTCAGCTAGGCTGTATTATTTTGGTCAGAAGTTAAAGTAAAGACATGTATGTTAAAAAAAGTTGTTTTATTTCAAATAAATGCTGTTCTTTTGAACTTTCTATTCATCAAATAATCCTGAAAATAAATGTTTCATGGTTTCCACAAAAATATGAAGCAGCACAACTGTTTTCAACAAATGTTTCTTGACCTCAAATAAGAATGATTTCTGAAGGATCATGTGACACTGAAGACTGGAGTAATGATGCTGAAAATACAGCTTTGATCACAGGAATAAATTATATTATACTGTTAACAGAAAACAGTTATTTTGAATTGTAATAAAATTCCATAATATTTTAGTTTTTACTGTATTGATAATCAAATAAAAGCAGCTTTGGTGAACAATAAGAAAAGAAAAACATACTGACAGAAAAACTGACCTCAAACTTTTGATCATGTATCAATCATGTTAAACCATTGCCAAATTGTTTCCCCTGAATCTCAGATTTTTTAGCACAGTTGTTTAATCAGTGTTGGGCTCATTCATGAAACACAAGCAAAAGAAGTGAAAAACACTTTATGCACTTTTATGTAATTTGTTGTATTAGAAACAATTTACACAGAAATTCCTTTCACTTGCATTTCATGAATGAGTCCCAATGTGTTCAGGGACATGTTTTTCATACGGGCAGGTAGCCAAATGTCTATAAATCATGAATTAGAAGAGCAGCGGTGTCTGCTGTCCTCTATAAAGCAGCAGGTAGTGAAAAGACTGGTTCAGACTCATGCAAACCTCACAATAGAGAGATCACAGAAGGGTGAACTCAACTTCTCTCAAACCCTTGCATGCTTAAATATCAACTGCACTTAACATTTATTTCATTTTTAATTTGTGTTATTTTCTCCGGAATAACATGCACGATGAATCGCACACAATAAGACCAGGAATGTGAATTAAAAGTACATTTGGTGACTGAGTGCTGCCTCAGATCCAGCAAAAAGGAACAGCAGTAGTTTAGCTGTGAAACAGATGTATTGCAATCTGGCAGCAGTCAGCGGCGCTGCGTTTGGCAGAGACGGTGTCATGTTAGGGTTTGAATTCAGCTTCTGGGCATGAGGTGACAGAGACAGACGGTGTTCATCAGCCTGATCTTTCATCTGCTTTCCTGGCTTTCTCTCGCCTCTGCATTTGTGTGTTTGTGATTTGTTCTGATGCTCTTTTGCCTCTGTGATGTTATCGCTGAAAGATGCAGCGATCACGTCACCCATTTTTTTAGTTTATCAAGCGCTCGCTTTCATGCAGTGACATAATTGTTATTCCTCTCTCATTCCTGTCCTGTTAAAAATGGGAAGAGAACTGCCCTAAAGACATTGAGTCAATAAAACAGGCACTTTACTACACCGTGAGGGGATCGGGTCGTGAAATGTTTGTGCAACAGAGGGGTGGGAGTTGCATGTTATGTCTCCAGATATCAAAATCTCTTAATAGTATCACTATACTTCCCCAACATCTCTGTGAATAAAAGCTGTGCATGATTTTAAAATGCAAATGTTGGTAAAAAAAAATCTGTGGGAGGCGTAAAGAGATACTGTTTGTTTCTGCTCACCCCTTGCTGAGAATGGTATGCCCCATGCCAATGGCAAGAACATATCATGGGAATTATCCTGCAGAGAGAATGGAGGGAGGGAGGGGAGGACTAGACTGGAGCTGCTGAGGAAAGAACAATGGATCTGCAGTCTTGATGAGCATGACTGAACGTTAGTCTGGAGGTTTGGGGCCAGACGAAGAGCTGTAGGGAAACAGAACAGAATATTCTTTGTCAGAGGTAGAAACGACAGAGTCATTCAGCTGAGCAGGTAACAAAGAGACAGACACCAATACAATGAAAATACATTATTTTCTAATAATCCTGATGTGCAACCCCTGTGTTAGTATGCTTAAAAACCACACACAAAAAAACTTTCAATTAACATTTTAATAAAAGAACCATTATAGTGTGAAGAGCATTTTATATCCTCTAAAGAATCTTTTTCCACTATAAAGAACCTTTTGTTCAGTGGAAAGTTTCCATGGATGTTAAAGATTCTTCATACTTATAAAGAATTTATTTCACCCATGCAATTCTGTCATTATTTAGCATGTTTAAGCAACTCTTTTTCAATTGTTCATTGTGATTATGCTCCAGAATCACTGAACTTGCACACTATATCATGTGTATGTCAAACAGACTCATATCTAATTTTTTGTCTCCTGACATCAAAAGAACCAATAGCCAACACTCTTAAAAATAAAGGCTGCAAAAGAGTAAGAACCATTTAGGGTTTCCAAAAGACCCTTGCAGTGAACAGGTTTTTTATTTATATAAAAAATGTCCTACATTTACTGTTGCTCTGCAAATATTTGCTTGCAAGATCCAGTCATTTAAATAGGAATTTCACAACCTGGAATTTCACGTAAGGACAAATGATTTCCCCATGCAGGTTTCATAATGGTTTCAGATGGTCATGCAGGAAGCAGCTTGGTTTGAAAGGGACTTCTGCTTTACACAATGCTACACTATATTGTCAATATACAATAGGCCTTTTTTACCTGGAATATTTAGATTTTTTAAATAGTGTGAAAAACATTTGAATAATCTTTCCACTCTTAAAAATACTGGTATCTGTATGGTTGCATGGAGAAGCTTCAACATCTGTGGAACTTTTCCATTGCACAAAGGGATCTTTATAGTGGAAACAATTATCTTTAGTTTTAAAACATTCTTTACATGAAGGGAATAAAAAAATATTTTAGGAACTTTCCACTGAAAGGTTTTTTGGGGAACCTAAAATGGTCTTCTATTGCATCACTGTGAAAACCACTAAAGGGAGCTTTATTTTAAAGAGTGTAAAAAAAGAAAAAAAGAAAAAAAAGAACAGGAACCAATCAAGAACCTTTATTTTCAACAGTGAAATCAGAATCTTTTACGAATCCGAATATCTTGGCAAATTAAATTTGAGAATTTTCATGAAGCATACAATTTTACGATTTAAATTTCCATTTGTTTATCACAGAAACCAATCAACTGACTTCACAAGACTTCAATTTTTGGGAATGTTGGAGACTGACTGACGTGGTCATTGTGAAATGTTGCTGTACGGAAGAAAGTTGCGTAAATGTTCTTAAAAAGTCTGCTTAATGGTCCATGAAAAAATGCTAGGGTTTCGAATGAAACTACGCAGTGCACATAATGGCCGAATATGAATATTTAACCTTTGATTATCCAAATATCCCTACCATTTTCGATGCTCAAAGCTCAGAATCCTTGTTAAAACACCCCGAGTCTTTATTAGTTAGTGTGTGCATCACTGCATGCGGCCAGTGCAGACTTATGCTCAGCAGCTCCCTGTTGCCCTGGAAACAGGTGCTGAGATTCTTTTGCCTTTTTTCATCTTTCTCCTCGCTATCGATGTCAATGCCACCTCCCACAGGCTCCCCTCCCCCACGACCTGCTGCATCCCCTCCCTCTCCCCATCTACTGCAGTCATTTAACAATGTCACAGGCTAGAACAACCAACCAACCCCCCTCGATCGCCGCGCGCTCGCCAACCACATCGCACACTGTATGAGGGTCAAACAGCTCTCGGGCTATTGATCCTTTTGAACGCTGTGGAACCGCGCGTTCCGGCGCGCCGCGTCAATCTGACCGCGGCTAATCTCACTGCGCGGCAGATTGCGAGCTAGAATGCCACTATGCCAGCTCTGTCTGTCTTTGTGTTCCCATTGGATGAGCAAAAAGGACAGACAAAGAGTAATCTGACTGCTTAGCACCCCCCCCCCCCACCCCATCCTATCCTCGCGCACTCAGACGCAGCGCGGTGGACAAATTCACAACCTGGTGCGATCACACGCAACGCTCAAACGCAGCTGTGTTTAAAGCGAGATAATGAAACACTGATTTGTCCAGGTTCTATTTGCGCTCTAATGAAAGCATTTAAATTAAGCACGGGCTCATGTGACGCTCGCGCATCCATATCCATTCCACTCCTTTTTTTGGCCTTTTTAAGTCAACATTGTTGTTGCGCGCCGCATTCCATTGCAGTGACTTCTGCCTGGCCTGAAGAGGAACATTCCTGGGAAGTGGCTGACCGACAATAACAGTCGGCAGCAAAAAGAGGGCAGGAGCGGATTGAAAGAGCTGTTCTTTCCAGCCATGTTCTCTGAAACACCAGCAACAAGAAGCTTTACCTCATATCTGCATTTGCATCATCCGACACAGCTCTGTTTAGTAGCTCACCAAGACTGTTCAGGTGGCAAAAACAATGCGAAATGCAAATAATAAACTGCAACTAACTGTAAAATCAGGCACAATAAAAAAACAAAAAGGCTTATCAACTTTTTTGATTGACTGCATTGACTGCAATGTAAGAAAGTCTTTTTGTATAAAAGCATATCCCAAATGCATAAAAATCAATATAATTTTGTTTTAGAATTACTTGTGCCATTTGGAAATATGGCTAATAGTAAAATAACATTTGACCCTAAATTCACTGTTGTTGTCACGTGTTTTGATGGTAAATTCCATTTCTACTGTTGTTTGCAATCCATCAGTGTCATGTCAATTTAGAGAATTTTTCTAATAAAGAAAAATCATTATTTAATTTACATTTTATTTATATTCTTTGATTCATAGAAAGTACATAAGATAGAATTGACCCGAAATAGAAATCATTGGTAACTTTATAAATGTCTTAACCATAATTTTTGATAAATTGTATTTCCGAAAAGAATTCCCCTCAGTAGGATTTATATATATATATATAGAGAGAGGGAGACAAACGTTTTATGTAATTATTTTAATATTTTTTCTTTTATAAAAAAACATACAGATTAAACCAAGGAAACAGTTGTTCTTTGAAGGACTCTACACCTGTTGTCAAGCCTCTTCACACAGTTTGTTTTTTACGAGGCCAGTCATCAAACTACAGTTGTCATATTCGAAAAGTAGAGTCACCTAAGGCACCGTGTGTTGTATAAAGCTGCTGGATCTTATGCAGTTCCATAACTCAGACAGACATTAACAGCCACATCAGAGGCAGAGGCAGCGATTGAAGAGGACATTCTGTCTGTCTCAATCATCCCACATCCCTCCTAATTAGGATGAAAACAGAGAAAGCTGGAAGAAAGTATGTCATCCAAGATATATGAGCTCTCAAACAGAGATATCTGTGATTTATGCTTACATGTTGATTATATTTTATATATTGTTTGCCAATGTAAAGGATCAATAATGACAGTAATATTATAAAACTGCTTCAACATTGAGTCATTGTCTTTGCTGGTGAGTTTGAGGCTGTAGGGCCAGTGATGGTGGAAGTAGCAGGGATAATGAGATTGCAGCTCAGGACAGCAGGCCAATCATGTGATGGGTCTGACAGCAGAGCGTGCAGAGTAACCATCTGACTCAAACAGGGACAGCTTTTCACATTTAAAGAGAGCTGTTGTTCCTCTTGCCTGAGGTGAATCTCTGTCCCCGGCGTCCCGCTGAGGGCTTCAGGCACCAGTGAGCACAGGTTTGACCAACAGAACTAACAGAGACACAGTGGCTGGTGGTTAGTAGCTGCAGTTTTGTGAAAATGCCTAATTTTAAGAACAAGAGAAGTAGGACAGTTTCAGAAGAAAATGTACAATAGTAGCCTTTCAAAAGATACATATATGTACCATTTAGGAACTAATATGTATACTTGAGGTAGTAATATGTACCTTTAAGGATCTAATATGCACCCTTTTTAAGCGGTACCGTCCCAGAGACTGCTTTGTTTCCCTTTTTTTTCTTCTTCTTCTTTTGTTTTCTGTAGCTAGAAATATAGCACGGTTTTGACGCTTTAAGTTTTGAGAAAGTAAAGGATGGTTATAAAATTGGAGTATTGGTTCCATCTTGTGGTTGACGTGACGAATAGCAACCGAACAAGTGACCGACCATTAGGAGGTGTTACTAGTCATCACAAGCATTCACAAACACTGAGCGTCGACTGGGACGAAAAACTAAAGACCAACAAGATATTAGATAGTAGATATTATTTACCCCCCCCCCCACCCCCAGTTCAG
The DNA here is from genome assembly GCF_023724105.1 of Carassius gibelio. Taxonomy (NCBI): domain Eukaryota; kingdom Metazoa; phylum Chordata; class Actinopteri; order Cypriniformes; family Cyprinidae; genus Carassius; species Carassius gibelio. The sequence goes on along the minus strand of NC_068380.1, from coordinate 1,978,791 downwards.
CTTCACTATTGTAGCTACTTTTAAAAACATGGTTTTAAAGACTGTACACACAGAAAATCAAAAGTGAAAGAGCTCCATACACTACAGTATAAATTATATAACTACATACTATGCTTTCATTTCTTTCTCCTACTCCAATTGAATTTTGTATAATTACCGTAAAATGTGATAATGGTAATTATAGTTTTTTTTTTCAAAATAAAAATCGCTTTCAGAATCGTCTTAGCCAATAAGTGAATAATTTGATTGATGTCTGCTAAATTATTTAATGAAAAGGTAATTTCGCGCTGTTTAAAGTTCGCTCTTGAAACGAGATCTCATATCCGGTCAGTGTATCGTCATATACGGAGAATATTCGCGTTTTGACTTCGAATCGAGCTTTCGATTTTTTCTTTATTGCAACGTTCGAACCCCGTTAATAAACTTGGCAATTTAACACTAATAAAAAACGAACCCCTTTTGCTTTTTTTTTCTTATATTCTTTATCCTCCTGAGACCCAGCCATAAGAGGCAATGTCCTGAAATTATGTTAAAATACATTTCTTTGAGACCATTTAAGTCACAGTTTTATTTCTTAGAGCAGCTATAAAGAGCACATTCAAGTCTTTTCAGAGATAACCAAATGTTTGGAGGTTTAACTACGACAGTTCCCTATCTCCTTCTTTAAATATGACTGACAATGACTCTTTGACTAAATTCAGCATGGGGATATGATAATATTTTGTAACTACATTAAAGTAAAATAGTGTATCAAATTATTCTCTAATATCTTTCATAGTTGAGAATCTCTGTGCAAAGTTTGGACAAGTTACAGAAAAGAATGTAGTCAATAATGTCATACAATCCTAACCACAAGGACGGATGGACTTTTGATGCACTTTTTAATATGGTCTGGTTAGTTAATCATTCTCTAGTTTATATCAGAGAACAGGTAAATGTTAAAGTGAAAATACTTATTGATGACAGATTTGTGTAATCGCTTTACACTTAAATGCGAAGGACAATAATCTTAATTTGCTGATCCCAAAGATGGCAAAACTAGCTTTTGATTTACCTGAACTCATTAAACAGGTACCGTATTTTTCGGTCGCATCAGTCCAAAAATACGTCATGACGAGGGAAAAACATATATAAGTCGCACTGGACTATAAGTCGCATTTATTTAGACCCAAGAACCAAGAGAAAACATTACCGTCTACAGCCACGAGAGGGCGCTCTATGAAATAAAGTGTTAATTAAGACTCCTAAAGTACTAGTATAATTTAACTCAAGTCTGCTAATGTAACTCAATTTGCTGACTAGAAAGACCCGGCAAAATCAGCATAGAAAGCACAGAAATTGAGGGCCATTTTCCATTACTTCAACACAGTGACAAATAAAAGTCATAATCACTATCCAGGTACTGAAAACACACATATCACATGGCCTTTAATTGTTTAACAGCAAAACCAGATGGACTGGTAACTTTTGAAAGGATTAGCATTCCACCATCACAGCTCCCTAAATGTGAAAAGTAAGTTACACGAATTACAATCTAAACAGACTCAAGTGATGTGACATGCCTCTTACTGATCGTGTTGGACTTTAGAACAAAGGTTCCCCTGAGGAACCTTCACATCTCTCCAGAAGGATCCATTGAGAATGAGGGCACAGGGATGCTGCAGGTCAGTTTCATCTAAACTACAATCTTGTACCAGTTCCTCTGGTAAGTTTCAGCTAGTTCACATTGTTCTGGACAGGTGGACTTTGCCAGCAGATTTATTGGTGGTGGGGTGCTGGGTTCAGGATTCTTTCAGGAGGAGATCCTCTTCCTCATGAGTCCAGAGCTCATCGTGGCCAGACTCTGGGGAGTTTAGCACAGACAAATTTAGAAAACTAAAACAACTTTCAGTCAGTTACAGCGATAGTTCATGCAAAAATTTAAATGACATAATTTTGTCACGCAGTCACATGACACTTTTTTATATCAGCAAATTTCACACCCGCAATGCAACAGATTCACTATAGAATGGTTACACACACATAAACTTGGTTACAAAACACAGTAACTTGACAGAGTGATGGTGTTGATGGTTACATGACATTTCCTCTTTTTGCTAATGTGTCATCAGGTCCTCGGATGTACAGTCTTACTTCTGGCTACAACAAAACCTTTTCTTGGGTCTGTCCATATGATGATCACACAAAGCGGTAAGCAATGATGACAAATCCACAAAATTCTAAAGTTCATAAAAAAAATAAAAATAAAGGTTGGTTGGTTTTACAGCCACAATCAAATTCATAGGGATATCTGGAAGAGACATTATCGGCAGGTTGTTACCATCTATGCACTTGACTTCAAGAACCCGAGGGAACAGTACACTAAAGACAACATAAAACGAGAACTCAACAAGGTATTAGTTTTGACAAGTACAAATATTGAGGTTTGCTGTGGAAAGTATTTGTTATGGTAAGGTAAGGCTTATACTGTGTGACTCTCAAAGGCGTTTGTGGGATTCCACGGAGACGTGAAAACAGCCATCGCAACGGGCAACTGGGGCTGCGGCGCCTTTAAAGGAGATCCTAAACTCAAAGGTAAATGAAGACAAAACACACAAACATCCTTTTTTTTTACTTTACTTTTCAAAAGAAAATCATTTATATAACATACAGAGGAAAAAAAGAAAAATCCCTGATTTTAATGTTAACACATTTTCTGTATACGACTTTCCTTTAAACATTTTTCCACCCACCACCCACATAGGGATATAACAACAACATAAAAAAAGAGAAAACAAACAAAAAAAAAAACATAAAATAAAGAGAAATAAATAATTGAACAGCAAGTATACAGAACTTGATCTACAAGGTCATATCATTTTCCAATACCCAAAAGTAAAGGGCACCAAAATTCATTAAAGAGATGTCCATGGTTATATTTCTCCAAAGTTAATTTTTCTAATGGCAAAAATGAAGACAATTGGTCAAAAAAAGTCTTAAGAGATGGAGAGGAAACATTCTTCCAATATAAAAGTATGCATTTTTTTGCAAAATAAGATATCAAAAGAAATAACCTGCATTTTTTCTGATCTAACTGTAAGTTATCAATATCATTTAACAAATATAAACTGTTACTCAGGTCAAAATGTTTATCCAAAACTAACTGAGTGAAAGAATGAATTGATCTCCAATAGCCTTTTAAAAGACTGCAATCCCAAAACATGGTTAAAATGTCCCATCCATATTTTTACATCTCTGACACACAGCTGGAATATCATTTGATAGGTTTTGTGGATAAACTTAAAATTAGCCTCCTTAATCTTGATACTTGTGAATAGAAAATGAATTCTATTAGAAATATTTACCCATACATCATCTTCAAAGGTTCTACTTAAATCTCTTTACCATATTATTTTTAAAGGTCACACATCCTGCTTGATCTGGAGACACTACAGATGGATTATGATAAATGCACAGAACAGAATGTGTTTGTCTTTTAAAGCTCTCATCCAGTTGATGGCTGCTGCGGTGAACGGACGAGACATGGCTTACTTCATCTTTGGCAATAAAGAACTTGCAAAAGAAATACAAACAATGCATGAGATGCTGACCATGAAAAAAGTGACCGTGGGTAAGTACATTCACTGAAGTCAAAACACACAGGTATTCATTGGTTTATTAATGGTGCACAACAATAACGTTATGCAAAGAAAGATTGATTCATATTCTTCTATATATTTTTAGAAATACATTTTTTAGATACATACTGTAGATATAGATCTTTAGTCCAAAACTTTATATGAAATACACTATGAGCGCTGATTTTAAGTGCAGTGTAATTTATTTATTTTTTGCCATAACAACCTAGTTTTTCTGAATTTTGCTAATAGTAACCTATAAGGTAAAATTACTTTTGTAGCTCTTGTCACTAAAAATGGCCTTTTCTGTGTTGCTCTACAAATGCATTATTTAAAAATAGTTTTTTGATTTAGATCAACATTCAGTCCGAAGATGAACTTAAACTACAGCGGGAACAAGAATATGAAGCATTATTGGATCGTTTCTTCTCTCAACATGTAAACTGTACAAGCTCCTGAAGAAGTTCTGTGGAAACTGTGCTAATGAAAGTGGCTAGCCAATAAACCTGTACAAATTCATCAGAGAGAAGATCAGGCAGAAGGATAACAAACTAGTAAAAACAGTATTATGTAAAGCTATACTCTGAAGGAACTGAATAATGATACAACTGTATGACAACAAACTCTTAGAAGAAAGGGATCATTGGGGTTCTATATAGAACCATAGGGTTCTTTACTCAAGTCCAAAGAACCTTTTATGCTAAAAAGGTTCTATAATGACAAGAAATAACCTTTTTGGTACAAAGGGTTCATATCTTGAATTTTGTGATCATTCACATACATTCATAAATGCATTTGAATACACCGTATAATGCAGTGAAAGAACGCACTCAAAATGCACACAGGCACTAGTATGACTTCATCATGTAGGCCTAATTTTACATTAGCCTAGATGCGTGCACTTTTTAGGCACGATTTGTTTAGTTTTTTAATATACTTGATACTGTTAAAAGGCACATCATTAAAACAAAAAATACGAGTTCACATTTCACATCTAAACAAGCGTGGAAAACGTAAATAGAACTAGCTACAAAATTAGTTAAAAATGCCTATCCACATACAGCTATGATTTGCGAACCCCAAACTGACTCAAATGATTCGCGATCCCGCTTTGAACACCCGAACTGATTCAAATGATTCGCGATCCCCAAACTGACTCAAATGATTCGCGATCCCGCTCCAACTCCCAAACTGGAGTCAGAGGACTCAAATGTTTTGCGATCCCGCTACGAACTCCCGAACTGCTTCAAATGATTCGCGATCCCGCTACGAACTCCCGAACTGCTACAAATAATTAGCGATCCCCAAACTGATTCAAATGATTCGCGATCCCGCTACGAACTCCCGAACTTATTCAAATGATTCGCGATCCCCAAATTGACTCAAATGATTCGCGATCCCGCTACGAACTCCCGAACTGACTCAAATGATTCGCGATCCCGATCCAACTCCCAAACTGGAGTCAGATGACTCAAATGATTCGCGATCCCCCTACGAACTCCCGAACTGCTTCAAATGATTTGCGATCCCCAAACTGACTCAAATGATTCGCGATCCCGCTACGAACTCCCGAACTGATTCAAATGATTCGCGATCCCCAATTTGACTCAAATGATTCGCAAACCCGCTTTGAACTCCCGAACTGACTCAATGATTCGCGGTCCCGCTCCGAACTACCGAACTGTTTCAAATGATTCGCGCCGCTACCAACTCCCGAACTGACTCAAATGATTCGCGAACCCGCTACGAACTCCCGAACTGACTCAAATGATTAGTGATCCCAATACATGCTATAAAAGTGTGCACATTGAGAGAAATAAACAGCAGATGTTCATGTTAACAACTTCTTTAACTTGAGCAAACGCTGCTAATACACAAACATTTGTTAATAAAGTAGATAAAATGAAAACATGAATGTTTTAATGCTACTGAATAAAAATAAACGATCCACTCAAAAGTCTCTGCTCATCATGACAGGACCTGGATCAGTGAGCTGCCTCTCGGGCGATGACGTCACTTCCATGGAGGCATGTTGTACACGCCCCTGTCCCTTGACTCCGCCCCTACTTCGAAACCGTGCCACAAACATAGACAGTAAAAGAAATGGACACAGCGACCCCATTGGAACTCATTAATAGATATGACCATGGAAAATATTTATTGCAAAATCATTGCTTTCGTGCTGTTTCATTTGTTTTGCAATTCTTAATTTTTGTTTGCAAAAAGCAAATGTATTTTCCTCAATACTTTAAATAAAATGTTTTAAATTTGTTTTTGGATATTTTAAACAAGGTAAATCTTTCTGATTTATTAAAATAAAAAGTCACATACATGGATTTTTCTGGGCTAAGCCCCGGATCTCCACTCACCCTAGAACCACTCCTGTGTACTACTATACTAAAAAATAAAAAAGTTGTTGAAATGTTTTCAGACTACAGGTGCCACATAAATCAAATTATTTACCTTAATCAAAAGGCTTTATAGTCATTCAACATTTATATTAATCAAAGGCCTCAGTAACATCCAATAAAGAACACATTTCACTGTAAAATATATATATTTTTTCACAGAAATAGTAGTGCACTTGCGTCAAGTATAAGTACAAACAACAGCAGAATAAAACCTGAATGCTTTTATTGATTAAAGTAATATGATAAGTTTTTGGCTTTATCTCAGCTTATTGTTTTTAAGATTTTACAATAAAATAAAATGTACCTTGACTTTCCCATCCATGGTGTAACAATTTAGCTTCGGGTGCACTTTAATCGTTTCAGAGTTTTGTTTCTGTACCTCATAAACGCTACTTTACTGTCTGTATTTGAAGAAATAAGAGATTTAAACATTCAAATGCTCCATTTATGATTGTATTTTTTTTTCTAGCCACAAGTATGAGCAAAAGTGACAGACAGTAATACTTTCCTTAGCAAACCAGCTAAAGCCTACGTATACTAATTGGAGTGGCGCCATCTGGTGGTTAAAGAGACGAACGACAACAGTCAGGTGACCAAAGGTGAGAGATTAAAAAAGGCATCCGTGTAAAGCGTTTTTTGACCAGGAAAGTACACCATGACTGAATTGATTAAATGCCAGTTTTAGAAATAAATATTTTTTTTTTTTTCAGGAAATGCCCAACTCGAGGTTTCATTCTTGCGCGTTCACTTTAGTGATGGGAAGTCCGGTTTTTTCGGACAATTCGATTCAATGAACCCAGTTCACCGGTTCTTTTACGTCATCACGTAATGAAGTCATTACATTCGCGCTCGCAGTGAAACACAGAATCCGTTTTAGCTCAGTATCTCCAGCTCATCGGTTCTCAGTATGTCGAATATGTCCGAAAGAAAAAGGCTCTTGCTTCAGTATAACGTTACTGTTGAGCTCCGTTCGCTCGATAGTACACGAACGCTCATGTATAAGTCAGCTGCTCGTGTTCATCGGTCCTCTCAGTCTATACAGCTTTTTTAAAGTGCTGTTGGCGTTACAGGAGTAACATAAACGCCAGGATATTGGTTTAGAGTCGTAGGGACTGTAAGGCATGTCTGAAAAAGACATGAACGATTCAGTCCGATTTGGTGAACCGGTTCACTAAAAAGAACCGGTTCAAAAGAACGATTCGTTCGCAACACGGACATCAACAGTTCACTTTCGTCCATGTCACACGAGCAATCACAACCACATCAACAACACGGACTATTACAGCCGATCAAGTGAGTAGCCTAGATGCTATTTACCATTTTCTGTACTTTCTGTTTAACACGTATCATTGTAAAACTTCGCGAAAGTTACATTGAGGTCGTTTTAAAAACAGCACATTTGACTGTACACAGTTCATGAAAATCGAAAGTGAAAGAGCAAGAAACACCGCAGAACAAATATTAACTATATATTTTATATAATTTATTATTAGTTAACATAAAGGAGAGGAGACGCACTGTTCTAGCATTTTCCTCTTCCTACAAGATACCTCTAAGTACACTGAGTGTGATTTATATAAACGTTACGTACTAATTTGTATTTTTATTTCCCCACGCACTACCGTGTGTCCTGTCTTTTCCGTACTCCATTGATTTTTTTGGTTAAAGTTACCCTGACAGTTTGAACTCCAGGAAGAAATAGTAAACACGACTTAAGATGCGTAGATCCGATATAGAAAGATGAAGAAACGCATTAAGAAAAAGGCCAAAAAACCTCACATCAGATTATTATACAGAGGCCACATTAAACTACTACTACTTCTTCTACTATTATTGTTATTAAATAAGTTGTTTTTTTGTGGCCTCTATAATTTTATGAGCTTTTTGGTCTCCACAGGGTATTTGCAGGAATCTTAAGCTCAAATTTAAGACTTTTTGAGACCTGCAAATAAAATGAATACCATATGAGCGCAGTAGGGCAATGTCTATAGTAAGATCAAACTGTTAAATAACTGTAAAAAGCATTATTTACAGTTCAGATACAGGCTTTCACAAAAACAAGTTTTCTAAAATGATAAACTTCACATTTTAGCCTTTAAACAATCTTTAAGAAAATGAACGAGTCAAAAGAACCAATTATTATATTAATTAAATAACATATACAAATATTTTACTGTCTTAATTGTTAAGATTTCTTAATGCATTATCTTCTTGTCAATTCGCCAGTTCACATTTAAAACTCTGGTGTTTGCTGCGTAAAACATTGGTCAATTTTCATATGGACCTGAACAAAAACAGCAGACAGGCTGATTAAAAATGCAAATTCATTCTCTGCCAACAGGAGGCGCTTTTGGGAATTTCTGACTTTGAAACAAATTAAATCACATCCTTTTAAGGTTTAATTGTCACATTAAGCCATATTGCAAATTTTGCCTTTCTGTTTCAAGACCACTTGAAATCAAAATGAAGACTTTTTCATTACCGTTACGGGCAGTTGCATGTGCTCCGGTGTATTGTAAACAATGGCATCAATTTTGCCTTATTAGTTTGAGCCAGAATCAGATCCAGAGAATATTAGTGAAGAGGATCGAGCAGAACTCTTACAAGGCATTTCAAAATGTTAACTTATGCTTTTTTGTTTGTAGTTGACTCGTATTTTGTAGATTCGCTGTTATTTGTAAATGCTACTGCTGTTTGTTAGCTTTTGATACACATTTTCATCCTTATTAAAGCTGTAGTATAGCAGAATACACGATTGCGTTGCAGCATTTTTGTAGGGTAATTGTTTAATTGATAATGGTAACACTCTGTCTACTACTGTACAACAACTCTTCATGGGGTTTGTGATGTCACCAATCCAGGAAGAAGCTCCTTGTAGTCTCTACCAGCCGTGTGTTGTAGGCCTTAAATGCAGATTATGCTCAAACAGCAACATTACACACTAACTAAAGTTAAAAAATTGAGATAATCAAGGAGCCCTTTATAAACCCTGTCCAATCCATACATGGATTTGCTTTACTTTTAAGACTCCCGGTCTTGATTTGGGTACTATGATATTTTTGTTTTATTTTGGTCTTAGATGTCACACAACAACAGTGATGGAGTGAAGGGATGCATGAATCAGACGAATAACAGTGGAAACACTGATTCATCATCAAGAGGAGAATCCAAGCAAACACAGCTTAATTCTGCATGGGACACCAGCAAGCAAAGATCTAGTGTGAATGGAAGGGAAGGGGGACAAGAAAGAAGGCCTGCAGCTGGTGAGAATGCAGAGAAAACGACCAGAGATACCAAATTCGCTGAGGTTCAAAACCCCAAACCAAACCATAGTACATCTGGAGAAGGCAGCTCAAACCAGCCCTCTCAAAGTGCATCAATGGACTCTTCAGATGTTTCCTCAGTCGTTTCCAGTTTAGGAACAAGACCAAAGCCTTCGATAGAGCTGGGGCCCACATATCCCATCCGGAACCTCAAAACGATGCAAGACTTCTACAAAGAGTTTGACCAGCCACTTCTGAAGAAAGAACATACAATACTGATAGATGTAAGAATCATGCAATTTCATCTTATTCTATATTTTTTTTCTTATAAAATGTGCTATGAATACTGATTCAGTCATAATTCATGTTAATGGTTTGTCTGAGCAGCTGAAATATTTCCAAAGTGGTGTAATTGTTCCTCATCAAGGGACTGATGTTTGGGATCACCACCATGTGAAGTTCCCACATCTGTATGTAAGTATGAGCATCCCAAATGCTTTTTAAACAAATCATCATTTCTATATAAAAGGCTTTATTAACAAGTAAATAATATTCATTATTCATTCATATTCAGTAATGATTATTGTCCATAGCCACGGCCTCCATCCCATCACAAGTCCCACGCACAACCCTCTCGCTGGGAGGTCACCCGTCGGGCGTTGCTCAGTCTCACCAAAGGCAGTAACTCTATTGGGGATGTTCAGGTACTGTAACACTAATCATTGACAATTACTTTTACAATTACTACCTAAAGTGTGTTTATCATGTGACCTGTTATGTGTCTCTATCCATTTGTAGACTGCAATTATGTCTTACAATTCCAGCAACAAGGACAAATGGACATTTGATGCACTTTATAATTATGGTCAGGTTAGTAAATCAATCAGTATATCAGAGAACAGGTAAATATTAATGTGAAAAGTTTAAAGGGTATCTGGGTACCTTACAGTGAAAATGACTCCATTACAAGTCACCAGTTCCAATACAACTTGAGTAAAAGTCTAAGAGCATCTGATGTGAACAGTTCGTAAGTACTTCACTTGTACTGAATGTAGGCTCAAAGATGCACTAGTTCTCAACACCTGAAAAATAAGAAGCACTTCATTTGTGAGGAGAGTGATCACATTTATTTTTCAAAATCTTAATAAAACAAACACCTCAAAACAATAAACAATAAAATAAATCAAGGTCCACACAACAGCTTCTTAAATGCCTAAAAACACTGAAGTCTCCTAAGTTAACAAATATCCTTCAACCGTACCTCCCACCCAATTTCTGTCCCTGTGGAGGTAGAAAGTTAAAGTTGCTAATATCAGTAGTCAGTAAAACTACAATGTTGCCAAAAAGATACTTAAGTGCAGTAGCTTGTTACATTTACTCAAATACTTTACACCACTAGATACACAGATTGATTTGTGAAATTGCTTTACAGCGCTTGCAAACAATGGACAATAATCTCCATTTGCTGATCCCAAAGATGGCCAAACTAGCTCTTGATTTACCTGAACTCATTAAAAAGGTATGTTACAGGCTCCTTTATTGTGTTAATAATAATCTGTAATTCTAGTATTAGTTATGTTGTAAATATACTAGTATAACTTATGTTTGAGTAATGTCTGGTCCACACTGTATGATTTTGGTTATGATTTTGACAAAGTTTGTGAATTGGCTTTTTGCAAAATCTCATCAGGTTCATATTATATAGTGTGACAAGCAACAATCATGCTAGACATAAAACAAAAACCACACATTTGCACACAAATGCATTATTTGTCAGGCTGTAACAATGGAGATTTAGATTGAATGAATTGCATTGCTTGTACTCTCTACTCTTTGTCTCTAGCCCATCCCTCTCCTGCGACAGCAACAGAACCAGGCCATAACGATGTCTCAGCAGCAGATTTCCTGTCTGTTAGCAAACGCCTTCTTCTGCACCTTTCCTCACAGGAACGACACTAAACCTGGTTCAGAATACGCCAACTACCCCACCATCAACTTCAGCAGGTGTTACATTGATCACATAACACTGAAACTATATATATTTATTCCATTCAGAAACATGCATATCTTTTTTCCCCGTTTGAAACCACATTTCATTCGGATCTAAACTATATATATATATATATATATATATATATATATATATATATATATATATATATATATATATATATATATATTTGTTTTTTATTTTTTGTCATAGTTTATTTGCTAACGGGACAGACCCAACAAAATCAGCCCTAAAGGCAGAGAAACTGAGGGCCATATTCCATTACTTCAACACAGTGACAAATGATGAAGAACCAGGTATTGAGCACATGCTTAAAACACATATACTGGACACTACTGTTTAAAAGTTTTGGGTTTGTAAGATTGTTTAATTAAAAAGTTTTTAAAATAAAGTATATTATGCCCAACAAGACTGCATTTAAAAGAATACAGTAAAAATAATCATATTGTGAAATGCTATTACTATTTTAAAATGTATTCCATTGATCAAAGCTGAATTTTCAGCATCATTACTCCAGTCTTCAGTGTCACATGATCCTTCAGAAATAATACTTCAAAAAACATTTCTCATCATTTTTGAAAACAGATGTGCTGCCTTATATAAGTATTTTAATGATTCTTTGATAAAGAAAAATAACAGCATTTATTTGAAATATAATTTTTTTGTGACATCATAAATGTTTTTATAGTCACTTTTGTTCAATTGAATGTCCTTGCTTAATAAAAGTATATTTTCTTAAAAAAAAAAAATGTGTATATATAGTACTGAACCCAAACTATTGAACAGCAGTGTATGTCAATGACGCAGCACATAATTCAAAGGAAGCAAGCAAGGAAATGATTTTTGATGTAATATAACCAAATATGTCTTTTAACTTCTTTAACAACAAAACCAGATGGACTGGTAACTTTTGAAAGGATTAGCATTCCACCATCAAAGCTCCCTAATTGGAACACGTAAGTTATATTAGTTATACAGTGAATAGACTGAAGTGAGTTGACATGCCTCTTACTGATCGTGTTGGACTTTAGACAGAAGAAGACTCTGACAAACCTTCACATCTCTCCAGAAGGATCCATTGAGAATGAGGGCACAGGGATGCTGCAGGTCAGTTTCATCTAAACTACAATCTTGTACCAGTTCCTCTGGTAAGTTTCAGCTAGTTCACATTGTTCTGGACAGGTGGACTTTGCCAGCAGATTTATTGGTGGTGGGGTGCTGGGATCAGGATTGGTTCAGGAGGAGATCCTCTTCCTCATGAGTCCAGAGCTCATCGTGGCCAGACTCTTCACTGAGAAACTGGCTGATAACGAGTGCCTCAAGATCACAGGTACTGCTGGGGAGTTTAGCACAGACGAAGTTATCTTAAGGCTGAAATATACTACACAACCTTTAAAATGCCTATGTTGTAAACAGTCACAGATTAAAACGGTCTCACACTACTAGACCTTTAAGTCATTTTTAACTCAATCGTGTGACAAATGAAAAAGAAAAAAAAAGTTTTCTGAAGCTTAAAAAAAAAAAAAAAACTTGTTAAATAACATAGCAATGAAAATAACATCTTTAATTTGATTAGCATATTTCAAGCAACATGAGAGTGATATATTAAATTTATACATTTAGCAGACGCTTTTATCCAAAGCGACTTACAGTGCATCCAGGCTATCAATTTTTACCTATCATCAGTGTTGGGAAAGTTCACTTTCTACATGAACTAGTTCAAAGTTCAGTTCACAAATTTTAAAATGAACTAGTTCAGTTCATAGTTCAAACTACACAATTTTGAACTAAGTTCATTAAAATGAACTAGTTCATAGTTCTTTTTTTCCATATTTTGCTGCGAGCTATTATTTTTCAAAATTATTGCCACAGCCCATATAGAATCAGAGACAGCATTTATTTTATCAATTTTAACAATGAAGCTATGCGTCAGATTTCATCTTCATATCCAATTTTGAATCCTTATCCAACCAGGGTTTACATTAGCATTGAGGGGACAGCATTTCCCCATTGTTGCTTTGTCTCCCATTCTCACCGACCTTGTCATAAACATCATAAAATTCGTTTAAATGATCATACGCCTTCTTGCTACATGCTTTTTTTTTTTTTTTTTTGATGACGCGTCACGCATGCGGCGGCCGGCGGTGCGACACTGGTGGTGTTGCCAGATTGGGTGTTTTTTCCGCTACATATTAAGACCCGTTTACGGTGTGTTTTAGCCGGGTTTTCGCCTGCAAGGCTCTATAGAAATCTGGCACCTTATTGAACGAAGTTAACCTGCGAGATTGTGCCATTCACAGACACCAGAATGAACGAGTTGACAGCACATTCAGTTCACGTATGAGTTCAATATGAACTATCGTTCAATGAACGTTTTCAGGCACAACACTGCCTATCATATTATTAAGAAATATTTTTTGGGGGGGTGAGCTATTACCAGTATCTATCTTAGAGTCTTTTTGATAATGTGTCATCAGGTCCTCAGATGTACAGTCTTACTTCTGGCTACAGCAAAACCTTTTATTGGGACTGTCCATACAATGATCGCACAAAGCGGTAAGAAATAATAATGACAAATGTACAAAATTCAAAAATTAACATGTAAAAAAAAAAATTTGGTTTTAAAGCCACAAGTAAATGAGTGTAAAATGATGTCACATTCATTCATAGGGATATCTGGAAGAGACGTTATCGTCAGGTTGTTGCCATCGATGCACTTGACTTCAAGAACCCGAGGGACCAGTACACTAAAGACAACATAAAACGAGAACTCAACAAGGTATTAGTTTTGACAAGTACAAATATTGAGGTTTGCTGTGGAAAGTATTTGTTTTGGTAAGGTAACGCTTATACTGTGTGACTCTCAAAGGCGTTTGTGGGATTCCACGGAGACGTGAAAACAGCCATCGCAACGGGCAACTGGGGCTGCGGCGCCTTTAAAGGAGATCCTAAACTCAAAGGTAAATGAAGGCAAAACACACAAACATCCTGCTTGATCTGGAGACACTACAGATGGATTATGATAAATGCACAGAACAGATTGTGTTTGTCTTTTAAAGCTCTCATCCAGTTGATGGCTGCTGCGGTGAACGGACGAGACATGGCTTACTTCACCTTTGGCAATAAAGAACTTGCAAAAGAAATACAAACAATGCATGAGATGCTGACCATGAAAAAAGTGACCGTGGGTAAGTACATTCACTGCCATCGAAACACACAGAAACTAATAGGCTTATACTATATACTGATATTAGTAATTGAGCAGGGCTTTGCAAATAAAAATCCTATTCATTTCCTCCTAAAGAAATTGATTTTTAGTTAGTATTTTAAAATCTTTTTAGACATATACACCATAAGCTCTACATTTACATTCAAAATTTTGGGGTCAGTAAGATTTTTTTTTTTTTTACGTAATACTTTTATTTTGCAAGGACGCATTAAGCAAAAATATAATTTTTTTGCATAGGGTTCCATGCATACCATTTAACGCCCTCATGCTATCAGTAAAACTGTTTTTTCAAGTTCAGGTTAAGAGTAACCTGATCGATTCTTCTCTCAATAGATAAACTGTACAACTGGTTGAAAGATTTCTCTGCATACTATGCTCGTGAACATCACTTCCCAAAAGATCTATATGGATTCATCAGTGAGAAGATCGGTCATAAGGCTAGTTTGTAAATCTGCCTGGCTGCTCAGAGATATATACTGTACAAGCTCACTTCAGAGGACAGTAGTCAAAAACTGTTCAGCAGTAATAAATATGTAAAGCTGCTTTTGAATGTGTCAGATTTCTGAAGGATCAAAGTAATGAAGTTAACAATCATAAAAAAAACAAAAAAAAACTGCTGTATAGAATGTATTTGTTTTTGGACCACAGGTGTCATTTAAACTTAATTGTTTACATTAAAACAAATTATAGTCTGTCACAAATCATTTTAATCAAAGGCCTTAGTATCATCTAAAAGTGCACAAGTGCTCATGTTAAATTTTTTCTTGCATCAGTTATTAGTACAAACAAGCAAACAGACTGAACTTAGTAAATCTGCATAGATAGGCCTCTCATTCCTACTCTCATATCTACTGTACAGTGCAAATCAAACCTGTGCTTTGGTCAGGACATTCCTAGCTGCCAGTCTGGCCTCTAACGCTAACAGCAGGGTGCGAGTTTCCTGAAAAACGAGGGATGGAAATGAAGTGAGTGGATGGGGTGAGGTGGTTAGGACTGGCCCTGGAAGGCATTCAGGTTAAAGGCTTTGTTTAAGAACCGCTCCAGCTCCACAAGATGAGTTTTCTTGTTGCCTGAGGAAGGGGCAGTTCCAGGCTCTCGGCCGGCATACCTGAGAAGAACACGTAAATAGAAAACTTAAATGCACGTTTTCATTTAGCAGACGCTTTCATCCAAAGCGACTTACAATTGATGTCTAACATGTTTTATTATTACATGACTTACATGCATTAGCAATGCAAAGGATAATTGGGTACAAATACTGTTGCATGAATGCATAGCATCCAGCATCGTTTGGGCAGTTTAACTGTTCAGGACCAGTAAGGGACTCATGAACAACCGGCTGTGGATCATCCAGGTAACAACAAAGTATTGAGAATCAAGCATATGTAAACTTTTATATTGGGTCATTTTTGTAAATTCAACTATTATTTTCTCTTGTGGGCTATATGTGAATGTCTTTTATGTTAAATATCTTATTCTACGATCTTTTATTTTGGTAAAACAAATAACATTTTCCAGAATTGTTTGTCCTTTTTGACCACAACTGTATATATTTTTTTTCCATCACTATAATACAATGCAAATGTAAATTTCCTTGACACATGGCTTTGTTGTCTGCATGCCAAATATCATTCTTTTAATTTTGGAGAAAAATGTGACCTAGGTTTTGAGAGATTTTGTAAGATTCACTCTTCAGATGAATTTAAGGACACGAGTTACCATATGGGACGGGTGTTGTTGAACACCCTGCTGATGCGTGGCTTGATGAAGTCGTAGTAGCCTTGATTCTTATGCTCTTCCTGGCACCACAGCAGCTGAGCCTGGGGATACTTCTCTGCGTCTGCTTTCACCAGGTCAAATGGGAATGGAGAAAGCTGGACAAAAAAATATTTGAAGTCATCTAATACATCCTTGAACTATTTTAGGGATGCAGGCATTAAGTGAAAATTATAATGCTGTGTATAAATGGTCTATTTAATAAATATAATTATGAGAGTGTATGAAGGTACCTGCTCAATGCGGCTGATGGCCACTGTGTCTTCCAGGCCTCTGGTCTTTCGTTCTTTGGTGAGGTCATAATAAACTTTCCCTGTGCAGAAGATGAGACGCTTCATTTCAGCTGAACTCTGGAATCAGACGTCTGACGTGTGTGCCTAATCAAACCCAAAAACACCCAAAACATTTTGCAGAATGCTGTATGGGTGGGAAATTTACAAATGGACAAATCTGGCAACATGTCGTCAAAACTTGACTTGGCCTCTGGGTGACGTAGCAGTGATTTAGCTGTGAAGATAATGAGCTAGAGTAAATAGGAAAGAATAAAACTTCATGAAACCACAAGTTAGTTACAGACAGAGTCCCACAATGTTTGATCAATACATTTTCATGTATCAATTCAAAACAATGTGTAACCCATTTTGACTAAATCATTGAAAAAGCTACTTAAAAAAAACAATTTACTTCCAAATTGGACTTTGCAAGTAAGATTTACTCTAAACAAATGGAATCGCAATCAAATTAAATATTTTACAGCAAAAATACTCAAAGTTTCCATTGCAAATATACAATTTTCCATGATTAATCCATGCTTTCCAAAACTAAAACGTTTCAAATTCCCTGATACTTCCAGGTTTTTAAAGATGAGGGAAACCTGTAGAGATAATGAAAAGAGTGAAATGTCTTTTACAGGCTTTCTGAAGGGCTGAAGGATCTGCATCTGAAGAACATGGAAGTAGTTCGCAGGAGTGGAGCAGTTCACCACAATCCAGTTACAGTCATAAAGCTGTTGGACAGCAAAGTCCTCTGTGATTTTCTGTGTCAAACAAATGAATACTAGGACAAGAATAATATTCATAATTAATTTGATGTTTGGTTAAAATGTTCATGCTTAAAAGCCAGAGATTTACAGGGAAAATGTCAGGGTCATCATTGCACATCTGCAGGAATCTCTCTGGACGGACAGAGGAGTGCTCTGGACCCTGGAAAGATCACCAAGAAAGTACTGAAAAAGGGAACTGATGAAAAGATGCAAGGTTAGTGCCCCATGATCATTTTGCGTTTATATGAGCATATACTATCGCGTAGTGTAGCTTGTTTACCATGTACACAGTCTTGTACCTTTGACTTTTTTAGGTTTTCTCTTAATTTTTTCACTGCAAATGATGTTATATGCTTATGAGTTCAGCCGTAGCTGGTTATCCTCACACATGCTCTAAAACTCTTTAGATACGGATTTTTCCGAAAGTCAATGGGAGAAATGAATGGGAAATTTACTTCCGGCACCAGAGCTCTCTCGGGCTGTGGGCGGGACTGTGATGCTCTATTAAAGAAACACTGTCTATGGTAATCACTGTACCTTGTAACCACCACAGTAGCCTACTTAGGAAAGGTCTTATTCTGCAGTTTTGTTCCTAAAAGAAACGCACAAATACAGACAAATTAAAGATTAATATTTCAGCTTCTGGAAGTCTTCAGGTAAAATCATGGATCAGGACATAATTTTTTGTTTGTTTTACCCTTAAACTCTTAAAAATTAGGATTTTGTCCTTATATTTAGTACATGCCTTTGTGTATAACAGTACTGTGCAAAGAACTGTCTGCAATATGAATTTACACCAGTTTTCACTGCACACAAACCATTTTTAGTGACTCTGCGCTCAAAAGTACCTCACAGCTGTGAAATAAATTCACATGCTGCTTTCTCATCAGCTTTCAGAGGCAGCTGGTCATTCAAATAAACCCCCAACATTTGTTAGCAACATCTCCACGTCATCAGAAGAGCATTTTGTTTAGTATACAGCAGATATAAAAACCACAACATGGGTTTTGACAGTCTTTTTATTGATAATACTGATAACATCTTAATATATTTCCTATAGCACACAGGGAGAGAAAAAGAGGGAGAGCACATTGGAAGAACAGATATGAATATCAATAAGAATGAGGATAAACAAATTTCTAAATAATATTTTTTTTTTCAGAACTGAATAAAATCCACTTCATCTCATTTTAGATTATATACAAAAAAAACTTGCAAATTTGGAAGGCTAATGTTCAGAGAAATGTTGTCAGATTTAAGCAAAAGATTAGAAAAAACAGTGGGAAAAAATGTGAATACTACAAATAGTAATTGGTGTGATTTTGTAAGAGCAGCAACGCGTCAACACTAGAGAAACACAACACTGATTCACTCTTTCACATATGTGTAACACACTTAAAGACACTCAGACACACACCAGCTTCCCATTAGTGGCCTGATCAAACAATATCACTCATCACTTCAACTGTTTCAAGGTCACTCTTTTGGTGGTTATTATCTAAAAAAACAACAAAAAAAAAACATTTACGTTTCATTAACACAATTTGTTAGTGCATTAAGATTGTGTTTCTGTGTATAAGCAGAAAAGTGAGTAAATTCTTGGAAATCTTAAAATTATGCATTTTTATCTAGAACAGTGTGGTAAAGAGCGCCCCCTAAAGAAGAAGACAGCATTTGAGCGAAGCACACTGAAGGTTGTTGATTAAACGTCATTGAACACAGACATAATTCGAGGTCCCTTTTGTAGACTGGCAGCCAAAGCACGATCCATTCCGTAATAAAACACATGCATAATGTGACCTAGTGTGACATCGGCAAACACTGCGATTGACCCACACTAATAAACACATTGTTCATTATTTCACATTTTCGGTGGATTCAACCAACACTGCTCAAACAACAACAAATGCTATACAAAAGCATGCCATACAATCAGAATAGCTGTTTTACCATGACAGTCATCATCATCATTAGACAAAAATAGTTATATGCACTTACAAAGCTTAAAAATAGAATCACCAGCATTCAGTATAAAATACACAGAATGAAACAAAAAAAAAAGTCACCAAAATGTATTATTGTGAAGGTGTAGTTCATGCAAATAGCTTTCACCGTTAAGATAAGTTAACACTATGCAGCGGTAGTTTTTACAAGATATCTATATGTCGAGCGGTTTAATTTTCAATTATTGTCTGCAATTCTAAACACAAATAAAGGAATAACACCGGTTTGTCGACATGCGGACTGCCGTTTGCAGCGGATGTTGTATTTGCCATCATTTACAAAGTGTTTGAAACTCTCATTAAAGTGTACTACAAAAATACAAGTCACATTTCAGATTGAAATTAAAGGAACAGTTCACCTATAAATTACATTTTGTTGAAAACTGTCTCTTGCTCAGGCCTTCCAAGATGTAGATGAGTTTTTTCATCAGAACAGATTTAGAAAGGATTGGCTTTACATCACTTGCTCATTAATAGAGGCTCTGCAGTGAATGGGTGCCGTCAGAATGAGAGTCCAAAAACATCACAATAATCCACACCACTTCAGTCCATCGACATGGATGACTTGTGGATTATTGTGATGTTTTATTATCTGTTTGGACTCTCATTCTGACGGCACCCATTCACTGCAGAGGATCAATTGGTGAGCAATTGCTGTAATGTTACATTTCTCCAAATCTGTTCTGATGAAGAAACTCATCTACATCTTGGATGACCTGAGGGTGAGTACATTTTCCTGAAATCTTCATTTTGGGTGATCTATTCCTTTGAAAGCAACATAAAACACAACGAGTAGCCTCAACAAAGGTTGTGTGACTTCAGAAATGTTTTGACAGGATGTCAAAAACAAACAGTACCAGTTGTCAGGAAGTCCTCTAGTCAATCCACATAACACTGTCTTCCGGTTCTGCTAGACAGAAACACAACACTAACAAAAACATCCATACAGATCCACCAAAAATTCACACACTGTGTTATGGCTTTCAACACTTTAATATAGTGACTATGCTTTCACATTCAGGATATCAGTGCCATTGTATTGTAAAACCACACACGTACACGCGTACAAGCTAAAAAAAAAAAACTATGGCCAATACTGCCATAATTACACCACATAAATTATATATAAAAAGTTCCTGCATGTACAGAACAAAAAAAACAAAACAAAGAATGATAACTGTAGGTGCCTGAGTCGAGGTGAATCACAATGTTCTGTGACATGTTAAAATTCATAGGTTTATGATGACCGTGGGATCCAGAATGGCTTTTTAAATAAACACCTGGCCAGCGAACAGCTGTAAACTTCCTGCTGCTTTACAATAAAAGCCCTTAAAAAACAACATGCTGTACCCTCTCGAAACATCCTACTAGATTCCTAGAGAAAAAGAAGACTAGCTTCAGCAGACGTTCCTAGTCTCACAGACCACCAAAACTCAAATAAAACCAGATCAGCACTGACTGTCAATAAGAAGGACACATCAGCTGCTGGTCATCAAGGGCCAATACAGATACCGATTATGCTCTGATTAAGAGACAGACAGCTCCTTTTGAAGGAATTCAACTTGGCAAGCTGCAGATATACGAGGTGAATCTCAATGATGTGATGATGTCAGCTGCCTCTAAGAGATCTGATTGGTGACCTGATGATATGAACACTGATCACGGTGACAGAAAAACCGCTCGCCACCATATTCGTGTGCAGCTGCTTTTAGAGTGACTTCAGATTATTTGAACACCAAAAAAATACTTAAAATCCATGCTTAAAAAAAAAAAGTGTTTAAAAACAAAACATCAGTAATTTTACCATCAAATATACAATCTCAAGAACAACAGTAATACTTAGAAACCTGACGGAAGTAATAATCATATATAATCAATAGTAGTAACAATAACAATAAATACAGCAATAATAATGATATTTTTATTAAAACATGATCTACTGTATTTGGGAGTACCTGGGCACAGGGGGCATAAGGCCAGTGAAGATGAGCGCAAAGGCAATCGTGCGGGTTATTATAACTCTAGAAGGTAATCTGGAGTCTATGATTGCTCTCGATGATTAATATATGCAGTGCTGCTCTTGTGTTGGGAGGAAGTCTTGGCATAAAGACGTTCGGTAGCGTGCTGGGTGGAGTCGGAGGTGACGGGGGTTCTGGATGCCCAGCAGGTGGACAGATAACTGTGGGTTTGCATGCAGGAGAGGACGGCTGTGTCCAGCGTTGGAAGGCTGGAGGGTTTGGAGCCATTCTATCAGTCCGCCTTGTCACTCGCACCTAATGTATCTGTTGAAGGGCCACTCTGAAATACATAAAAAAGGAAATGCTGTGTTTAATCAGCTCACACTGGAGTGAGTGTTCTAAAAATACATAAATATATATTTTAAAACAAACTTAACTATTTAAATATAAACTTTTTATCAATTTGTATTGATTAAATTAACAATTATAATATAATGAATATGAATTTATTAAAATTATTTATTTTAATGAATATAAATTACCTTAAACAAGGAATTTGTTTTACAAAATATAAAATTTTAAATTGTATAAAATTATATACAATTTTAAATTGTATTTTAAATTGTATACATTTTTAAATTGTATTTTAAATTGTATAAAATTATATACAATTTTAAATTGTATTTTAAATTGTATACATTTTTAGATTGTATTTTAAATTGTATACATTTTTAAATTGTATTTTAAATTGTATACATTTTTAAATTGTATTTTAAATTTTATAAAATTATATAAAAAAATTTAATTGTATAAAATTATATACAATTTTTAAATTGTATAAAGTTATATACAATTTTACATTTTATAAAATTAAATAAAACTGTAAAATTATAATATTGTTCAAAACTTTGAGGACAGTAATTATTTTTTATGTTTTCGAGAGACCTTCTTAGTAGTATGGTTTTTATTAATATTTTTAATTAATTTTTATTTAATATTTTCTGTTTTATTTTAATTTAAGTTTTTTATTTATTTTAAGTTTTTTTTATATGTCTACAAAATTGTTTTTTTTATTAAAGTTTTAGTTATTTTAGTACATCAAGTTAACCTAAATGAAAATGAGAAATGTTGCCATGACAATAAGCAGAGATAAAATAAGTTTCATATTTTATTTCAGTTAATGTGCATTTTATTTCAGATAACAAAATTTCTTTTATGGTTTTCATTTCAGTTAACTGTAATTACCCAGAATGCATTTTGACACAAACCAAAACTCTACTGTAAAACACATTTGAATCCACACCAAAAGCTCCAGTGTGAAAACAAAAGC
Organism: Carassius gibelio; assembly: GCF_023724105.1. Taxonomy (NCBI): domain Eukaryota; kingdom Metazoa; phylum Chordata; class Actinopteri; order Cypriniformes; family Cyprinidae; genus Carassius; species Carassius gibelio. The sequence goes on along the minus strand of NC_068380.1, from coordinate 1,956,151 downwards.
CAGAAGGTGCAGAAAATGGACAAATCCAAAGCGTCACCTTCACTGGAGAGGGGCAGCTGGTGCACCGGAGCAGTGGAAATGAACGTTCTGCCATTTGGAGTCCCGACGGTGCCACACGCGGGTCTCCTCCGACTGGCTGCTGCGCGGCAGGCCCTGCCCGTCCACAAACTGAGTGAGGCGGATGTAGGCGATGCAGGCGGCTTCTTCTCCGATCAGGTGCACGTGAGGGTTCAGGATGGTGGTGTGGATCGGCTTGCTGTTCTTAGAAAGCACTGAGGAGAAACACAAACACATGGAGAAAGATCCTGTGGATGGTGCCACTGATACTTCCTGTGATTTATAAGACACATGTATGATTTAAACCATGGTAGTCTTTCTGCTTCAACACACTTACAGTTCTCAAAGTAGAATCTATGGAAGTCCATTCCTTCAACCAGGTTCCCCAAAGCCTCGGGTTCAAAGGATGTCAGTCCAGGATCACAGATTTTCCTGTTACAGTGATCCCATTGTGTATTACTATTCAGGTAGCTGCTATAAACATGGACAATTAACTATTTTCATCTTAATCTCTGCCATGAGAATAGAGCTGACTGTAGAAGACAGTTTACACTAGTTCTTGTATTTGTACAATATAGTGTGTTTAGGGCCAAAGTGGTTTGTGTTTGCAAGAAAGCATAAGGTAACATACGCATAGGCGTCAAAGTCCCCATTATTGATGGCTTCTATCAGCTGCTCCGTGATCTTAATGATTTCCTGTTTGCGTGCTGTAAGAGAAAACATGAACACAGGTGAATACACACATACAGTTTATGCTAAGTAGTCCCACATTAGTTAAAACTTTGTTCTTTTTTTTCCACAAAAGAATTATGATTAAAAAAGATATTGTAATATTGTAATCTTTGTTAAAAGACATATGTACCCCATGAAATAAAATACATAAAATAAATACCACATAAAATCTGAATGTAACTATTGTGTCTAATAGTGGCTTAAAATGGTCCTAAAAATAAACAAAAACTAAAATAAAAATAAAATAAGCATAACTACCATAACTAATAGTCTTTGTGTGTTTTGTTAGCTAAAAAAAATATTTTATGCTACATTTATTTGATCAAAAATACAGTAAAACTGTAATATTTTGAAATATTACAATTTGAAATAACTGTTTTCTATTTTAATGCATTTAAAAAAGCAATTTTTCCCAGTGATCAAAGCGGAGTTTTCAGCATCATTACTCCAGTCTTCAGTGTCACATGACCCTTCAGAAATCATTCTGATATACTGATTTGCTGCTCAAGAAACATTTCTCTTTTTTATCAATGTTGAAAAATGTTGTGCTGCTTCATATATTTGTGGAAACATGATACAATAATTTTTTCAGGATTCAGCATCCTTGCTGAATAAAAGAATGAGTTTCTTAAAAACAATTCCTTACCATAAACCTTTTAGTACAAGTGCATGTTCCACCCCAACTTCCTGTCTCTACAGGAAATACATCAGCACAGGCAAGAAAATCGTACATTCACTGATTTTTTTAAACTATAAACTGATGAAGCCACAGCTAACTGTTCCTGTTTGTTGTACGTGACACGAACAGACAAATTTCTACCTTAACCCAGAGTTAACGCTCTGAAACACAGGCAGAGGTCAGAAAGGTCACGTCCTCCTGACTCCAGAGAGAGGTTTAACACAAACACACACCAGATCTGCTGTGGACTCACCTAGTTTCTCAGTCATGATCTTCAGTCTAGACTCTCATCCATTCCTCCTCAATACTCTGACTGAACTCTCTCTTCTGATGAAGTTTGCACGCTCACACAAGCACAGACTCCCAAAAACACTTTGCCTTCATCTAATCAACATCTCCAGTTTCCTCCTCCTCATCATCTTCTGTCTCTTCCTTGTTAACTGCATGGAGCTAGTTGAGCTATTCCTGGATCCTTAGATACGGCTTGCTTCTCGTTTCCTCCCTCCCTCTCTCTCTCTCGCTCTCTCCCTCCCTTCACAGCTTCCTGCTCCACTTTAGAGGAGCTTAGTGGCCCCGACACGTCCTTCGGTTTCTCCTTGTCAATCTGACACCTCAGGTCTGATCTAAAGTCTCTGACTGTGGCTTCAGCTTTGATAAACGTCCCACTTCCTCTAAGCAGATATGTATGGAAGTGCATCACAGTTCTGTCACAAACCAGACGCTGTAAATATTATTTCAGATGCATAAATCCTGTTTTTTTGTTTTGTTTAGGGAAAACTGCCTCCTGCTACTTCCGTATGTCATATAGGCCTAATAGGAATGCAGCTGCAGACTGTTAAGGCACGTTATACTCATGGGGATGTTATTTTTCATTTTTACCATTAAAGAGGTCATGAACCGAGAAATCAAAATCCCCTTGATCTTGTGACATACAAGAGGTCATTGTACTATAAAAACATCCTGTACGTTTCAGAACTTAAAACTTACAGCTTTTGTGACACTTTATAACATGAAGTGACTAAACCCCGCCTCCGCAGTAGTAGTTCAACACCTGCTTCTACATCACTGCACGTTAAGCTCCGCCCACTGATTTGCATATGTAGTTGGTTAATAGCACAAGAGAAAAACACAGGTCTACACAGAACCCAAACGATTAAGATGGCTCTGAAGAAAACTAGACGCTGTGCAGTGCCAAGTTGTGCATTGCATTCTTTCTGATACTAGGAAAGAGTGGATGAACTATGGACTTGACCGTATGCTAAAAGCACACACACTATCTATTAACCCACCATGAGAGACAGAGATGGACAACATGTGAAGAGATGAAAACGCAGCTACAGCAGACAAATAACAAGATGCATGGGGCAGTGGTGTCTGATAGAACAGGATATACATCAATAACAAGGATCAACATTCAACACTTGGGCCAACAGACGGTACATAAACAGGGTCCTACATTTAAAATGGAGTGCTGTACATCATGTAGATTCACTTTATAATTTTATCAGTGGCCTAGAAAAAACGGTTTTAATAGACATGGAGGGGGTCGGCTCATGGGGCCTGACATATTAATATCATACAGCTTAATATATCACATGACTACCTGAATACTACTCACTATGTCTTAATAACTCCCCTGTTACTGGAAGCTAAGTGAACAGCATAATACAATTTAATATAACATTAATTAATTAATAGTTAATATTATTAAATATGAAACTAAATTATTATGCTAAATTATTAAGCTAATTCGTTAATAATTATCAAATTAATAGTTTATTAGAATAAACTAAATGATTAACATTAAATTAAAAAATAAAATATTAAATTAGTTATAAAATCAATTAAAATATATTATAAATATCAGTATTGTTAAATTAAGTTAACTTTAACATTTTAAAATAAATACAAAAAAAACAATTTTACAAATTTGAAATAATTCAATTAAAACATATCATTAATATATTAACATTAAAATTTTTTACAAACTTACCACATTTCAACAAATTATTTTAAGTCATTATTTAATAAAGTTACTTAGATACTTTAGTATTAAGTTAATAATTAAAATGTACTGTTATTAATAGTTATTAAAATTTATAACTCATTTAATTAAAATGAATCATTAATATTATTATTAATTAATAAATGACTGAAATTAATAATTCATTTTCAAAAAGGAGTTACTTTAAATGACAAAAACAATAACATTACAGAATGTGCTAGCCAAAAACATTCACAGCCCCAGTGCATGAGGGTCTGTGCTTAGGTCTGCAGGGGGCGCTATACTCACTCTGCATGATGGGGGTCTGTGGAGGGGATTGTGCTGAGTGGGCTGCTGCTTCACTATCAGGCAATGCCGGGGGTCCCGAGACCTTACGGGCGCAGCCCAGGATGTCAGTCAGCTTGGTGGCTGTTTACACACGAGGGTGAGGATGAGGATGAGGGGGGTAATGATGACTGGTGATGTGTGCAAGATGACAGAGATTCATCTAAACTTATGCATCTCAGAGTGATGTGTGCATTCCTAGGTGACCAGCGCACACAACAACAGCAGAGAGTTAATCAGTAAGAGAAAGTAGGGTTCATTGAAGGTCTTTTTTTGATTAGCCAAGACCATTTCCTGCTAGGCTTCTGGAAAACCATGCTTTCATTGCACTTTAATTGACTTCTCAGTTAAAGAAATACTTCAGTAATTTATCCACACTTATTAGTGGTTAAAGAACAAGTTCACCCAAAAGTAAAAATTCTTCATTTACACACCGTCATGTCATTCTCGGAGTCAATTCTTTTCTGCTGTTTCGGTTCCCATCGACTTCCACTGTATTTTTTGTTCAGAAAATGAACCAAAACTGTGTGGTCACCAGCATTCTTCAAAATATCTTCTTTTGCATCATACAAAAAGGTTAATTTCTCATATCCCAGTGTTATTTTATGAGATTATGAGATGGAATTTAACCCAGTACAAAAAGTAAATCTGAACCAAAAATATTGAATGGTTACCCACATTCTTCAAAATATTCTTCATCTTCCACAGAAGAAAGAAAATCATAATGGTTTGGAATGACATTCAGCAAATGACTGAACTTTCATTTTGGGGTGAACTATCCATTAAGTAATATTGACAGCAGACATTTGATATAGGTATTGCAGTCCAAAATCTAAATATTGGAGAGTAGCCAAATCAACCCATATTTTCACATCTACAAGTCACCTCAAGAAAAGTACAACTCAAGGGAAGCTGGTTATTTGTTTATGGATTTAGGGCTAAACAATGCAGTTCAAACCAGCCAGGCCAAACCAAACGAGTGCAGACCAGACTTACAGAAGATGGCAGGGACGGAGCCCGGAGGTGATTGGCTGACTTCAGAGGGGGCTTTAACTGAACTGCTATTTAGGCTTTTCTCTATTGAGTGGGAAGAAAAAGATGGGAAGAGACTGGAAAGATGAGACTGAGAAAGGAGGACATGCAAAGATGGAACATGGCACAGTATTTAACCTATTATTGAGGCTGAGAGATTTACATGGAAGGGTGGCAAATCGTCCCGCCCACTTCTGTCACTTCAGAGCACGACACTTCCACACAGCCAAAAAACTGCAAGTTGAACCTACATTTAACCATGTGAATAAAACACACACAAGCAGAGCCCACTTCTCTTACATTTCTAGTGTTCCTACCGATAAAAATACACTGAAGGTGTCCTGAAACACGCGTCCCAGAAGAGCGCACAATGAAACCAACACTTCTTAAGTCAAAATGCCACACCAATGTCACAAAAGTAGCACACACAAATTACATTTCAGTTCAATGAAATGCATTAGATTTTTTTTGTACATGTATAGTTTAGGCTTCAAAAACTGATAGATCAATTTAATGCCTCCTTGCTAAATAAACAGATTTTTTTTTTTTTTATCTAACTGCAATTTAACTTTTGAGCAATACAGTATTTCTGAGTGACACAGTATGTTGAAGAAGAAAAATGCACTTGATTTTATCTATCAGAAATTGACAGGATTGTGAAAAGTGTCCTTATAGGGCTTTGGGTCATGTCTTCAGAACTGGAAAGTCCTTGGTAAAATCACCACAGATCATAGTTTAAAAATAAATGAATAACAAATTGCAACAAAAACAGACGCCGCTCACCTTTGACATCTTCATCTTCAATGGTGGTGTGGCTGCTGTCTGAAGATTCCTGCAAGACGGACAAAAGCAATCATTGTCTGACCTCACACTTTCACTTACACACACACACACACCAAAAAAACATTTATTCAACAAACAGCGACTAACTCCAATAAAGCACGACCAGTACTACCACTGAGACAGATGGGATAATCATCTCCACAAATGAAGTCATACATTCTCCACTTCTCGTGACTGACACTTAAAACAGTAGTGTAGACGCTCGTGGGCTCTAGATCAATCCTGACAGTACGAGAAGGTTTAATCTCGGGCTCAGCCACCTGGTGAGGCTAGAACACAGCCATTCAATGAAACCCAGCATCTCCACCTCTCTTTCCCAGATGGCAGCAATGAGAACACAGCCGTCTGCACCCTCCCCTCTGCATATGCATGTAACCACCCCCACACACACACACACAGAGGAACTTAATAGCTTGCATTTTGCTTTTGAAGTATTACAAATGCAAATGACTGAGCCCTCGTCTGCTCGTGTTTCTCTCTACAGGTTCCCGTGGGCGAGTTATCAGCCCACCACAGGCACCTCGAGGGTCTGAGCCGCAGACAAACGGACTGTCAGACATCAGCCAGCTGTGGCCATGCATACGGCCAGAGAGGGAGAGGAGCATTATGGAGGCAGGATAGGAAAATTTTTGGTAAAAGTGAGAAAGTCAGATTGGATGATTTCAAACAGTGGTCTTTAATAATGCAGAAATAAATAACAGTATGAAATATATGTTTAAAAATGTCTTAATTTCAGTTCAAGTTTTAGAAATTTAGGAGTGTTTCTATAATTTAACAGGCTTTTTTCGTGATTGATATTTTGGTCTAATGATTAAATTAAAATGAGAAGCACTGTTTTGACTACTCACTGAATGCATAAAAGTCCTAGTTTACACTACTGTTTAAAAGTTTGAGGTCAGGAAGCAAAAAGTGTCACAGATTTCACAAAAAAAATTATGCATTGCAACTGTTTTCAACATTGACAATAATAAGGAAAACAGCATATCAGAATGATTTCTGAAGGATCATGTGACACTGGAGATTAGAGTAATGATGCTGAAAATTCAGCTGTGCAGCACAGAAATAAATTCTATTTTAAAACATACTAAATAGAAAAAAGTTATTATTTTAAATTGTAAAAATATTTCATTATTATACCATTTTTACTGTATATTTTGTGTGTTTTTATATTTTTACCACAGCTTTATTAAGCATGATACTTAAAAAAAAAAAAAAAAAAAACTAAAAACTCTTACCAACCTAAAACTTTTCAAAAGCAGTGCAATTTTTTTCTTGTTGACTAAACGGTTTAATTTTGCAAATATGTCATATTACTGAAGTAAAATGCTCTTGTATTGAAATTCAACTAATTTCTGCATGTGTGTATTGACTAACAAGGGTCAAAAGAGCACTGTGTCATTATTCTCCCTGAAACAATTAACACTGAACACTGTACATCACACACTTTCCCATCCTAATGCGACTTCACGCTCACTCACGATCCCAAAACAACATCCTCGCTCGCACCACAGAATCAAGAGACTGGCAGCTGATGACAGAAGCACAGAAAGGAGGAGAGAAAAGTGAAGGATGAAGGAGAAGAGGATGCGGAGAGAGGTGCAGAAGGATGTACCTTGATCCCATCCACTGGGTTATGGATTACAGTGGTCTGAGGCTCCTAAAGAGAAAGAGAGAGAAGAGAAAGAGAAAACAGCAAGATAGAGAGGAAAAAACAGGAGCAAAATGAGATGAAGGTGAGAGGTGGCAAGAATAAAACAAGAGTTAGCAAAAAAAGACAAAGGATGGATAGAGAGCAGTCACAGCTCGAGAGAGAGAGAGAGAGAAAGAGAGGAAGTCACTCTGGTTAAAAGCAGAGGACAGCCGAAGGTCAAAGCCCAACATCTAAAGCCAGTCCTGAGATGTGAACGCATCTAATCCTAGATCCTAACACGGCAAATCTACAACTTCTTAAAGAACTTCTGAATATTAGGTACTTTCATTTAAAAACAAAATGCATAGAAATCACAACGATATTGTCTGAGGGTAAGATAAGCTTAAAGGAGTGTGAAATGTGCGCAACAAAATATGATTATCTCTATCAAAATATTAAAATAGTTCTGTGTTAAGATGTGTTAACACAACAATGTTCAAGAGAAGTTTTGATCTTTAAATTACATAAAATGTTGAAAACCTGCAGCTGAACCATCCAAAAGGGTCCAAAAATGGGAATCATAAAGGAACTTTTTGAGTTAAAATGTAAATAATTCTAAATAAAAATAAAACATACTAAAAAAAGATATAAAATCATCATGTGACTATTAACTTATTTCAGAGAACTGTGAACTTTTTAAAGTTTTGTTTAATTATAGAAATATTAACTTTATTCTCAGTTTATATATCAACTTAATATTTTAGATCCGCTGACAAATAGTTTGGGAATCCCTAAATTAAATTAAATTAAATTAAATTAAATTAAATTAAATTAAATTAAATTAAATTAAATTAAATTAAATTAAATTAAATTAAATTAAATTAAATTAAATTTCATTTTTTCAATCTAATGCAATGACATGTCATTTAAATGTGACTCCAAAATGCTTTTTGGATCACTGTATCTATCAAAATAGTTATTTCAAACTATTTTTAACTAACTATAAGAAATCTGGGTTTTATTAGATGATATTGTACTGGTTTACATCAGACAATATTAATTACAATTACAGAAATAATACAAATAAATAATGTCTGTACATCAGGTTTTACACCATTAGGTTATAAAAAAAAGCAGTAATGCAGAGAGACGTACACACAAAAACATACATTTAATGAAACATTATGACGGTCATAATGAGATTCAAAAATAGTTTAAACACATAGAGCCAACATCTAAGTCTGGTTGGTCTGCCGTTGATGTTCATGCACAATGTTCATGCACACACTCAGCACACATCTGCGTGAAAACATGAAACTAACTGAAGCTCAAACCATCAGAATTCTTCAAATCTGGATTATAAAAATGATCCACCGTAACACTGACATTGTTTCGATGGCAGATGAAGATGCGATTGGATTCAAGTCACTGACAGACACACAGCGTCTAGGACAGGTGGCCTGAGACGAGGCAGACGCTGACACAGACAGACATGTGTGAGACAGGAGAAGGAAGCCAAAGCGACAGACGAGTCGGACGAGAAGACTGAGCGAGAGAGAACAGAGAGGAACAAGGAGGTAAATACCAGAGCAGGAGAAGAGACGTTTCCTTTGGGACTGGTGACTATGCTGTTTTTCACACTGTTTGACTGTGGCTGTGCAGAACACAAAACAGTGTTAAAGGATGTCAGCGGGTGTTTCAGGGCGAGAGAAGAGAGAAATACAGAGAGAGAGCAGCTGACAACGTGTTTGGCAGTGAGAGAGGACTGCGTTTCATCTGAACACACAACAGTTCAAAATTATGAAGCAATAAAACAATAAATTAGACATTTTTAGAAAATAATGCTTATAGTCGGGAGTGTTCAAATTATTTGCCATTTTGCCAATTATTTCATGACATCTTAGCAAATATCCAGATCTAATTCAGATTAGAAAGATTAGAAGACCGACCAAAAGATAGATTAAACAATAGATAGACTTAAAAATAATTTTAAATATTGTTAAGTAACTGATTCATTAATTATTAATTTGAATAATAAACCGATAGAACAATAGATGGAACGACAGACCAACAGGATACCTTAGTTTCTGTTTTTGTACTTCACATAATTTTCAATTCAATTTCAATTTCATTTTGTGATTATCATTAGATTATCATCAAAAATGATATGATGTAAAAAAAAAAAAAAATTACCAATGTGTACAAATACTTTATTTATATTGCACTGCATTACAGTATTGATACATTTTTTTTTAAATTTCTTAAGACAATATAACTTTGTGTGTGTGTGTGTGTGTGTGTGTGGCCCGACAATATTTTAAAAACTGTGTGAGGTTCACTCTTTTAACATAAAATAATTATTTATTGCATTGCACTGCTGGAAAATCCACTTAAACCAAGTGTCTGAAAGCTGGTTTCACATGGTTTCTAAGTGGTCCAAGCTGCTCATTTGCTCATCCAAATGCTTACAACAAAGTTGACTTGGCAAACTGTGTTCATAAAGCTAGTTAAAGCTAGTAGATCAGCCTGGACCTGCAAATAAAACCAGCATTTCCATCTTAAAATGCTGTTTTCCCCCCCAGCAGGCAGAATAAAAGGAAACAAAATAAAAATGCAAACAGAAGTAACCAAACAGTTCAGAAAACCTGTTTTTTTAGAGAATGTTGCAGTAGGAAAGCACAACTAGAGGAGAGTCCTTATGGATCTAGAATTGAGTTCATTCACAGACAACAGCAGACAGACACACAGACACAAGGAAGCAACAACGAAAAGACCCACACACAGTCTAAAACCAACACAACAACAGTCAACACTGACTCACTACAACCCTACAATAACGTCAACCCAAAAACACTCCGACCCTCGCCTGCGTCTGAGGAGTCATTTAGTGCCATCTGACCCTTTAAATCAACCGCTCGACATTTGAGCCAGAGAAGAATCAATACAGATCATTACAGAGGAAGATTGGATTTATGCATTAAAGGACATAAAAGCCCAACAGGATGAGCAAATGCACGAATGGATAAACAAGAGTGCGATGAGAAGGGGACGGAGGGATAAAGAGATTAGAAATGAATATCATTCTCACCATGTACTGAACGGTGGAGCTGGACTTCCGTTTCTGGGTGGAAAGGGGGCGATGGAGGGATGGGATGAGAGAGTTACAATACATGTTATGATGAACATTAAACACAGAATGGCACAGATGTATGAGAGGCAGGAAGGTTGAGAGAAGGAGCGCGTGTGGGTTTTTGGGAAGAAAGTGAGTTCGTCTGGAGGATAAAAGAGTTTTGATGTGGTTTAATTTACAGAACAGTCCTTAAGTTCTGACAGATAGATAGATAAATAGATGCTAGATTAATTTCTTTAAATTACAATTCAGTAAATCCTCTTCCTGTCATTCCATTTCTACTTCCTGTCCCTTTATTCATCTGTTGTTTCTTTCGCCCTGAGCATGTGTTTGTATGTGTCTGTAAGAGTTAAATCACACTCATCCAGGCATCCCCTCACAATTCCTCCTGCTGTGATGCTCTTCATCACACTCCAGCACGAAAGGCAGGAGAGAGAGAATACCAGAGCGTGGAAAAAAGCGGGAAACATCAGAATGAAGGAGTGTGGCGAGCCAGTTGCTAAGCAATGAGTGAGGCACAGTGGAAGTGTCTATTTCCGTCTCTTGGCTCCCTGGGTTCAAACCGCCAGCTATTTTTGGAGCGAGAGCTACATTCTCTCCCACCGCTGCACTCACACTCGGGATCGGGATGATGTAGTGGATCCAGGAGCGAGGCGTGGGTGGAGGAATCATGGAATGATTGGCGATGAGAGACAGAAAGTGTCTCATTAGTGCGGCTGACAATCACAGGGCCGATGAAACATCACACCTGCCCGAGCGGCTAATGAGAGTGGCAGAAAAAATGAACGATTCCCACCACAGGTGCAGTTCTGAGTGAACTTGTGGAGGAGATCCTCTCAGCGGCTAACAGGAAGTGAACTCAGCTGAGGAAGAGAACACAGTCTGACTGAAATGATGATGTGGGCGGCGTGCATGCTGATTCAGACTCAACCGCAGTCAGATACGGAGAGAAAAGACGATATGAATGCATATTGGTCACTACACTACGGATCAAAACTCTGGGGTCAATAAAACATTTTTTTCTTTTTTTAAAGAAATACATACTTCTACTCAGCAGAAAGGCACTAAACTGATCAAAAGTGACAGTAATGCATTTATAATGTTACAAAATATTTATATTTCAAATAAATTATTTCAGTTAGTGGCCAAGGCAACATTTTAAATTTGAATTCAATTTAAATTGATGTATTAAAATAAACTGGAACAATTATTATTAATAAATAAAAATGATGTGTGTGTGTGTATGTATGTATATATATATATATATATATATATATAAAACAAAAAATTACAAAAATGCAACAAAATTACAACAATTTTAACAAAAATTAAAACGGAAAATAAAAACATAATTCAAAATATTAATAAAAACTATAATAGTATCTCAATGGTACTTAACATATTCATAGGAGATGTTTTTCAAAAACATTAAACATCAAACACCCCAAACTTCTGAAAAGTAGGGTATATGCCAATATTAGTGTTTTTGTGCAGTTCCATACTGGAAGCATATCATATCAGATTTGTTCAATATTTCTATGATGGGACAAAAGTACTAAAACTTCTACTCTACATATAACGTGTTCATTTCTGACATCTAGTCTAAAGAGACAGTGCACCTAAACATTTTAATTGACGGCTAGAAAGAGAAGGCTGTGAAGCGGGAGCACTCTATGTACAAATTTAAAGCATTGTCTTTGACTTGAAAACATCCTCATTTATTCAGGAATTAATGTTTGTTATTAATGTTTTTCCTTGGAGTGCTTTTTAGCGTCGATCTCATGAAAAACCTGCACGCTAAAAGATTACTTAACGTATGATTAATACTCAGAGTGGAGGGGATTATTCTCTAGATTAGACTCCATATCCAATCCCTAATAGAGAGCAGTCACAGTTTCATTTCTAACTCTGCGGTGCAACAGAGGTGAAAGCCGACCTTTTTACTCTGTCTGAGAGGATTATGCGTTATCAGAACAAATGAACCTGCAAGTGCACTCTCTCTAACAGCTCATTACGGGTCAGAGGTCAACATCTGTGCGCGTTCACCTGATGCTGCGTGGTGCACACCGGGCGAAACCAACTGGAATGCTCTGAATGCAATGACTGAGGCACTATGGGTAAACTATATAGAGATAATCAGATAAGATGCAGATCAGAAATTAAAGAAAGATCAAGGTTGAGCGCAGAAGCTTATACTAGGGCTGGGCGGTATGACGCAGTATGAGTGAACTAGTAAAGATTTTGCTAAACTGTGGTGCAATTTGTTAAAAATCTGACGTATGTAATTGTAGGTTGTTAAAGGTTGCAACCAGAGATTTTATTGTTTCAAGCTAGTTTCAGTTTTGAATGTGAAAAACAAATGCCTTGGCATGAAAAACATGAAGTGCTGAAGTTACTAAAACGTAAACTGAAATAAAACTAAAATAGAAGCAAAAATATTTTTTTAAGAAAAAGTAATATTGAATAAAAATTAGAAATTAAACGTAATTTTAAATTTCTAAAACTAAACATAGCTGAAACATCAGAAAACTATTAAATTAAAATTTGAAAATTAAAAATAAGTGAAAGTACTAAAGTGTAAAAAACACTAAATATAAACATTTAGAAAAGATCAAAACAAATGAATGACAAAAGCACATAAAATTACTAAAATTCTAACTAAAATATACAAATTATAAATTAAAATAAATACTATGATAGTTTATACATTTAAAATAAATATAAAATGTAATTCAACATTTATAAATGCAATGATAGACTATAAATTAAAATAAAATAACACTGGTTGCAGCATCACAAATAGTCAGAGTTGTTCCTATAAAGGTTATTTTACACCATGTATGGCTCATCCAATCATATTTACATGCATTACTGGTTTAAACGGTTTCATAATCTTTTAAAAAAAACTACATTGAGTTGCAAAAAACTAAATGAGATTCCTTGTACACCATTTTATTCACGGAATAATCCAAAAATAGGTTTTAGTATGTAGTAATATAATACATAAAACATTTTTGGATTGAATTTTCGGAGAAAAATGGCTATACTGTGATATGTCATATTATGAAATAAGATTACTATACCACACACCACCAGTTTACTTAGTGAACACCCAATGAATCTAATCTCACAGAATAGACACTGCTAGAAAGGACAGAACATGGAGACAAATAACACAAACACACAAATCTGCTGCAGATCAGACACAGTGGACGCCAGAACTTCCAACAATTAAAGGACAAGAAACATTCAGGAATCCCTCCTCTATTGGAAACTCCTCTATTGGCTTTGCGAATGTGAACAGAAAGAGAAAAAGGTATGAGAAAGGGAAGAAGAAAAAGGAATGAGAAAGTCTTACCTTGACATCGGCCTTCCTGTTGAGCAGGCTCTTGGCTGCTGTAGACGGGGAGAGAGAAAACGCAAACATCAGCATGCTTTGACAGGAGCAACAGTCAACATTAATGAAGCACTAATGGTGCTCGGCCAAACATGTCACATAACCGTCCGAGCCAGCTGGGGACATCCCTCCCGCCCCACATCTAGAGGATTACATCCATCTAAAACACTACATGCGGAGTGTATGTCCGCACACGCATCACCACAGGAGCGTGCCGTGTTTTTGGTGTATGCACGGTGCGGCCCACACAGAAACCTGCTAGAATTAATCACAAACTTTGATCGAAACTTCCCGTCCAGGAGTGAGGGGTTAGAGACTGTCATGCACACGCGATGCTGGTGCACATGCAGAAGAGTGCAAACACACACACACAGTTACTTAGCTAAATTAAGATATAGCATAGACTTCTGTTGTTTTTATAGAATGCAAATTAATAGCTAATAAATATCCATAAAACAAGGTCAATTTAGATAAGATCATTTAGTTTTTTCTTTGTTTTAAGCATTAATCAAACAAAATTACAAAATACAAAATGTAAATGTATGGAAACAGGCATTCATGTATATAATAGTTATAGAATATTTAAGTTTCTTTTATTTTCAAGACAAAAATAATGATACTTTTTTATACATTTAAAACTAGTGTTAAACTAAACATAACCCTAATTTTGTCCTTAACTCCCCCCTCCCCATTTTTTGGATTAAAAAACATTTACACAATTATTGCAGTATAAATAATTGCCTTTTATTTGAAAATATATTTTAATAAGTTTTTTAAGTATTTCAATGATTAAGATAGAACAGACTTCTATTATCTTTATATAAAGCTAATTCATAACTAGTAAATATCCATAAAACAAATAAATTTACTTAAAAAGTCAAATTGCATTAGTTAAACAATTTGATTTCTTTCCTTTGTTTTTAAGCATAAACCTAGCAAAATGACCTGGGCTCTATGCTCAAATTAAGATCAAAATATATAATACAATATTTACAATAAATGTTTATTTTAACTTAATTTAATGCATCCTTGTTTAAAGTATTATTAAAAAAAAAAACGGACCACAAACATTTTTACGGCAGTGTATATTATTCACTTTATCTATAAATAATTTGTATTACCTCCCAAAGGCAGGCTGTGTCAGATTTAGTTAACTTCTATCCTAAAGTATAGCTAAATAAAGCCACAAACACACGCACGCTGCAGTTAAAGCATGATACGTTCAGATATTTGGTTCATGGGGCGACAAGGACCTGCAAGTTCCTTGCCACAAAAAAAAATGTTAATGTTTGTCAAAGTGAATAAAGACAACTTCTTATCACTAAAATGACATCGAATGAAATGAAGCCTGCAAATCCTATATGAACTTTAAATCTTCTCTGCCATGCCAACACAGAAAGAAATTTTCTTAGTATTTCTATGACTCTAAAGTACCCTGACTTTATTAATCCGTGCAGATAAGGGGAAGGTGCTGTGTGAAGGGAGGGTTGAGAAAGAGAGAAAGAGACAGAATCTTACCTTGACACAAAGGTTAGTGGCAGAGAAGAATGGAGAGAAGGAGAGATTAAGAAAGAATAGATTAAGAGAAAGAGAGAGAGAGAGATCAGCACAGGTTCATCTGGAGTGTGTTTGTCTGGATGAGGGCAGGGGGTTCAAATGTGGGTTTCTTAACTGATGTATAACAAAAGGTTTATGTTCCCTCTTTGGTTTTATTTTTCAAATCCTCATCTTGTGCCGTTTTCAAGCCCCTTTGCTCCATGACACAATTGTAGTGACACCTAGAGGTCACCTAAAACACCTGAGACACATAAACAAAAACACTGCAAAGGTGCAGAGGAGAAATGCAGAAACAGTCATCTGTGGGGAATAAAAAAATAAAGTATCTACAAAACTTTCTGAAAAATTCGGACTGCTAGGAATTAATTTAAAATTGTGAAGCAGTGCACTATGGGTAAACATTGGTGTGTTATAATCATTATCAAACAAAATCCCACACAAGTATAAATAGACTAGACTAGTTTTGGACTGAAATATTGAAATATTGGAAGCTAGATTTATTTTAATGTCCGTGGATCATGTTTAAAGCATGCTGTTGATTGTTGACCCTCAATGTAAAGAAATGGTTACAAAATGTGGTTACAGAAAATAAAGGTGTAGTTCACCCCAAAATCGCCCTCATGTTGTTCCAAACCTGTAAGCATTTCCTTATTCTGTTCAACACAAAATATGATATTTTGAAGAATGTTGGTGACTGGATTCAGTCCCGAAACAGGTTCAGGTCCCATTTACTTCCATTGTATGGACAAAAAAAATACTATGGAAGTCAATGGGATACAAAACTTTTATGTTCCACAGAAGCAAGAGTCATACAGTTTTGGAACGACATGGGAGTGAGTAAAGGATGACAGAATTTCATTTTTGAATGGACTACTTAGAAAATAATCTGCTAATAATATTCCTTTAATCATCACTGAAAACCTGCTGCATGGATGCTGGAATCAGCCAAGAGTTAAAATACCAGATCTCTGCAAACAATCCTAGAATTTAGTGCTGAAAGGACATTGAACCCCCTTTCCTGAACACACAGGTTTAAGACATGCACTCGGATCGGCTCGGAAAACATCAGGCTTCTCCTGCGTCAGGAGACATGCGTGCGCTCTCGTGCAATGTTCAGTCATCAGCAGGCACGCAAGAGAAAGAGAGAGAAACCTACAATTAAGAGATCGGACACAAAAGAAACCCAAGGGAAGAAGAAGAAAGAGGCAGAACACTGAAGGATGGATGGATGGAGCAAGCGGAGATGTAGAGGAGAGAGAAAGTGAGTGCAAATAGAAAGAAGAAGAGATAGAAGGAGAGAGAGAATAAAGGGACCCTGTTGGAAAATCCAACTAAAACCAGCTGCTTTGAATCTGATGGGCCGTCTGCTGTGCTATTTATGTTCAGGAATAATCGATTTTAGATTTACCTGGACATGAACATCACATTACAACAAACTGAACTGCTGCAGATGGTGTTTTTCGATCTAAATCTGTGGTCACACATGACTTTGTGCTCCCTTCACTTCTATTTATATCCACGCGAGTCGAGAAACGCTGAAAGACTTCTGCAGATAATCATCATAGAGAGACTCTATTGACCTAGGCTTGACATTAAATGACATCTGCTTGTTTATATGTTTGGTGAGGCCTGGTTCTGATCTGGTAGATGATTATGGTCAAGCTGGTTAGAGCTGGTAACCGCTTTAGAACGGCAGGATGCCAGTGACCACATCTGAAATCCCCCAGCTTGACTGCCTTAAAATGATATGACCCGTTTCTTTAGCAGGATAGATGATTCTATCATGATTTGCATCAACAAACTGACGAGAAGTCATTTATTTATTTTTAGATTTGCCGGTTTCAGTAGAAACTACTTGCGATGTGATCTGCCCATGTTTAGTGATGAAAAAGCTATTTTTACTTGATGCAAATAAGAGTAGCAACTTCCAATAGAAGTGAGTAATTACACCATTTATGATACAGTAATATTGTGAAATACTTTTTACAATTTAAAATAGTGTTTATTTTTGAATATATTGTAAAATGCACTTTATTCTTGTGATGCGCAGCTGAATTTTCAGCATCATTCCTCCAGTCTTCAGTGTCACATTATCTTCAGAAATCATTCTGATATACTGATTTGCTGCTCAAGAAACATGTCATATTATTAACAATGTTGAAAACTGAATCAGAATGAGCTGTTGTCCTGCTTCACATTTTTGTGGAAACCACAACACAGTTCTTTTTCAGGATTCTTTGGTGATTATTAAGTTTAAAAGAACAGTATTTATTTGAAAGAAATCTTCTGTAACATTATAAATGTATTTGTTTGATCTATTTAAAGCATCCTAGATTGAATAAAAGTATTACAAAAATATTATACAAAATATGGTAGCATATATCCAAGGTATGCGTTTTATCAACCCTAGAAATTAAACCCATGCACAGCTGTTCTAATACAAAGCATCAAAAAACTGCATTTTAAATCAGTTTGTTTAATGCATTAATAATCATTGACTTTGTTCTTGGATTATGCACTTCTGCAATTACAACACTTTCCTATCCAGAATTCAAATTTTCAGCATGCAAAGGAAATAAAACGTGATCCATTTATGATCAGATAATAACAAACTACAGCTGGTTACACAGCCCTAGGCAGTTCGAATGGCTCCACAATCAACAATACGGATACACAAGGTTTCCAGCAGAGATGCATATCACAGCCAGTGTGACAGAGCTTAATGAAAACAACAAGAGAGAGAGAGAGATCAAGAGGAAAAAGAGAGCTAGAAATAAAGAGGAAAGAGAGATCTAACGGCCATTCCCAAAGTCAGCCAGCGGCGTCTGCAGTGCTGAACACGAGACCGCTGTAACCGTGTCATGCTCCAAGCTCCATGCTGAATATGAATCATGATAAGCAGAAAATGAAGCAGAGAGGATGGATGGATGGATAGATGGAGGATGGGTTGAGACGTGAGGGAAGAGGGCTACCTTGTTCCACCAGACTGGTGGTGGTACCGGCTGCAGAGACGCTGGCGGGTGCCGTGGTCTGCCTGCCCACTGCCAGACACACACACACACACACACACATATGCCCATCATGACGTAGACTACTGGTTCTCAACTGGTTTTGCCAACACAACATCAAAATTGTTTAGAGCACAAAAATGTCCAGAAAACATCTATGGCCTATTTCATCCAGCCGGTTTCACACCGTGACCTAACCAGACACGACATGACACCGCAATTCACGATAAAAGCCATCTTTTCCATGTTTTTGTCCTACCCAGGCGCTGGAACAACAGCACACACAAACTATGACGATAATTATCTCAGGTACTGATTATGTGCTTTATTTAATATTAAAAGTGTGATTTTGAATATCATTTTGCATGATCTTTAAAGCCATACTAAAAGCAACAATGGTAATTTACCTCAGATCTTGTCAATAAATTAATGAACATAGAACATTAAACCTGTGAACTCAAAGTAAACCAACAAGTGTTTTCCATGGCAAACACTGTATCAGTCACTCAGTATCAATTTTTAATGATGCTAGATGTTAATATTTATTAATTTATTGTATCCATTTCACCGTGAGAGCAGTGCACTTGCAGAGAGACGAAGCCACTTGATTTCTTGATGCATCGATTACAATCCTGCTGATGTATATGAATCAGTCTTGAAACATGGATTTTTTTTAACCACACACACACACACACACACACACACATTTTCTTTCCACTGTCTTCTCATACCTTTTAGCAGCTGTGATGTTAACCCTGCCTTCTAAATGTGTTTAACTTTATCATATTTTTCAAGGATCTCTTTAATCTTTAGCAGAGAAATGAATTGAAACTGAGGCTCTCCACATTTCGTGTGATTGGCTGCCCACCGCTGATGTCACACTTTAATGTGCACAAGCTCTAGAGTTAATCATGAACTCTGAATTAACCTCTTCGTTGACAAAGAATATTTTTGGTGAACCTGCTAAACTGATACACAACCGGTCATGTTGACTAATTTGTCAACCTGTCCGATATTACCCTCTTCCAAGTGACATGAATTTTTAACCAAAATAGCGCAAACCTTTTTACATGACATTACATTTTAGGTCACGGACCACCAGTTGAGAACCACTGCTGTAGACATTGAGAGAGAAACCAAAGGACAGAGCAGTCTGTTAGCATGGAGAGAGTTAGCCGGAAACACAAGCCGCTGTCTGCAACCAGAGAGGGATCTTGAGAGTCCATTACAGTAGGTGGTGTAATCATATAATAAGGTTTCTCCTGTCACTCT
The DNA here is from genome assembly GCF_023724105.1 of Carassius gibelio. Classification (NCBI taxonomy): domain Eukaryota; kingdom Metazoa; phylum Chordata; class Actinopteri; order Cypriniformes; family Cyprinidae; genus Carassius; species Carassius gibelio. The sequence continues at coordinate 1,936,485 of NC_068380.1, read as the reverse complement.
GGAATAAAGAAAAGGCTCATTTTCTTGTCGAGCTCTCCTCGGGGAGCCACTCTCTCCTATCAGCAGGAAACACACCACTTTCGCTAGCACCAATCTACACTATTGCAAAACAGAGCAAAGCATTTATTTGGGGGTTGGGGTTTTGATGTTGTGAGGAGGCAGTAGAAATACAGAAGGGAAAGAAAAATGATAGAATAGGTTATCGAGAGGACAAACAGAAAAAAAACACTTATCACACACTAAAGGGCTATATTCCTTTACCTGTTCCTTTTAAATTAAAAAAAAAAGGTCAATCTGCAAAAACATTCACCTGCATTTACTCTATTCATATAAAGCACAAACAATACACTCAGATTCATGAATAAATGGCTCATTAAAATATAGGTTTGAATCAGTCTAACGAGCTGTATTCATCAGAGCGATTACTAAAATAACAAAAGTATCTTACTAAATGGATGTTTATATTATGTGTAGTTAAAGATTTTCAAAACTGTACCGAGGTATATTTGTTGACTATAACTGCCTTAATAATAGAACGTGGCAATTTCATAGTAAAAGAAAAAAAGAAAACATGTTTATTAATCACCTTTAATTAATATTTTAAGTTAAAGAATATAATCTAATATATTTGAAACTATATTTATATATGATTTATAAATAATAAATATAAAATTATATTATATATCTTTATAATATATTTTATTTTTTATAAATATATCAAAATATGTTTTATGTATATTATAGTATAAAACTCTATTATTTTTATATTATACAAATATAAAAATAATAGAAAATATATATTGAATTTGAAAGGAATTTTTTTAAATAATTTAATTCAAATGATTTCTATTTAAAAAGGCAATACAAATATATTGTTCTGTTTTTTTTAACCATAGTCAGTTCCTATCCTAAATGTTTTCTACCATGAAATAGTCAAGGCAGTGTGTTCAAAATAAATAAATATGCAGAAATGAAGAAATTATTACATTGAGAAATTTTAAATGTCAATTCTTTAACTTGGATGGGGCATTGTTGAAGAGGGTATTAGTCATGGAAATTGTAATTACTGTTTAAAGTGCAATAAATCTTGATTAAATTGAACAGAACTTCAAAAAGAACAAAGAAAATGTCCCTTTTAAAGAATAAGGGAATGACATCCGAGGGCAAGTGTGTGGAGTGACGCTCGGACACTCCCACGCCTCCTCTACCACTGAGTCACCCGCGGGACGAGGTAATTACAGTAATGAGAGCAGAGAGAGCATCTAAAACACTCCTCAAACAGGAACACTGTTGCTTCCGCCCACCAGCCTGCTGTAGAAGTGCGAGCGAGTGAGAGCGTGTGTGTGTGTGTGTGTGAGAGAGCAGATGCTTCATCACAGCAGAAATACATCACATATTATTATAAACACCAGTTCTTTCACGTGGTGTTTGGCACAGGTGCAAACATCCAGAATTCTCTTTCCCTCCAGACAAGTCGTGTGTGACCCGCTACTCACAAACACCACACACTTCCTACAGAACCGCTCGGGTCTGAATCAGTCTGTCAGGACACTTTGAAAGTCCAGCTGCTCTAAAAAACAAACCTTCGGATAAGAAATAGCGTATAGATCCCTTAGCTGTGAGATTTCTTGTCTGATGCTTCAAAGCAAAAAGCTGAATTTATTAATAGAATGAATATTTAGCTTTGAGATCACTGAGAGGGAGAGTTCACCCAAAAATGACAACCCGGTCAGCATTTGCTCAGCTTCATGTTGTTCCAAACCATATGATTTTCTTTCCTATCGTCAAACACAAAAGATGTGAAGCAGAATGCTGAAGCTGCTCTTTTTTACAAAAGTGAACGGTAACCATCTGTCAAGGCCCAGTAACAGGACAATAAAAGCACCACAACAGCAGTGCATTTGAGTTATGCACTATATTCCAAGTCTTTTGAATTCATATAATAGGGGAAAAAAAGCTTTTACTCTCAAATAAAGCTATCGTTTGGCTTTAAAAGTTGTATGGACTAATTTAATGGAGTTTTGTAATCAGTAACCATTCACTTGCATTTTATGGAAATTGCATCAATATATGGAAGAAAAAGAATCATACTGGTTCGGTACGACATGATAGTGAGCAAATGATCTAAATTTTAATTTTTGGGTGAACTCTGAGTCAGTGTTGTTGACTAAAACTATATATATAAAAAAAATCAGTAATTAAAATAAAACTGAAAAAAAAAAAGAGGCAAATATCAGACAAAAAAAAAAAATCTTAAAACTTAAACTTGAAAATTAAAATTATAGTGCCTTGTCAAATAACTGAAATTAAAAAAAGCTTAAATATAATAATAGAAATAAAAACAAAAATCTATAAAAATGACAAAAGCACAAAATTGCTAAATTATAAAACAATATTAAAAATGATTAAAATGTAATCTAAAATTAAGAACATAAAAATAAATGCTATAATATTTTAATAGTATATAAATAATACTAAAATATCACTGTTAAGAGTTTGCGTTGATGCTTTTAGAATAAAAGATTCATTTAATGATTGGTGGTTTTGATTACTCTAGAAGTCAATCAGTTCAGCATATCTTCAGTTTTTCTTTCAAGACAGTGTCTATGCAAAGAGTCTGATGTGAACTTACCAGAGAAATTGCGCGACACCAGCATGGTGGTCAATATCGCACCCTATACGCAAGAAAAAGATGGTAACGTGAAAAGAGGCATCAAGCGGTGGGTTTCAGACATATACAGATGAAACTTCTCAGACCTTGAGTTTCCTTCTCGCGTTGAACTTCTTCAGGCACTCGACTGTTTCCTGTCTGTGCATCATGGACGCCACAGTGGAGCGTTGCTGCAGGAAAGAGAGCAATCTAATTATTAATAGTATAGTGTAGTTGTGTCTTAAAGTCAATATGAATCTGAATGAAGTGTGTGTAATCTGGTGTATGTTGGTATTTTGGGCTGGTAATACTCACGCAGACCCACGGGTGTTTCAGAGCCTCCTGGGCCGTGATTCTCTTGGCTGGATTGATGGTCAGCATCTGATTGATCAGGTTTTTGGCCTCAGGGGTGACCGTGTCCCACTCTGGCGAAGGGAACTACAGGGGAACATGGGAACAGGGTTATATTTTGATTCCAGTTGTACTGTATGAGTGAAATGACAAGGGGACTCACGTCATAAGCCCCGGCTTTGATCTGCTGGTAGAGTTTGTGTTGGTCTTCATCCCAAAACGGAGGATATCCCACCAGCAGAATATACAGGATGACTCCTGCAATCACATCATCATAGACGTCTCACTTCTAACAGACTCTATGCTGATCTTTGTGTGTCTAAAGCAGACATTTAGTCACACCTAAAACATCCTTAAATGTAATAAGAAACAGACTGTATGCATTCTATAAAGAAGCATATGCATACACAAACACAAAATGCTATTATATAACTTTTTGTAACTTAACCCATGTTATCAAACAGCTACACTTTCAATAATGTCCAAGTTTATTCCTTTATTGACTTTATCTAATATAATTCCCACATTTTATAATTCATAATATAATATACATTTATTTTAATAAACAACATATAAATAATATAAATATATATATAAACAAATATCAATTGTATCGTTTAATTTTGTAGAGAAACATAATATTAATATGAACTAAAATAGCAAAAGTTATCAAAACAGCTGAAATTGATTAACACTTGAATTGAAGTCTAATTTGTAAATAAATCATTGTTTTGAGCGTTTTTTCTTTTTGTAATAACTTATGCACAAAATACACAGCCGTTCAAAAGTTTGGGGTCAGTGCATTTCTTTCTCTTTCTTTCTTGATTTGTTAAATTGCTAAAAGTGACAATGAAGACTTATATTGTTAGAAAAGACTTGAATGTTTTTTACAAGTTTCAAAAAAATATTAAGCAGCAACATTGTTTCCAACATTGAGAATTAATCAGCATATTAGAATGATTTCTGAAGGCTCATGTGACACTGAAGACTTGAGAATGTGAGACGTCTTCTGTGTGTAATGTTGTGCCACAGATCCAGTAATCTGTGTATTTATTAGATTATAGATTTTTATGCACCCAAAGGATCGCACTCAATTTCGTTGCACTTGTACAATGACAATAAAGTCATTTATTCATTGAGTAATGATGCTGAAAATTCATTGTTTGCATCACAGGAATAAATAATATTTAAAAATTAAAAATAAAAGTTTTATGTTTAGTTTATAAGGCAATAATATTTAACAATATTAATGCATATTATATATATATATATATATATAATATGCATAGTACGCACTATGTACCGAACGGTTCGTTGGACTAATTAATTATATTTGGAAAAAAAAATTTGTGAAATATAATATGCGTTCAACAAGATAGCCAAATAACCCAAACGACGTAACAGGCAACGCCCCTGACACCCCCGAAGAAGAAAAAAAAACACCAGCTTATATGTTGATGTTAGGCTACTCAGTCAGGCGCTCGCTCACTCAGTACGCACTGAAGGCTCGTTTCAAAAATGGCTAATGCGTTTAAAAGACCAGAAATAGAAAATCCTATATATTAATGTAATTGAGCCCCGTTACAATATTCCTTCACGAGCCCATTTCAGCCAGACCGTAATTCCTGCTTTGTTCCAAAAAACATAAGCCCTATAGAGAACCAATTGAGTAAAAACACTCAATATTAAGAGTTATAGAGTTCCATATAAAAAGTTAAATCATTTTTTTATTTTTTCATAACTACTACAACAATATAACATTTTCATTTTTTTTTATTTTTTTTTATAAGTAGCTGTTTTTGTTTATACAGTATGCTGCTAAGAAAACACCATAGAATATGGGTAAAGAATAGCTCCATCATTGTTCAATGTAAAAAATAAAAAAAAACATACTTTGTTAGTTGTAATAAATAAAACATTTTTTAAAAATCAAGGAAATTTATCTACCAATTTTTTCTTTTTGCTGTATCTAAAACGTACCAAACCGTACCGTGACACCAGTGAATCGTATCGAACCGAACCATAAATTTTGTGAACCGTTACACCCCTAATATATATATATATATTATAGTATATACATTAAAGGAGTATGTTAATCTTTAAAAAAAAACTAATACTATAAATGTAAATTCTTTGTAATAACTCAGCATTTGTGAATCATCTGACTTCAAAACAGAAATTAGTTTGGAGATTAAAACTGCCAGGTGGGTTCAAGATCGTTACTTAAAGTAACTAAAGTTTAAATTAACTAAACATTAATTTTGTGACAACACACGTAAAATGGCAAACAATTTGAGTGTTGCATTTTGAGAATGACTCATAAGAATCCATGAACTGGTTGACTGATAAACAAACAACCCTGATGAAGCATCAAAATTAATCAGAATTTCCAACCCCAGATTAAAAAAAACCCATCCCACCTATTGACCTGCAAAGTAATTAAACCGCTCAACTAGTGATAGTCTAGAGAAAGTGGATGTGAAACACGACGGTGGTGGCTGAACCGGTGAAAGCGCTGTTAGGTAACAGCCTCTTGAAACAGAAGAGCTCTCCACATCTGAGAGCTGATGTGTCTGAATATGTGCAAGAGAGAGCGAGAGAGAAAGAAGATCCAAATAGATGCAAAGACTCTATTGGGAGGGAGCGTGTGACTCACCACAGGCCCAAATGTCCACAGGTTTCCCATAAGCCTCCTTTCGTAGCACTTCTGGGGAGAGGTAACCTGGCGTCCCAGCGAACCCTGCATGGGAATGCAAAAATACACATCCAAAAACTCAAAATCCAGGCTCTTTCCAACACATCAGTGTTTGTATGTCAGAGAAAACCATTTGGTTGCCAGATTATGTGCTTGGAAACAGCTAAACTAAACAAATAAAGCTTCTGAAGAGTTTGAAGTGATCACGTACCAAACCAGGCCTGCTGTTCTCCCTGCACTTCAATGGCCAGGCCAAAGTCGGCCAACTTGACGGCGGCGTTCTTGCATTTACTGGCCAAGAGCAGGTTCTCCGGCTGAAGGGAAGATCAGGGGTGCACTCATATTACCGCTGAACCAAAATCTGATACATGTTACCTTTAAACACTTAACACATAACATACAACCACAGCTGCACACAAACAGAATCAGCTCCCAAAATATGAGCGGTGCTGACCAGCATCATGTGACAATCAGTTTGATTTCAACTCTAAAACATGTCTAATTCACAACTTCCTGTGATGTACTACTGCTTTTCATTTAAAATCACATGTTAGCTTGATATCTATGACTTTAGGTCATCCATAATGGTCCGGAAACAAAATGATGATGGTTAGCATTGCAGGTGTTCAATTGTCAAGAAAAATGGCTAATAACAACCAAAACACAGGTGATAAATGATGCGAAGGCATTGTTTCACAACCAGGTACATTACCGGTCAAAAGTTTGGAATCGGTAAGACTTATATTTCTTAAATACATCTCTTCTGCTCATCAAAGCTGCATTTATTGAATTAAAAATACAGAGGAAAAAAAAACGTAATCTTGCAAAATGTATTTACAATATAAAAGAATGTTTTTTATTTTAATATCCTTTCAAATAAAATGTATTTATGTGATGCAAAGCTGAAATTCCATCAGCCATTACTCCAGTATAAAGTGTAGCATGATCCTTAAGAAATCATTCTAATATGCTGATTTATTATTAAAATTATCAATGTTGGAAACAGTTGTGCTGCCAAATATTATTTTAGAAACTGCAATACTTTTTTTAGGATTTTTTGATAATAAAAAGTTAAAATGAATGGCATTTATTAAAAATATAAATCTTTTCTAACAATATAAATATTTGCTATCACTTCTTAACAATTTAATAGACCCTTGCCGAATAAAAGAATATAAATTAACTCACCCCGAACTTTTGAACGATAGTGTAAATTGTTAGAAAAGATTTCTATTTTAAACAAATGCTCTTCTTTTGAACTTTTTATTCAAAGAATCCTGAAAAAAGTATCACCAATTCAAAAAAAAATAAAAATAAAATTAAGCTACAAAACCAGCACTGATGATAAATCAGTATATTAAAATGATTTCTGTAGGATCATGTGACACTGAAGACTGAAGTAATGCTGCTGAAAATTCTTTGCATCACAGAAATATATTTCTTAAAATTCATATGAATCTCCGGTAAAAAACATTAAAAATCATTCTGATCCCAAACTTTTGACCAGTAGTGAAGCTAGTAGTGGGACCAGTCTTGTTTTAATATTATATATGGTTTTATAGTTTTTATTAATATCTAATTTATAATTTGTTTAATTATTTTAATTTTGTATTTGTATATATTTATTTTAAAAAAATTTAAAATATTACTATTTTGTTTGTTTTTGTTTCTGCTATTATTTTTTAACTCCGTTTTGGTTGTTATTTATTTCCAATTTGAAATTTTTGTTCTTTAACTAAATGAAAATTATAAATTTTTTAAAATTAGATTCAAATTGATTTTACTATAGTATAGTCAACGTAGGCGTCCCGTATACGGGACGGGGTGACATTTAACAGGTTAAAACAAGACTAAATCCATCTCTGAAATGAACTAAAACAGATAAAATCTTATTTCTTATTTGAATTTGTTCCTTCAAAAGTTACCACTATAATTTAAATGTTAAAAGAACCACGGCTCCTAAATTCCTGTATATATGAGGGTTATAAAAATGTGATTTCTGGATCTGGAAAATTCTTGGAAATATTGGAATAATATATTAATATTTAAATATAGTTATGTCAAGACCTAAAATAATTTTGTGTAAAAACTGCTCAGAAAACATAAAAATATATACATTTTTAAATTTTAACAATAAATATTAAAGTAAAAAAAAAAAAATCCTGTAATAACAAACAACTGGAAAAGTTATTTTAAGTGGACGATTTTAATTACTTATTTAACCATTTTTAAGAAAATAACTCTCCTAGATTGGGTAAATAAAAAAAAAAACCAAAAACATAAAAAAAATTCAAAACAAGCAGCTTTGTAATACAGCAGAAAACCAGAAATATCTCCACCTATAAACAAGACCTTCGAATACTTTTTGGACAATAGGAAGCCTTGAAGCTAAAAAGGTTGATTGAACTGATTTTACACACCTGAGTGTGCAAACATTTGCTAAATTAGCTCTAGGTAACGTTATCTTCATTAGCTTGCTATTGCTATTTAATACAGGATGTAGTAGTGTTATTCTTGAAAGTCCCTCAGAGCAGCTTCCTCTGAGAGCAGACTGAATTATCTTTAGTTTAACACTGTGGATTTGATTGACAGGACGTGCTCTCAGTGATCCCACTGATGTTTGATAAAGAGTTCCAGAAAATAGCTTTGTTTTCTTCTTTCAAGTCAACATGAAACAGCATTCACACAACACAATTTACCACCACAGATATTTACACAGAACGCTGACAACATTAACAACGGGCACTAGGGTCAATTTTGATTTCATGTTGATAAAAAAAAAAAAGTGACCACACTGTAAACAAACACTGAAAAATCTGGGGACATTAAGATTTTTTTTCTTTTTAATTCAGCAAGCAAGCTTTAAATTGACCAGAAGTGACAGAAAAAAACTAGATTTTATAAAAGAATATTTCAAATAAATGCTGCCCTTTTGAACTTTGAAAATAATATCGTGGTTTCCACAAAAATATGCAAGCAGCAAATAAGTATATTAGAATGATTTCTGAAGATCATGTGACTCTGAAGATCTGAAAATTCAGCTTTGTATCACAGAAATAAATTATTTTTAAAAATATACTTTGACTCGAACAGAAAACAGTTATGTGAAATTGTTAATAACTATTTTTTATCAAATAAATGCAGTATTGGTGAACATAAAAAGTCTTTCAAAAACATTTTAAAAAATCTTATAGACCCCAAACCTTTGTACAGAAAATGTGTTAATATTAACACAGAACCTTGACCAAAGGTATCAAGGAGTGCAATTTGATTTCATTTTGTCACGTAACATACTGTCACTCATTTAGACATATGGGTTATAATATATCATCCCACATTCACACTTCCACATAGTGTTTAGTGTGAGTGTGTGCTGTTATTAAGTAGGTTATGTTCCCTCTGCTCTGGTCAAAGTTGATCCAGGTGGGAAATTGGGTCCAGAGGAGCAAAGAATCATGGGAAGCTTATTCAGTCTCAAATCTCTGATCTCGTGCTACAGATGCCGCTCTGAAAAGAGACGAACGGTCTCTGTGTTCTGACGCTCAGCCGCCGTTGCCATCTGCTGGAGCTATTCGTGGAGCTCAGATGGCATCTCGACGTTTCAGGCTCATGATTTGAAAAGTGTTCTGATTGGGAATCTGTAGGATGGTGTGAAATGCTCAATGACCTTGAGCCGCATCCGGGGAAAACGACGCTGGAAATGCATCCAGACGGAGATTTGTATATAAAAAGAGCAAGTTCTGAACTGAAGCAGGATTAGAAAAGAAAGCAACATGGAATCAAAATTGAACCTATTTACTTTATTTCTACGAGTTATTGGCGAGTTATTCCATTATAGTTCAGATTCAACCTGTGGGAGAAGTCTTCAAAAACAATAATATAACATATGACTTGACATAAAATCAACAATAAAAAAATCTAATCTTAAATGACTGCAGAATTATATGAGTTTTATCCCAGACATAGACATCCATGCATGCAAAACAGCATGCTAAATCGGATCGCGAGTATTTAAGGGTCAGTCCGCACAAAAATTAAAAGTTGGACATCATTTACTCCCCCTAACCCTTGTTCATCATGTATGAGTTTTTTAAGAAAATATGTTTTGAAGAATGTGTTCCTGTGGCTCAGTGGTAGAGCATTGTGTTAGCAGCGCAAAAGATTGTGAGTTCAATTCCCAAGGAAAACACACAAACTGGTAAAAAAAAATAATGTATAAGAGGAAATTGTTTTTGGATAAAAGCGTCTGCTAAATGGATAAATGTAACCAAACAGATGTTGGTCCCCACTGACGTTAATCACATGAAAAAAAGTCAATGGATACCAGAAACTGAGTTGGTTACATTCTTCAAAACATCTCTTCTTTCGTTCAGTAGAAGAAAGAAATCCTTACAGGTTTTGAATGGCAAGAGGGTTTTTAACAACCCTACACATGAAGGTGTGTAGATGATGGAATATTCATTTTTGGTTGGACTGTCCCTTTAAGCCATTCGTTCTCCCGAGTATTAATCGAATCTCATCATAACTGCACATCGCACATCACACGTGGCATATTTGTACATAAAAGCATGCAGGACAAACACCGATGAACAAATCTCCTATCACTCACCTTGAGATCTCGGTGCACCACGCCCATTTGATGGCAATGAAGCACCGCCTCCAGGATCTGCTGGATGCAGTGACTGCATGCAAACACCAGGTTAGTCTGAGCAATGCCATTTTCTCATGCACAGGCACAGGCAAGAAATGCAGGGCGATCACAGGGATAATAAAATATAACAGTACAAACAAACATAATCTTCCTCTAGAATTGATGTCAAAGGCTGATGCCAAGCATAATAATATATTTTAAATGACTAAGTCTTTCAAAGAAGAGAAGTCCAAAGAAGTCTAGTAAATTTTCATTAAAGTGTGGCAGTTTTGTCTATAGAATGAATCTCCCTACGTCATGTCCACGTCAAATTTCACCCCCCCCCCCACAAAATAAAAAACATATGCATTTTTGTGACCGTTTAGCGTATTTTACCTCCCAAATCAAATGAAAAAAATTATTCATTTTATAAATTAATTTTAATTGAGATTTTTTAATTATAAAAAATATAAATATTGTCACGAAAGAAAAATAATTCTTAGCATTTAAAAAGGGGTTATTATCAAGGGGTCAAAGTCCAGCTAATTAATTCTCTCTTTTGATTTGAGATTTCAATTTCATGAGATTCACCCTTGGATTTATCTTATCTGCAAAGAAAACTGAAGGATTAGCATTTAAACTAAAAGACTAAAAGTTACTTGGGACTTGAGAAAGACTACCACTGTTACCCAAAACAAAGACTCTTGACAGGTAAAAAGAGACACACTAATGGATAAAATAAAGCCTACTATGCCATAAACTCTGTTCAGTTCACAGAAGTGGTCACATGCATCAACATCTTTTGAAACAGCATACACGATGCTCTTCCTGCAAAGCCGAAACCCTGTGTTACTGACACAGGAAGCTCTAGCTAACACTACACACTCAAGGGTGAGACGATCTCACCACCCACGACGAGAGACAGCATCAGGAGAGACAGAGAGAAGGTGAAAGAGAAAGAACAGAGGTAAGACTGGCAGGTGGCGCTGCAGCAGACTGGAGTGTGTTTTTTGGCAGTTGTGTGGTGAGACAGGCTGGAGGAAATGTACCGGTGTTTGAGGAGAGGGAGGTGGACAGCGTGAGTCAGCCTGTGTAGGCGTGTGCTGCTGATTTACTGAGAGAAAACGTGTGTGTGTGTGTTGTAAAACTGGAATATACAATGCTGTTTACTAGTTCTTCCACACTAAGACTATTCAACTCCTCTGTTTTGGGGCCAAATTAAAGGTGGAAAAAAACTTTTCAGAATCATTACTATATAGATCTTGACATTAAAAAAACTAATCTAAACACGCTTAATAATGAGTTTACTTACATTAAAGTAGTTGGATTTAAAAATCTAAAACACTGTTGTGCTTAAAAAAAACCTGACATGACACTTTGATGTTGGTTTGACAAACCCTGTTGAAAAAAAAACAACTAATGCTGGATGGGTATGTTTTGATGCTGAGATGCTGGTTTAAGATGGTCTTTTGCTGGTTTATGCTGGTCATGTGCTGGCAAAGAACCAGCATAAACCAGAAAAGGACCATCATAACCATCATAAACCAGCAAAGACCATCATAAACCAGCAAAGACCAGCACAAACCAGCAGCAAAGGACCATCATAAACAGCATAAACCAGCAAAGGACCATCATAACCATCATAAACCAGCAAAGACCAGCACAAACCAGCAAAGGACCATCATAAACAGCATAAACCAGCAAAGGACCATCATAACCATCATAAACCAGCAAAGACCATCATAAACTAGCAAAGAACAGCATAATTCAGCAAAGGACCATTTTAAACCAGCATAAACCAGCAAAAGGACCATATTAAACCTGCATCAAAACTTACCTAACAGCATATGCTGGGGTTTTTTTTCAACAGGGAAATCAGGTTCTGAAAGTTTAAAGCTACTTTGAAATTCCAGAGAAAGTAAATAAATTGTCACTAACATGCTTTTACATGATTTAGCACATTGTTAGCATGTTTTAACATTTTTCTACGATGGTTTAAAAAGTTGCTAGCACATTTCTAACATGATTTAGAACACTATTAGCCTATTTTAGCATGTTTTACATGCATTAGCATGTTCCTAGCATTATTTAACAAATCGCTAACATATTTTAACATGTAGCTAACACGAATAAACATGCTAACATTTTGTAACCAACTTTGCGCTGGGGTCTTGATCACACTTTAGGGGGTTATTCTTCATTAACCACCAGCTGGATGTACATTATCCCCCTTATTACATTGCTACTTGCCATATAAATAAATATTAAAATATAATTTTTTTTAAATATTTGAACGCAAAACTTTCATGCATTTAAAGCATACGGTGCAGTCATATAATTTATTACACAACATTTAACCACATAATTACTTATGGTGATAAAGTATGTAGGGGTGCTCCGATCACGATCGGCCGATCGTTATGCGCATCTCGTCAGTAAAGCCGGTTTTCTAATCAGCGGTTAATTCCATCAGGTGCTTGATTTCACATAGAGCAGCTGTTACTACACAGAGCCGTTGTTAATAGAGAAGATGCGCAAATCCACTTAATTTTCAGCGTTTTTTGGCGCATTTTCTCAGTTAACAACGGCTCTGTGTAGTAACAGCTGCTCTATGTGAAATCACGCACCTGATGGAATTAACCGCTGATTAGAAAACCGGCTTTACTGATGAGATGCGCATTAATGATCGGCCGATCGTGATCGGAGCACCCTTAAAAGTATGTAGTTAAGACAAAACTGTTTTAAAATAGGTTAGTTATTTTATAATCCATTACAATTTAGAAAACAACTGTTGCAAAATTGCAGCAGCCGCGTTTGAATGAAAAGAGAGAGCGAGTCTCTGACACCAGGACGACATCATCAAATAGTTAATTAAAAACTTAATATTGAATCATATTTTTTTATTTTATTAGCTAACCAAATGCAAAGCTTCCAAGAAGAAAAACTGTTCCTAGCAAGCATATAACACAGGCTTCATTTGCCCAGATGAACCTGTGTTATCAGCTTTTACCAGGTGTTTTCGAGGAAAAACAAACCTCCGAATGTCGCAACTGACCAATCAGAATCCCGTATTCTGATAGCTGATTTGGCCCACAAGCGGCCAATTGAAGTTCCCCTAAACTAACACGGTTTGGTTCACTAATATAATGTAAAAAGATTCTCCAAGACAGAAAAATCAGATGGGACCTCATTATAGTAGTTATAGCAAGGAATCAAATGTGTCTTGATCTTTTGAGATAGAAAAGTTTGACTATGAAAACAGAGTAACTTCCAGAGCTCAAACATTTAGAATTTATTGGAGCCAAGCTGCAGAAATGAATAATTCTGAAATCCTAACAAATCATTAACATACGACCACCAAATTTACACTTCAAACAACTCCATCTAAAACATACAATATTACAATATAATGTTTTTCTGAGCATATGACCCCAGTTTTTTATCCTTGAGACCAAATTGAGATTTTGATTCTTGATATGAATACCAAATATCAAATGATTTGAGCTACGCTAATATAATTATTAATTTTATAGCTCTATATTCTTACTGGTATTTTAGGATTACAACCAGAGAAAAAAGTTGGTTAAATGAAATCAATAAAACTCAATTAAGCCTCCTAAACAATGGCCACATAGGGCTGGGCGATATATATAAAAAAAAATGATATCTCGATATTGTCAAAAATTTTACGATATTCGATATATATCTCAATATGTTTGCATTTGCATTTAAATAATAAAAAAAACATAATTTTCTTTTGCCCATAAAAACAAAACAAAAAAACAATTTAGATTAAACAGCTTATTTAAGCAGTTAAAAAAATCTAGACCAAGATTTTTAGTGCATGCGATTCACAATTTATACTATGCAACTGGGATAAGTATTTTATTTTAATTTTTTTAACAAGTTTTTAAGCTAAGAACACAAGTCTGTCAACTGTCTGCGGTTTTAAGAGAAGCTCTGTGGCATGAAACTATGTTCCTACTGACATTAAAAACCCTCTTAGATGGGGAGCTAGTTGCTGAAGCACATAGCTATTTCTTATATATAAATATATATAAATGAATACCAAAGACTTTTGCATTCTCTCTGTCTATATTATGGAAACTGGTAAACATATCAGTGAAATTCCCCAATAGTAATTCCAATTGGCCATAGCCTATGTTTCTCTATTCAAACATCAGCGGTCGAGTAAGTGCATTTATTTTGCGATCCCAAATCCAAACAATACAGTTGAGATCTCACGACAGAACACAGACCAGCTCAACGAATCTTTCATTAGATCGCTCAATTCCAGCTTGTTAGTGTTTTCAGATTATCGTCGGCGGTTCTTCCGCAATGAGGAGTGAGCACGTGCGCATGGTTGCCAGATTGCTTAAAATAAGCAAACACCGGGTAGAAAATGTATCCTTGTAACAGTGGAGCTCTGATTCGGAGATTTAAACTCTTGTTATCTGGCAACCGCTATCATTAAGCTCTCGTAGTAGAGGGGCGTAGAGCAGTCAGCAGTTACAGGTTCCTTTTTTGGACATGCGGCGCGTTCTTTTGGGAAAGTATGCTTGAATTTCAAATATTCAATATTCCCGATATATTAAAATTTTACATCGTCATCAAAATTATTCCGATACTATCGCTAATATTCGATATATCGCCCAGCCCTAGCCACATACACACTGTAACTAAACTCGATTCACCTTTTAGTGATAAATCCTGTTCAGTAATTTACAGAAGTGACAACCGAACTGAATTGACTCCGGTAGTAACAATCACATTTGCAGAAATTCTATGCAATGTCAACAGAACCTGTTTTTAATGGCATATTAAAAAAAACGTGTTGGAGTTGCATTGGAATAAATAACAGGGAACGAGGTAAATCTTGACTCAGTGTTGCCATATCATATACAGCTATAAAATACAGCAATAAATCAAACCATGTAACGCTGAAAATAAGCCACATACCAAAATATCACGACCTAGCCTGCACCTGCCTACTTTTTTATCTCCATAAAATGGATCGCTTTATGAGCCGAGGCCAAACAACAAGCCCAAAGATGCTTAATAAGTCACTTATAATAAGTGGACATGGCAACCCTTCAAGAGCGTGCTCTGCAATGCAACCTTCCATAGTTAAAATCACTGAACATAACGAGACTTTGGTTGCTGTAATATTACTTGGTCAAAAATAAAAAATATCAGTACTTTCAACTGTGTCAGTCATCATAATTTCAAGAACGAGTTCTGTTCCATACACAAACAAAACTATAATTTAGGGGATTCACTCCTTTATTTAAATGCAATGTCAATCCTGAAACTTTGTGTATGTGAATAAAGAAGAGAACAAATTCTCACCATCAGCAAATCAAGAGGCAATATGAAATGCATCAACAGTAACCTTACGTGTACCATGATTCCTCCCTTAATACGAGTGGAGGTTTGTCTAACGTGTGGCCGAACGGAGCAGATCCTGTCAGCAGCTTTATTTGCGCCTCTGAATCAAGACCACAACAAGCTGCGAGACTCTGAAAGAGCCCTTCACTCAAGAGACTATTAAACAAAACAGCGGCACTCTGTCATCCTCCCAGCGAGGCTTGACTGAAACAATGCATTACACGCGCCTGAGAATTACCCAATTGCAAAGATAAATGACACTGTTTTGAAACAACAGAGAGCAACAGAGAGAAAGTAAGACAATGAGACGAGAAACAGAGAGAGAGCAGAAGACGCTCTCAGTGCATCAAGAGCAGATTCGACTGTTTTCACAATATAGCGTCTGGTGCTGACCTGAGCTGGTTTGGTCAGAACCACTAAACCTACCTTATCTACTCCTAAATATTAGTGATTATTAGTACCTAAAAGGGATACTTCACCCAAAACTCTACTCAACCTCATGTCATTCCAAACCTGACCTTTTTTCATCGGTGGAACGTGAATTAAGATAATTTGAAGAATGTTTGGGTCAGTGGGTTGGTATAATTAAATATAAAAACTTTCTGTAATTGAAAGAAAGCTGAAATAACAAATAAATTGAGAGCAAACCGACTGAGTATGCAAGTCTCAATATGAACTCAAACACCAAATATTCACAAGACCACATGTTCTGATGCTATCTATATTATTTGTATTATTTTATACTCCTACTGGAATTTTAAGAGAACAACCTGAGACAGTGTTGATGGTTAAATGAGAGCTCAATTAAATCTCCTGTGAAAAAAAAAAAAAACGCAATACCTGACCTTTTTCAGCAAGCTGAAAGCTAAATTAAAATAAAATATTCAGCAGGCTGAAATGAAATATAAATATTAGATGAAACTTGTAAATGAAAATGAGAAATGTTGCCTTGGCAATTAACTGAAATGAATAAGATGAAACAAAACGACAAATACTAAAACTGAAATAAAAGTTAATTGAGCTATATTATAATAATTATAATAAAAATAAATAATATACAATAAATAAATATAATAATTTAAAAAATAATAATACAGTAACAAAACCACAGAAATAACTTAAGATAAAATGAAAATAAAAACTGAACAAATTAAAATAAAGCCTAATTCAAAATGTTATAAATACTGTATATAAATCATTCTAAAATAACACTGGTTTGGGTCAAAACAACAATAGATTCCCTTTACTTTCACAATATGAACAATAAATAACAATCAGAAAAGTGCAGTTTTTGAAACCCCAAAAGGTGGGTAAATAAATACAGACTGCATTATTTTTGGTTAAAATACTACCTTAAGGTGATAGCAATAAAGCCTAATTTCTTTATTTTCGGTCTTTCTTTTTACAGGTAATTGGAAATTGTCTTCACAGATGCTTTTTTCTGTACACATCTCTTTACAACAAAACAGCTCCATGAATCAGAGCCGACAACTGACCAATTCAGACCAAACTACGTGCATGTTTCTCATCTCTCGCAATTCATCCACAATGCCCAGTGCTTTTTAAACTTTGATATTAAAAAACATGTTTTCAATTTTAGGCCATCTCCTACACTGTTTTCTAGCTATAATGGTTACAAAAAAAAAAAATCTGCAAGTACTCAGAATTTTGTCTTCACATTAACCCTGTAAATCTTGACGTGTATAATAATGATCAGAAAAAATGTAAAAGAGTATATTTAACCTTTAGACAAAATCTTTACTAAAATAAAATAATAAAAAAATTAATAAACCCCAAAAGTTTGTGTTTACCATATTACTAAGTTTGACACATCAGGATTTTATGGTGCATCTAGTATTAGTGCTGCCAAACGATTAATCGCGATTAATCACATCCTAAATAAAAGTTTTTGCTTACATAATGTGTGTTCTGTGTATATATATTATGCATATATAAATACATAGACATGCATGTATATAATTGAGAAAAATATATTGTTTATATATTAAATAGATTTATTTATAATATCAATTATATTAATATAAATATATACATGTAAATGCATGTAAATATTTTAAAAAGACATACTGTATGTGTGTATTTATATATACACAATAAATATACATAGTATACACAAATATTATATGAACTACATTTTTTATTTTTGGATGCGATTAATCGTTTTGCAGCACTATTTAGTTAATTATACCCAAAATATGGAGATCATAAAAAAAACATCTACATTTTATTCAAAGGCCCAACATGAGCAAAAATATGAAATATGGTACAGTTGCTGATATTCATGAGGCCAAAAAATAAGATTAAATTCTGATAGCTTGCAATGTAAATCAATGAGATCAGTGTAACAGTATAGCAGATACTTGCTACTCTCTATCTCTTAGTAAGATGATATTTAAATATTTAGTTAAGATCTTGTAGAAATTGTTGTATCAAATATGATAAAGCAGGCTTTATAGAGTTAAGTACGCAAATCCACTGCAAATTGTAGCCAAATAACACAATGTAAAAAGAGACCTGCAGTGTCAACAAGAAGGGAATCGAACTGGGGTTCAAACCAAACAATCAAACAGAGTGTGAAAACAGCCAGCCAATGCAGAAACACACCAAAAATCCCAGAAGTACAATTCAAGACAGACACATGGGCGGCTGGAAACAGGTAAGAGTCACATGACACATGCAGTGGGCCAGTGCACTTCCCATACTGACCTTCAGGTCCCTGTGCACTATGTCATGATGGTGAATGTGATCGACACTCTCTAGAATCTGATGGATACAATGACTGCAAAGACAAGCAAAGACAGGAGAGGAGAGGACAGAAGGGGAAGAAAAAGACAAAGAAAGGATGAGGGACAAGAGCCGTGACGGAGGAGGTGAATGCCCAAAAGGAACATCGTAGATAAGAGTGACTGTTTGATAAGAGTGATGAAATGGGACGAGTGATAAAGTGAAAGCCCTGATGTTACACAACGCAGAACAATAGCAGCGCAGCCGGACGCATCACTTCCTGTGCGGGCACTGTGAAGCTGCCGATCACACGTGGGATGGAGAAATAGAGGAAGGGTGGATGAATCAAACGGAGTAGAGCTGGAGATATGGAAATGATCCATGTATGTGTGTGTCTGGGAGTTTGAGAGGCTGGTTTCTGAGATTATAACAGTGTTTTTAACACACATATCTAATACAGGCTTAACTGTAAAGATGACCCGTTGACCCGGAAACAGTGTGAGAGCATTTTGGGCAAATTGGGGGAAAAGTCACTTTACATTTAGGTGTTACACTGCCACAGAAAAACATCTGTTAATTTTGTATTCAGTTTTCTTTAAGCTGAAACATTTGGTTTTCTGTCATGTTTTCTACATCTCTGTTGCCGAATCTGTTGAACCGTCACTAAAATATGAAACCGATTATACAGACTTTATGATGACTAAAAAAAGAAAAGAAAAGGAATTAAGGTGGTATTTAAAATTACAAACCTATCAGTAATGTGCTTATGAATTTATGAGTTACATTACAGGTGAACATTTTCATCTTCAGAAAAAAGAAAAAGAAAAAAAAAAGCAAACATTAAATACATATTCAAATTATAATTCCTAGTTTTAATTAAATGTTTTCATTATTTCATTATTATATTAATTTACATTTAATTAAAAAAAATACACAATACAAGTTTGGGGTCAATAAGTTTTTTTTTTTTTAAAGAAATTATACTTTAATTAAATCAGCAAGAATGCATTAAATTGATCAAAAGTGACACTAAAGACATTTTTAATAAAGACATTAAAATCTTACAAAAGATTTATATTTTCAAATAAACACTGTTGTTTTGAACTGTTTTCAACATTGATAATCAGAAATGTTTCTTGAGCAGTATATCAACATATTAGAATGATTTCTGAAGATCATGTGACACTGAAGACTGGAGGAATGATGCTGACAATTCAGCTTTGCATCACAGGAATAAATTACAATTTACAATTTATATACAAATAGAAAATAGCTCTTTTAATTTGTAAAAGCATTTCACAATTTTTCAATTTTTACGGCATTTTTAATTAAATAAATGCAGCCATGGTGAGCATTAGAAACTTTAATAATGTATTTAAATATAGCTATAAATAAACATTGATAAAAATTTTTATTGATGTGTCCTTAAAGCAATCAATCAGACTTGTAAACAATCAAACGGCAGAGACTTTTTAGTTAGGCAATCAACTAACTGTGAAGAAACAGTAATTTTCTGTCAGGGATTTCCAGTGCTATGGAAACGGCTCAAACTGATTTAAAGCGAGTGTGCAGGTTTGCAGCACGTGCTGCACTGAATAAGAGCTGACACTGTCATTATGTGTGTTAATTAGAGACCTACTTTCAGCCATTGCTCTAGTGGAGGCAGGTGGAGGGGCTACGGCCCTCGGGGACGGATACATTGGCGGCATCGTGACAGATTTCTACCCACGAATATGGCTGATGAGCTCATGCATCCCAGTAGTTTCACTGCTCGCCCGCTCTTGTGTTTCCTCCCTCTGTAAGTATCTCTTGTTCTGTCTCAGCGCTGTATATCGCACTCCCACATGCATACCCACACAGTCAAATTGATTAAAGCTTTTCTCCTGAGGGTGACTGCAGTGTGTGTGTGTGTGTGTGTGTGTGTGTCCGTGAGAAGATCTGATGCAGAGAGGAAAACAGGAAAAGATGGAATGGAAAAAAAGAAGCCGATGGGGAAACCGGAGTAAAGGGAGCTGTAGAAGAAGACACACAGAGAGAGAGATGCAGCCCACGCTTGCCGCCTCAGCGAGACACTGCCTCAAACATTTAACAAGTCTCTGAAACAAAACTCATCACTCACATCATTTGGACAAAACTGTTACTCACATATTATACTAGAATATGTGCAAAACACACACGTTTATCTGGTTAAAATGCATGTTAAAAGAAAAGAACAAAGAAGTGTGGATGAGGAGGATAGAGAGGAAATGGCTGAGGTGAGGGTCTGGACAGGACAACAGGACGAAATGGAGATGCTGTTTTACCTGGCGTCAGCTTCACTGTAATATTCTCTGGCTACGATGTCTTCAAACAGCTCTCCACCCGTCACACTACAGGACAGAGAGAAGATATCACTAACACAGTCACCATGTTCACATTTATTCTGTCATTCTTCAACTTCAGTTTGTGGTGCTTTACACCAGCAGAGCAACATCTGTGCATTCATATTACAAAAGCATTCGCAGCATGACTGGGTTCAACGAAATGGAGCAAAATGATAGACAAATAACAAGTAAAAATATAGCTGCAAGCAGCAATTACGGGGCCAAGCACTCCAACGGCAAATGTAGTAGCTAAGCATCGCATAAAGCATCACACCAAATACATTAATGAGCAATAACAGCAATTTTGGAATTATTGTATTTGAAATGGCAAAAAAAAAAAAACACCAATACCACCTCTAGTAGCATGATTACTTGGTTTATCAAGCTTGACCAATAGGTGACACTGTTATAAAATCAATTTGGTGTACTCTGTGTGACTTTTCAATGACACACACAAAGTTTGGTGTCAATATGCCAAAGCATTCCAGGGATACAGCCTCAAGTGTCATTTTCTCATTGTGCCTCAAATTCGTCGATGTGGTATGCGAAAACGGTTTTGTCTATCGACTCAAAATCCATAACTTTGAATCAGTATAGCCTGAAGATCATTTGATTCGAATTTGGTGAAAATCGGACATACGGTTGATGAGGAGTTCGAGAAAGTATGTTTTCAACATAAATCAAAATGGCGGACCGGAAGTTCAGCTTACCGTGGTATATTTGGTATCTATGTTATCGGCATAAGCCAGGGAATATTTTGAGCCCAGTTTCATTCAAATAGGCTAATGCATTAAAAAGTTATTAGCATTTTAAAAAGTGTAATTACTCATGGTTAATGAATGGTTTATTACTCTTGACCAATAGGTGGCGCTGTTACCAAATTTATGTGGCATGGTCAGTGTGAGGTGGCGATGACACATACAAAGTTTGGTGCAAATATGTCAAAGTGTTGCAGAGATACAGCCTCAAATGCATTTTGGCACCCTTCCAGCAAATTCGTTGATGCGCTAAATGAGAACCGTTACGTATATCGACACAAAATCCATAACTTTTTGCCAGCATGGTCTGAAGATGATTCACGTCAAATTTGGTGAAAATTGGGCTAACGGTCTAGGAGGAGTTCGAAAAAGTAGGTTTTCAACATTAAGCAAAATGGCGGACAGGAAGTAAGGCCAATTTTCACATTATTGGTATCAATACTCTCGGCATGACCCACAGAATATAGCGAGACCATTTTAATTTTAATAGACTAATTTATTCAAAAGTTATTAGCGTTTATGTGATATTTCATTATAACTATTGGCCACAAGGTGGCGCTGCCACCAAACTTTTTGAGTACCTTCAGGGCATGGAGCCGAATATTTTTGTAATTATTTGCGAAACGATACGATGCTGCGTTCAAAAAATACAGCATTTTGAAACATAATTCAAAATGGCCGACGCCTAAAATGGCCGACACAGGAAAATTGGATATCATTCGACTCGACATGACTCACTGAATCTAAAGAGACCAGTTGTGTGATTTTTGGCCAAACCATTCAGTAGTTATAAGCCAAAATATGCATTTTTCATATCTCCTGACCACTAGGTGGCGCTGTGTCGAAACACAGCAGGTAGTCTCAGTTCATGCTTGTTATAACACACGCCAAGTTTGGTCTCAATATGACAAACCGTTGCCGGGATATAGCCTCACGTGCATGTTTGCGTGCTTTTCGTCAAATTTGTTTACGTGTCATTCGACAACAGTTGGACAAATCAACTTGAATTCCATAACTTTTTGCCAGAATGGTCTGAAGATGATCTGAGCCAATTTTCGTGGCAATCGGACTAACCGTCTAGGACGAGTTCGAAAAAGTAGGTTTTTCGAATAATTGAAAATAGCGAAAAAACTAAACCTTGCGATTTTTGAATTTTGGGGTTCATTCGACTTGGCATGAGCCAAGGATTCAGAGGAAAAAAGAATTTCCATTTTCTGGCTTACGGTTCAAAAGTTATTAGCATACAAACATTGAAAGTTTGGACAAGTGGTGGCGCTAGAGAGTAGGAGATAGAGACTTCAAATTTGCTATAGTTAATGTTGGGACTGTCCTCTATCAGTGTGCCAAATTATACAACTTTCCCGCAATCGGTTCTATGGGCTGCCATAGACTTGCGGCGGAAGAAGAAGAATAATAAATATAGCTGCAAGCAGCAATCACGGGGCCAAGCATTCCAGCGGCAACATCAGGAGCTAAGCATATGTAGCATCAGACCAAATGCAACAATGAATAATGAAATTAATAATTGCATGATTGTAATTGAAATGGCTGAAAATCGTTAATAAAAGTTCCACAGCGAGGAGCTAAGCATGGCATGGAGCATCAGACCAAATGCAACGAGTAAGAAAAGCAATTATTGGAAGAGTGTAATTGAAACAGCCAGTAAAACTCCAGTAATATGATGCATTATCATTTTTGGAAAATAGGTGGCGCTGTAATCAAATCGCTTTGTTGTGTTCTGTGGGAGGTGACAATGTTGTGGGCAATTTCTTTCAAAATACTTACAGACCTTTAGGGCAATGAGTCGAACATGCCCACCGAGTTTCGTTCCGATCGACTTCCATTAACCTTGTCAAATAGGTGCTTAAAGTTGTTTGGCCAATGGCGGCCATGTTTTTTAAGATAAGTGAAATTCCTCATAGACACTTATGCCACATTGGGCCATACCAATTTTCAAGTTGATTGGATCAGCGGTTGCTTAGTTATAGCCATTTTAGTTTTTTTTTCATCCTGTAGCGCCACCAAGTGGCAGATATGGAAAAAAAAATAATTTGACTAAAGTTTTTGTTCATGCATATGAGTTCTGAGTTTGGTGAAGATATCTCATTTTGTTCCCGAGTTATAGCCTTTTTCATAAAATTGGTCCACGAATTTGAATGTTTTGGGTCACCTGGTTTTTTGTTCAGTCTTGATCAAACCACTGCAGTAATATTCTCAGGACTCTCTAGATCAATAACTTTGAAAAAATATGTTGTATTTTGTCCTTTGGTTAGATAACATTTAAACAGGCCTAAAAAACAAAAGATTTCTGTTGTGAATGGCATTAAACTGCAAAAAAAGGGGTAATATAATCACACATGCATTAGATCTGTATTTTTTCTAAACAATCATGCAAAATTTAACAGAGATTAGGTAAAAAAGAACACTAATATTTATAAAGCTTCAAAACCCAGTGTTGAATAAAAAATTGCAATTATAACCACTAGATGTCACCGGAAGACCACTAATGAGCTCACTAAAGACTAAAACATTACAGTTTATGGGCTTGTTGAGGGATTCATCTAGAAAAAATGTATATTACTATTATTTAATATTACTGTTCAAGCATTTCAGATCACATTGAGTCAAAGTTTACCAATTTATTCATACAGATATATCTAATGTTTATAATTATGCCAGATTATGATTGCAATGAAACCTGAAAAATGACATAGAAGCCCATAAAAACAGAAGACTTGCAATAGGTTTTATCACCCATCATTTATTTTAATTATCTATATATATAACAAAATGTGTGCATCTGTGTGTGGGTTTAAGCATGCTTATTGAGTATTAATATAGTAGTTTAAACATTTCATGTTTGTGTGTGTCTGTAATTCTGTTCTATTCTTTTACTGTCAGCCATATCTAGGTTATTTAAAATCAGTGCAGTACTGTTATCTAGACTGTGAAATTATACATAAATTGCGTATGCTTCTTTGGAATGAAATTAAGACAACATATAACAGTTATAAAGGTTAAAGAGAGAGTGTTGTATGATAAATTGCATTTACGACCACTAGATGTCACTGGAAGACCACTAATGGGCTCACTAAAGACTAAAACATTACAGTTCATTGTCTCGATGATTGATTCATCTAGAAAAATATATATTACTATTATTTAATATTACTGTTCAAGCATTTAAGATCACATTGAGTGAAAGTTCAACAATTTATTCATACATGTATATCAAATGTTTACTATTATGTCAGAATATGAATGCAATGAAACCTGACATAGAAATGTAAGAAAAGAAGTCTTTCTGTGAGTTGTGTGTCACCTATAATTTATTTCAAATATCTACATACAACAAAATGTGTGGGCATGTACTTCTCTGTGTGTGTGTGTGTGTGTGTGTGTGTGTAATCATGCTTATTGATTATTCATATAATAGTTGAACCATTTCATTTCTGTGTGTGAGTGTCTGTGAGCCTATTCTCCATGTTAGACAATGGCACACAGCCACAAGTTTGGCTTAATTACAACAAAGCTTTGAAGAGATATAGCCTCAGACTCATTTTGTGAAGATGCCTGACATCTGAAGCAGCGCTGTACAAAAACGGTTTCGTCTATTGACACGAAATCCATAACTTTTTGTCAGCACGGTCTGAAGATGATCTGATTCAATTTTGGTGAAAATCAGACAAACGGTTGAGGATGAGTTTAAAAAAAAAGGTTTTCAACATGAATCAAAATGGCGGACAGGAAGTTTTGCTTAATATGACATAATTGGTATGTATGTTGTCGGCATGTCCCAAGGAACATTTTGAGACATGTTTCATGATAATAGGCTAATGCAATCAAAAGTTATTAGCATTATTGGAAATGTAATAATTAGCGGTTATTGATTGGTTTATTACTCTTGACCAATAGGTGGCGCTGTGACCAAAATGATGTGGCGTGGTCAATGTGATGTGACAATGTCACATATTAAGTTTTGTGTAAATATCTCCAACCTTTGCAGAGATACAGCCTCAGATGCAGTTTGGCATCTTTCCAGCAAATTCGTTGGTACGCTAATTGAAAACGGTTACGTGTATCGACACAAATTCCATAACTTTTTGCCAGCATGGTCTGAAGATGATCCAAATCAAATTTGGTGAAAATCTGAGCAACGGTCTAGGAGGAGTTCGAAAAAGTAGGTTTTCAACATGAATCAAAATGGCGGACAGGAAATTTTGCCAAAATTGACAAATGGGGTATCGGTGTTCTCGGCATGACCCAAGGAATCTAACAACATCAGTTTTGTTACAATAGGCTAATGTATGCAAAAGTTATTAGCATTTTTCGAAAAATCGTTATAACTATTGATTTTTGATTTTTTAAAAAACTAAAGATTTCTGTTGTGAATGGCATTAAACTGCAAAAAAAAAAAAGGGGTAATATAATCACACATGCATTAGATCTGTATTTTTTCTAAACAATCATGCAAAATTTAACAGAGATTAGGTAAAAAAGAACACTGTAATATTTATAAAGCTTCAAAACCCAGTGTTGAATAAAAAATTGCAATTATAACCACTAGATGTCAACGGAAGACCACTAATGAGCTCACTAAAGACTAAAACATTACAGTTTATGGGCTTGTTGAGGGATTCATCTAGAAAAAATGTATATTACTATTATTTAATATTACTGTTCAAGCATTTCAGATCACATTGAGTCAAAGTTTACCAATTTATTCATACAGATATATCTAATGTTTATAATTATGCCAGATTATGATTGCAATGAAACCTGAAAAATGACATAGAAGCCCATAAAAACAGAAGACTTGCAATAGGTTTTATTACCCATCATTTATTTTAATTATCTATATATATAACAAAATGTGTGCATCTGTGTGTGGGTTTAAGCATGCTTATTGAGTATTAATATACTAGTTTAAACATTTCATGTTTGTGTGTGTCTGTAATTCTGTTCTATTCTTTTACTGTCAGCCATATCTAGGTTATTTAAAATCAGTGCAGTACTATTATCTAGACTGTGAAATTATACATAAATTGCGTATGCTTCTTTGGAATGAAATTAAGACAACATATAACAGTTATAAAGGTTAAAGAGACAGTGTTGTATGATAAATTGCATTTACGACCACTAGATGTCACTGGAAGACCACTAATGGGCTTTGCAGAGATATAGCCTCAGACTCATTTTGTGAAGATGCCTGACATCTGAAGCAGCGCTGTACAAAAACAGTTTCGTCTATTGACACGAAATCCATAACTTTTTGTCAGCACGGTCTGAAGATGATCTGATTCAATTTTGGTGAAAATCAGACAAACGGTTGAGGATGAGTTTAAAAAAAAAGGTTTTCAACATGAATCAAAATGGCGGACAGGAAGTTTTGCTTAATATGACATAATTGGTATGTATGTTGTCTGCATGTCCCAAGGAACATTTTGAGACATGTTTCATGATAATAGGCTAATGCAATCAAAAGTTATTAGCATTATTGGAAATGTAATAATTAGCGGTTATTGATTGGTTTATTACTCTTGACCAATAGGTGGCGCTGTGACCAAAATGATGTGGCGTGGTCAATGTGATGTGACAATGTCACATATTAAGTTTTGTGTAAATATCTCCAACCTTTGCAGAGAAACAGCCTCAGATGCAGTTTGGCATCTTTCCAGCAAATTCGTTGGTACGCTAATTGAAAACGGTTACGTGTATCGACACAAATTCCATAACTTTTTGCCAGCATGGTCTGAAGATGATCCAAATCAAATTTGGTGAAAATCTGAGCAACGGTCTAGGAGGAGTTCGAAAAAGTAGGTTTTCAACATGAATCAAAATGGCGGACAGGAAGTTTTGCCAAAATTGACAAATGGGGTATCGGTGTTCTCGGCATGACCCAAGGAATCTATCAACATCAGCTTTGTTACAATAGGCTAATGTATGCAAAAGTGATTAGCATTTTTCGAAAAATCGTTATAACTATTGACCACAAGGTGGCGCTGCCCCCAATTTTTTTGTGTACATTCAGGGCATGGAGCCGGACATTTTTGTAATTATTTGCGAAACGATACGGAACTTCATTCTTAAGATACAGCAATTTACAACTAAATTCAAAATGGCCGACGCCCAAAATGGCTGAATTGGGAAAATTCGGTATCATTCGACTCGGAATGGTGCACTGAATCTAAAGACACCACTTTTGTGATTTTTGGCAAAACCGTTCAGAAGTTATGAGCAAAAACATGCATTTTTCATATCTCCTGACCACTAGGGGGCACAGCGCCGAAACACTGCAGGTAGTCCCAGGGAATGGTTGTTATAAGACCCACCAAGATTGGTCTCAATAGGCCAAACCGTTGCAGAGATATAGCCTCACGTTCACGTTTGCGTGCTTTTCGAAGAATTCGTTCATGAGCTATTCGGAAACGGTTTGAGAAATCAACTTGAATTCCATAACTTTTTGCCAGTATGGTCTGAAGATCATCTGATTCAATTTTCGTGACAATCGGTGCAACGGCCTAGGACGAGTTCGAAAAAGTAGGTTTTACGAACAATTGACAATAGCGAAAAAACTAAACCTTGCGATTTTTGAATTTCGGTGTCCATTCGACTCGGCATGAGCCAAGGAATCAAAGGAAAAAAGAATTTTCATTTTGTGGCTTACGGTTCAAGAGTTATTAGCATCAAGTTTTTGAAAGTTTAGACAATTGGTGGCGCTAGAGAGTTTGAGTTAGAGACTTCAAATTTGCTACGGTTAATGTTTAGACAGTCCTCTATTAGTGTGCCAAATTATACAACTTTCCCGCAATCGGTTCTATGGGCTACCATAGACTTGGGGTGGAAGAAGAAGAGGAAGAATAATAACGCCAACAAACACAATAGGTGCCTTCGCACCTTCGGTGCTTGGCCCCTAATAATAATAACGCCAACGAAAACAATAGGTGCCTACGCACCTTCGGTGCTTGGCCCCTAATAATAACGCCAACAAACACAATAGGTGCCTTCGCACCTTCGGTGCTTGGCCCCTAAATATAGCTGCAAGCAGCAATCACGGGCCAAGCATTCCAGCGGCAACATCAGGAGCTAAGCATATGTAGCATCAGACCAAATGCAACAATGAATAATGAAATTAATAATTGCATGATTGTTATTGAAATGGCTGAAAATCGTTAATAAAAGTTCCACAGCGAGGAGCTAAGCATGGCATGGAGCATCAGACCAAATGCAACGAGTAAGAAAAGCAATTATTGGAAGAGTGTAATTGAAACAGCCAGTAAAACTCCAGTAAATTGATGCATTATCATTTTTGGAAAATAGGTGGCGCTGTAATCAAATCGCTTTGTTGTGTTCTGTGGGAGGTGACAATGTTGTGGGCAATTTCTTTCAAAAAACTTACAGACCTTTAGGGCAATGAGTCGAACATGCCCACCGAGTTTCGTTCCGATCGACTTCCATTAACCTTGTCAAATAGGTGATTAAAGTTGTTTGGCCAATGGTGGCCATGTTTTTTTAAGATAAGTGAAATTCCTCATAGAGCACTTGTGCCACATTGGGCCATATCAATTTTCAAGATGATTGGATCAACGGTTGCTTAGTTATAGCCATTTGATTTTTTTTCATCCTGTAGCGCCACCAAGTGGCAGATATGGAAAAAAATAATAATTTGCCTAAAGTTTTTGTTCATGCATATGAGTTCTGAGTTTGGTGAAGATATCTCATTTTGTTCCCGAGTTATAGCCTTTTTCGTAAAATTGGTCCACGAATTTGAATGTTTTGGGTCACCTGGTTTTTTGTTCAGTCTTGATCAAACCACTGCAGTAATATTCTCAGGACTCTCTAGATCAATAATTTTGAAAAATATGTTGCATTTTGTCCTTTGGTTAGCTATAAGAGGTCATTTAGGAAAGGGCTGTGGCCACATGTAACCTAAAGCCTCTACAACTGAAACAAAAACTCAAAACTTTATGAAACTTGGTTATAACATGTGAAAGATGACCCACCAAGCATGCAAAGTTTCATTAAGATCAGAAAATAGCTGGTGCTATAACAGTTAAAATGGCCTAAAAAACAAAAGATTTCTGTTGTGAATGGCATTAAACTGCAAAAAAAAAAGGGGTAATATAATCACACATGCATTAGATCTGTATTTTTTCTAAACAATCATGCAAAATTTAACAGAGATTAGGTAAAAAAGAACACTGTAATATTTATAAAGCTTCAAAACCCAGTGTTGAATAAAAAATTGCAATTATAACCACTAGATGTCACCGGAAGACCACTAATGAGCTCACTAAAGACTAAAACATTACAGTTTATGGGCTTGTTGAGGGATTCATCTAGAAAAAATGTATATTACTATTATTTAATATTACTGTTCAAGCATTTCAGATCACATTGAGTCAAAGTTTACCAATTTATTCATACAGATATATCTAATGTTTATAATTATGCCAGATTATGATTGCAATGAAACCTGAAAAATGACATAGAAGCCCATAAAAACAGAAGACTCGCAATAGGTTTTATCACCCATCATTTATTTTAATTATCTATATATATATAACAAAATGTGTGCATCTGTGTGTGGGTTTAAGCATGCTTATTGAGTATTAATATACTAGTTTAAACATTTCATGTTTGTGTGTGTCTGTAATTCTGTTCTATTCTTTTACTGTCAGCCATATCTAGGTTATTTAAAATCAGTGCAGTACTATTATCTAGACTGTGAAATTATACATAAATTGCGTATGCTTCTTTGGAATGAAATTAAGACAACATATAACAGTTATAAAGGTTAAAGAGACAGTGTTGTATGATAAATTGCATTTACGACCACTAGATGTCACTGGAAGACCACTAATGGGCTCACTAAAGACTAAAACATTACAGTTCATTGTCTCGATGATTGATTCATCTAGAAAAATATATATTACTATTATTTAATATTACTGTTCAAGCATTTAAGATCACATTGAGTGAAAGTTAAACAATTTATTCATACATGTATATCAAATGTTTACTATTATGTCAGAATATGAATGCAATGAAACCTGACATAGAAATGTAAGAAAAGAAGTCTTTCTGTGAGTTGTGTGTCACCTATAATTTATTTCAAATATCTACATACAACAAAATGTGTGGGCATGTACTTCTCTGTGTGTGTGTGAGTGTGTGTGTGTGTGTGTGTAATCATGCTTATTGATTATTCATATAATAGTTGAACCATTTCATTTCTGTGTGTGAGTGTCTGTGAGCCTATTCTCCATGTTAGACAATGGCACACACAAGTTTGGCTTAATTACAACAAAGCTTTGCAGAGATATAGCCTCAGACTCATTTTGTGAAGATGCCTGACATCTGAAGCAGCGCTGTACAAAAACGGTTTCGTCTATTGACACGAAATCCATAACTTTTTGTCAGCACGGTCTGAAGATGATCTGATTCAATTTTGGTGAAAATCAGACAAACGGTTGAGGATGAGTTTAAAAAAAAAAGGTTTTCAACATGAATCAAAATGGCGGACAGGAAGTTTTGCTTAATATGACATAATTGGTATGTATGTTGTCGGCATGTCCCAAGGAACATTTTGAGACATGTTTCATGATAATAGGCTAATGCAATCAAAAGTTATTAGCATTATTGGAAATGTAATAATTAGCGGTTATTGATTGGTTTATTACTCTTGACCAATAGGTGGCGCTGTGACCAAAATGATGTGGCGTGGTCAATGTGATGTGACAATGTCACATATTAAGTTTTGTGTAAATATCTCCAACCTTTGCAGAGATACAGCCTCAGATGCAGTTTGGCATCTTTCCAGCAAATTTGTTGGTACGCTAATTGAAAACGGTTACGTGTATCGACACAAATTCCATAACTTTTTGCCAGCATGGTCTGAAGATGATCCAAATCAAATTTGGTGAAAATCTGAGCAACGGTCTAGGAGGAGTTCGAAAAAGTAGGTTTTCAACATGAATCAAAATGGCGGACAGGAAATTTTGCCAAAATTGACAAATGGGGTATCGGTGTTCTCGGCATGACCCAAGGAATCTATCAACATCAGCTTTGTTACAATAGGCTAATGTATGCAAAAGTTATTAGCATTTTTCGAAAAAATCGTTATAACTATTGACCACAAGGTGGCGCTGCCCCCAATTTTTTTGTGTACATTCAGGGCATGGAGCCGGACATTTTTGTAATTATTTGCGAAACGATACGGAACTTCATTCTTAAGATACAGCAATTTACAACTAAATCCAAAATGGCCGACGCCCAAAATGGCCGAATTGAGAAAATTCGGTATCATTCGACTCGGAATGATGCACTGAATCTAAAGACACCACTTTTGTGATTTTTGGCAAAACCGTTCAGAAGTTATGAGCAAAAACATGCATTTTTCATATCTCCTGACCACTAGGGGGCACAGCGCCGAAACACTGCAGGTAGTCCCAGGGAATGGTTGTTATAAGACCCACCAAGATTGGTCTCAATAGGCCAAACCGTTGCGGAGATATAGCCTCACGTTCACGTTTGCGTGCTTTTCGAAGAATTCGTTCATGAGCTATTCGGAAACGGTTTGAGAAATCAACTTGAATTCCATAACTTTTTGCCAGCATGGTCTGAAGATTATCTGATTCAATTTTCGTGACAATCGGTGCAACGGACTAGGACGAGTTAGAAAAAGTAGGTTTTACGAACAATTGCCGATAGCGAAAAAACTAAGCCTTGCGATTTTTGAATTTCGGTGTCCATTCGACTCGGCATGAGCCAAGGAATCACAGGAAAAAAGAATTTTCATTTTGTGGCTTACGGTTCAAGAGTTATTAGCATCAAGTTTTTGAAAGTTTAGACAATTGGTGGCGCTAGAGAGTTTGAGTTAAAGACTTCAAATTTGCTACGGTTAATGTTCAGACAGTCCTCTATTAGTGTGCCAAATTATACAACTTTCCCGCAATCGGTTCTATGGGCTACCATAGACTTGGGGTGGAAGAAGAAGAGGAAGAATAATAATAATAACGCCAACAAACACAATAGGTGCCTTCGCACCTTCGGTGCTTGGCCCCTAAATATAGCTGCAAGCAGCAATCACGGGGCCAAGCATGCCAGCGGCAACATCAGGAGCTAAGCATATGTAGCATCAGACCAAATGCAACAATGAATAATGAAATTAATAATTGCATGATTGTAATTGAAATGGCTGAAAATCGTTAATAAAAGTTCCACAGCGAGGAGCTAAGCATGGCATGGAGCATCAGACCAAATGCAACGAGTAAGAAAAGCAATTATTGGAAGAGTGTAATTGAAACAGCCAGTAAAACTCCAGTAAAATGATGCATTATCATTTTTGGAAAATAGTTGGCGCTGTAATCAAATAGCTTTGTTGTGTTCTGTGGGAGGTGACAATGTTGTGGGCAATTTCTTTCAAAATACTTACAGACCTTTAGGGCAATGAGTCGAACATGCCCACCGAGTTTCGTTCCGATCGACTTCCATTAACCTTGTCAAATAGGTGCTTAAAATTGTTTGGCCAATGGCGGCCATGTTTTTTAAGATAAGTGAAATTCCTCATAGACACTTATGCCACATTGGGCCATACCAATTTTCAAGTTGATTGGATCAGCGGTTGCTTAGTTATAGCCATTTTAGTTTTTTTTTTCATCCTGTAGCGCCACCAAGTGGCAGATATGGAAAAAAAAATAATTTGACTAAAGTTTTTGTTCATGCATATGAGTTCTGAGTTTGGTGAAGATATCTCATTTTGTTCCCGAGTTATAGCCTTTTTCATAAAATTGGTCCACGAATTTGAATGTTTTGGGTCACCTGGTTTTTTGTTCAGTCTTGATCAAACCACTGCAGTAATATTCTCAGGACTCTCTAGATCAATAACTTTGAAAAAATGTGTTGTATTTTGTCCTTTGGTTAGCTATAAGAGGTCATTTAGGAAAGGGCCGTGGCCACATGTGACCTAAAGCCTATAAAACTGAAACAAAAACTCAAAACTTTATGAAACTTGGTTATAACATGTGAAAGATGACCCACCAAGCATGCAAAGTTTCATTAAGATCAGAAAATAGCTGGTGCTATAACAGTTAAAATGGCCTAAAAAACAAAAGATTTCTGTTGTGAATGGCATTAAACTGCAAAAAAAAGGGGGTAATATAATCACACATGCATTAGATCTGTATTTTTTCTAAACAATCATGCAAAATTTAACAGAGATTAAGTAAAAAAGAACACTGTAATATTTATAAAGCTTCAAAACCCAGTGTTGAATAAAAAATTGCAATTATAACCACTAGATGTCACCGGAAGACCACTAATGAGCTCACTAAAGACTAAAACATTACAGTTTATGGGCTTGTTGAGGGATTCATCTAGAAAAAATGTATATTACTATTATTTAATATTACTGTTCAAGCATTTCAGATCACATTGAGTCAAAGTTTACCAATTTATTCATACAGATATATCTAATGTTTATAATTATGCCAGATTATGATTGCAATGAAACCTGAAAAATGACATAGAAGCCCATAAAAACAGAAGACTTGCAATAGGTTTTATCACCCATCATTTATTTTAATTATCTATATATATAACAAAATGTGTGCATCTGTGTGTGGGTTTAAGCATGCTTATTGAGTATTAATATACTAGTTTAAACATTTCATGTTTGTGTGTGTCTGTAATTCTGTTCTATTCTTTTACTGTCAGCCATATCTAGGTTATTTAAAATCAGTGCAGTACTATTATCTAGACTGTGAAATTATACATAAATTGCGTATGCTTCTTTGGAATGAAATTAAGACAACATATAACAGTTATAAAGGTTAAAGAGACAGTGTTACTGGAAGACCACTAATGGGCTCACTAAAGACTAAAACATTACAGTTCATTGTCTCGATGATTGATTCATCTAGAAAAATATATATTACTATTATTTAATATTACTGTTCAAGCATTTAAGATCACATTGAGTGAAAGTTCAACAATTTATTCATACATGTATATCAAATGTTTACTATTATGTCAGAATATGAATGCACTGAAACCTGACATAGAAATGTAAGAAAATAAGTCTTTCTGTGAGTTGTGTGTCACCTATAATTTATTTCAAATATCTACATACAACAAGATGTGTGGGCATGTACTTCTCTCTGTGTGTGTGTGTGTGTGTGTGTGTGTGTGTGTGTGTAATCATGCTTATTGATTATTCATATAATAGTTTAACCATTTCATTTCTGTGTGTGAGTGTCTGTGAGCCTATTCTCCATGTTAGACAATGGCACACACAAGTTTGGCTTAATTACAACAAAACTTTGCAGAGATATAGCCTCAGACTCATTTTGTGAAGATGCCTGACATCTGAAGCAGCGCTGTACAAAAACGGTTTCGTCTATTGACACGAAATCCATAACTTTTTGTCAGCACGGTCTGAAGATGATCTGATTCAATTTTGGTGAAAATCAGACAAACGGTTGAGGATGAGTTTAAAAAAAAGGTTTTCAACATGAATCAAAATGGCGGACAGGAAGTTTTGCTTAATATGACATAATTGGTATGTATGTTGTCGGCATGTCCCAAGGAACATTTTGAGACATGTTTCATGATAATAGGCTAATGCAATCAAAAGTTATTAGCATTATTGGAAATGTAATAATTAGCGGTTATTGATTGGTTTATTACTCTTGACCAATAGGTGGCGCTGTGACCAAAATGATGTGGCGTGGTCAATGTGATGTGACAATGTCACATATTAAGTTTTGTGTAAATATCTCCAACCTTTGCAGAGATACAGCCTCAGATGCAGTTTGGCATCTTTCCAGCAAATTCGTTGGTACGCTAATTGAAAACGGTTACGTGTATCGACACAAATTCCATAACTTTTTGCCAGCATGGTCTGAAGATGATCCTAATCAAATTTGGTGAAAATCTGAGCAACGGTCTAGGAGGAGTTCGAAAAAGTAGGTTTTCAACATGAATCAAAATGGCGGACAGGAAATTTGCCAAAATTGACAAATGGGGTATCGGTGTTCTCGGCATGACCCAAGGAATCTATCAACATCAGCTTTGTTACAATAGGCTAATGTATGCAAAAGTTATTAGCATTTTTCGAAAAATCGTTATAACTATTGACCACAAGGTGGCGCTGCCCCCAATTTTTTTGTGTACATTCAGGGCATGGAGCCGGACATTTTTGTGATTATTTGCGAAACGATACGGAACTTCATTCTTAAGATACAGCAATTTACAACTAAATCCAAAATGGCCGACGCCCAAAATGGCCGAATTGGGAAAATTCGGTATCATTCGACTCGGAATGATGCACTGAATCTAAAGACACCACTTTTGTGATTTTTGGCAAAACCGTTCAGAAGTTATGAGCAAAAACATGCATTTTTCATATCTCCTGACCACTAGGGGGCACAGCGCCGAAACACTGCAGGTAGTCCCAGGGAATGGTTGTTATAAGACCCACCAAGATTGGTCTCAATAGGCCAAACCGTTGCGGAGATATAGCCTCACGTCCACGTTTGCGTGCTTTTCGAAGAATTCGTTCATGAGCTATTCGGAAACGGTTTGAGAAATCAACTTGAATTCCATAACTTTCTGCCAGCATGGTCTGAAGATTATCTGATTCAATTTTCGTGACAAACGGTGCAACGGCCTAGGACGATTTCGAAAAAGTAGGTTTTACGAACAATTGACGATAGCGAAAAAACTAAGCCTTGCGATTTTTGAATTTCGGTGTCCATTCGACTCGGCATGAGCCAAGGAATCACAGGAAAAAAGAATTTTCATTTTGTGGCTTACGGTTCAAGAGTTATTAGCATCAAGTTTTTGAAAGTTTAGACAATTGGTGGCGCTAGAGAGTTTGAGTTAGAGACTTCAAATTTGCTACGGTTAATGTTCAGACAGTCCTCTATTAGTGTGCCAAATTATACAACTTTCCCGCAATCGGTTCTATGGGCTACCATAGACTTGGGGTGGAAGAAGAAGAATAATAATAATAACGCCAACAAACACAATAGGTGCCTTCGCACCTTCGGTGCTTGGCCCCTAAATATAGCTGCAAGCAGCAATTACGGGGCCAAGCACTCCAACGGCAAATGTAGGAGCTAAGCATGGCATGGAGCATCACACCAAATGCATTAATGAGCAATAACAGCAATTTTAGGATTATTGTAATTGAAATGGCTAAAAAAATCATAAATACAACCTCTAGTAGCATGATTTACTGGCTTATCAAAATTGACCAATAGGTGGTGCTGTTATTAAGTCAATTTGGTGTACTCTGTGTGACTTTTCAATGACGCAAACAAAGTTTGGTGTCAATATGCCAAAGCATTGCAGAGATACAGCCTCAAGTGTCATTTTGTCATTGTGCCTCAAGTTCGTCGCTGTGGTATGCAAAAACGGTTTTGTCTATCGACACAAAATTCATAACTTTTTGTCAGCACAGTCTGAAGATCATCTGATTAAATTTTGGTGAAAATTGGACTAACGGCTGATGAGGAGTTCAAAAAGTAGGTTTTCAACATAAATCAAAATGGCGGACCGGAAGTTCAGCTTAATCTGGCATATTTGGTATCTATGTTTTCGGCATAAACCAGGGAATATTTTGAGACCAGTTTCGTTGCAATAGGCTAATGCATTAAAAAGTTATTAGCATTTTTATAAGTGTAATTATTCATGGGTAATGAATGGTTTATTACTCTTGACCAATAGGTGGCGCTGTTACCAAATTTATGTGGCATGGTCAGTGTGAGGTAGCGATGACACGTACAAAGTTTGGTGTAAATATGTCAAAGCGTTGCAGAGATACAGCCTCAAATGCATTTTGGCACCCTTCCAACAAATTCGTTGATGCGCTTAATGAGAACCGTTTCATATATCGACACGAAATCCATAACTTTTTGCCAGCATGGTCTGAAGATGATACACGTCAAATTTGGTGAAAATCGGACTAACGGTCTAGGAGGAGTTCGAAAAAGTAGGTTTTCAACATTAATCAAAATGGCGGACAGGAAGTATGGCCAATATTCGCATAATTGGTATCAATGCTCTCGGCTTTACCCACAGAATATAGGGAGGCCATTTTAATTTTAATAGTCTAATTTATTCAAAAGTTATTAGCATTTATGTGATATTTCATTATAACTATTGGCCACAAGGTGGCGCTGCCACCAAACTTTTTGAGTATCTTCAGGGCATGGAGCCGAATATTTTTGTAATTATTTGCGAAACGATACGATGATGCGTTCAAAAAATACAGCATTTTGAAACATAATTCAAAATGGCCGACGCCTAAAATGGCCGACACGGGAAAATTGGATATCAATCGACTCGACATGACGCACTGAATCTACAGAGACCAGTTTTGTAATTTTTGGCCAAACCATTCAGAAGTTATAAGCCAAAATATGCATTTTTCATATCTCCTGACCACTAGGTGGCGCTGTGTCGAAACACTGCAGGTAGTCTCAGGTCATGCTTATTATAACACACACCAAGTTTGGTCTCAATACGCCAAACCGTTGCGGAGATATAGCCTCACGTGTATTTTTGCGTGCTTTTCGTCATATTTTTTCACGTGTCATTCGAGAACGGTTGGACGAATCAACTTGAATTCCATAACTTTTTGCCAGCATGGTCTGTTGATGATCTGAGCCAATTTTCGTGAAAATCGGACAAACCGTCTAGGACGAGTTCGAAAAAGTAAGTTTTTCGAAAAGTTGAAAATAGCGAAAAAACTAAACCTTGCGATTTTTGAATTTTAGGGTTCATTCGACTTGGCTTGAGCCAAGGATTCAGAGGAAAAAAGAATTTCCATTTTCTGGCTTACGGTTCAAAAGTTATTAGCATACAAACATTGAAAGTTTGGACAAGTGGTGGCGCTAGAGAGTAGGAGTTAGAGGCTTCAAATTTGCTATAGTTAATGTTGGGACTGTCCTCTATCAGTGTGCCAAATTATACAACTTTCCCGCAAACGGTTCTATGGGCTGCCATAGACTTGCGGCGGAAGAAGAAGAAGAATAATAATAACGCCAACGAAAACAATAGGTGCCTACGCACCTTCGGTGCTTGGCCCCTAAATATAGCTGCAAGCAGCAATTACGGGGCCAAGCACTCCAACGGCAAATGTAGGAGCTAAGCATGGCATGAAGCATCACACCAAATACATTAATGAGCAATAACAGTAATTTTGGAATTATTGTAATTGCAATGGCAAAAAAAATCATAATACCACCTCTAGTAGCATGATTACTTGGCTTATAAAGTTTGACCAATAGGTGGCACTGTTATGAAATCAATTTGGTGTACTCTGTTTGACTTTTCAATGACACACACAAAGTTTGGTGTTAATATGCCACAGCATTCCAGAGATGCAGCCTCAAGTGTCATTTTGTCTTTGTGTTTCAACTTCGTCGCTTTGGTATGCGAAAACGGTTTTGTCTATCGACACAAAATCCATAACTTTATGTCAACATAGTCTGAAGATCATTTGATTCGAATTTGGTGAAAATTGGACCTACGGTTCATGAGGAGTTCGAAAAAGTAGGTTTTCCACATAAATCAAAATGGTGGACCGGAACTTCAGTAAACACTGGCATATTTGGTATCTATGTTATCGGCATAAGCCAGGGAATATTTTGAGCCCAGTTTCGTTGCAATAGGCTAATGGACTAAAAAGTTATTAGCATTTTTAAAAGTGTAAATATTCATTGTTAATGAATGGTTTATTACTCTTGACCAATAGGTGGCGCTGTTACCAAATTTATGTGGCATTGTCAGTCTGAGGTGGCGATGACACATACAAAGTTTGGTGCAAATATGTCAAAGCGTTGCAGAGATACAGCCTCAAATGCATTTTGGCACCCTTCCAGGAAATTCGTTGATGCGTTAAATGACAACCGTTTCGTATATCGACACGAAATCCATAACTTTTTGCCAGCATGGTCTGACGATGATTCACGTCAAATTTGGTGAAAATCGGACTAACGGTCTAGGAGGAGTTCGAAAAAGTAGGTTTTCAACATTAAGCAAAATGGCGGACAGGAAGTAAGGCCAATTTTCACATTATTGGTATCAATGCTCTCGGCATGACCCACAGAATAAAGCGAGACCATTTTAATTTTAATAGTCTAATTTATTCAAAAGTTATTAGCATTTATGTGATATTTCATTATAACTATTGGCCACAAGGTGGCGCTGCCACCAAACTTTTTGAGTACCTTCAGGGCATGGAGCCGAATATTTTTGTAATTATTTGCGAATCGATACGATGCTGCGTTCAAAAAATACAGCATTTTAAATCATAATTCAAAATGGCCGACGCCTAAAATGGCCGACACAAGAAAATTGGATATCATTCGACTCGACATGACTCACTGAATCTAAAGAGACCAGTTGTGTGATTTTTGGCCAAACCATTCAGAAGATATAAGCCAAAATATGCATTTTTCATATCTCCTGACCACTAGGTGGCGCTGTGTCGAAACACTGCAGGTAGTCTCAGGTCATGCTTATTATAACATACACCAAGTTTGGTCTCAATATGCCAAACCGTTGCTGAGATATAGCCTCAAGTGCATTTTTGTGTGCTTTTCGTCAAATTTGTTTACGTGTCATTCGACAACGGTTGGACAAATCAACTTGAATTCCATAACTTTTGCCAACATGGTCTGAAGATGATCTGAGCCAATTTTCGTGGCAATCGGACTAACCGTCTAGGACGAGTTCGAAAAAGTATGTTTTTCGAAAAATAGAAAATAGCGAAAAAACTAAACCTTGCGATTTTTGAATTTTGGGGTTCATTCGACTTGGCATGAGTCAAGGATTCAGAGGAAAAAAGAATTTCCATTTTCTGGCTTACGGTTCAAAAGTTATTAGCATACAAACATTGAAAGTTTGGACAAGTGGTGGCGCTAGAGAGTAGGAGTTAGAGACTTCAAATTTGCTATAGTTAATGTTGGGTCTGTCCTCTATCAGTGTGCCAAATTATACAACTTTCCCGCAATCGGTTCTATGGGCTGCCATAGACTTGCGGCGGAAGAAGAAGAAGAAGAATAATAATAATAACGCCAACGAAAACAATAGGTGCCTACGCACCTTCGGTGCTTGGCCCCTAATAATAACGCCAACAAACACAATAGGTGCCTTCGCACCTTCGGTGCTTGGCCCCTAAATATAGCTGCAAGCAGCAATCACGGGGCCAAGCATTCCAGCGGCAACATCAGGAGCTAAGCAGACCAAATGCAACAATGAATAATGAAATTAATAATTGCATGATTGTAATTGAAATGGCTGAAAATCGTTAATAAAAGTTCCACAGCGAGGAGCTAAGCATGGCATGGAGCATCAGACCAAATGCAACGAGTAAGAAAAGCAATTATTGGAAGAGTGTAATTGAAACAGCCAGTAAAACTCCAGTAAAATGATGCATTATCATTTTTGGAAAATAGGTGGCGCTGTAATCAAATCGCTTTGTTGTGTTCTGTGGGAGGTGACAATGTTGTGGGCAATTTCTTTCAAAATACTTACAGACCTTTAGGGCAATGAGTCGAACATGCCCACCGAGTTTCGTTCCGATCGACTTCCATTAACCTTGTCAAATAGGTGCTTAAAGTTGTTTGGCCAATGGCGGCCATGTTTTTTAAGATAAGTGAAATTCCTCATAGAGCACTTGTGCCACATTGGGCCATATCAATTTTCAAGTTGATTGGATCAACGGTTGCTTAGTTATAGCCATTTGATTTTTTTTCATCCTGTAGCGCCACCAAGTGGCAGATATGGAAAAAAATAATAATTTGACTAAAGTTTTTGTTCATGCATATGAGTTCTGAGTTTGGTGAAGATATCTCATTTTGTTCCCGAGTTATAGCATTTTTCGTAAAATTGGTCCACGAATTTGAATGTTTTGGGTCCCCTGGTTTTTTGTTCAGTCTTGATCAAACCACTGCAATAATATTCTCTGGACTCTCTAGATCAATAATTTTCAAAAATATGTTGCATTTTGTCCTTTGGTTAGCTATAAGAGGTCATTTAGGAAAGGGCCGTGGCCACATGTAACCTAAAGCCTATAAAACTGAAACAAAAACTCAAAACTTTATGAAACTTGGTTATAACATGTGAAAGATGACCCACCAAGCATGCAAAGTTTCATTAAGATCAGAAAATAGCTGGTGCTATAACAGTTAAAATGGCCAAAAACAAAAGATTTCTGTTGTGAATGGCATTAAACTGCAAAAAAAAGGGGTAATATAATCACACATGCATTAGATCTGTATTTTTTCTAAACAATCATGCAAAATTTAACAGAGATTAGGTAAAAAAGAACACTGTAATATTTATAAAGCTTCAAAACCCAGTGTTGAATAAAAAATTGCAATTATAACCACTAGATGTCACCGGAAGACCACTAATGAGCTCACTAAAGACTAAAACATTACAGTTTATGGGCTTGTTGAGGGATTCATCTAGAAAAAATGTATATTACTATTATTTAATATTACTGTTCAAGCATTTCAGATCACATTGAGTCAAAGTTTACCAATTTATTCATACAGATATATCTAATGTTTATAATTATGCCAGATTATGATTGCAATGAAACCTGAAAAATGACATAGAAGCCCATAAAAACAGAAGACTTGCAATAGGTTTTATCACCCATCATTTATTTTAATTATCTATATATAACTAAATGTGTGCATCTGTGTGTGGGTTTAAGCATGCTTATTGAGTATTAATATACTAGTTTAAACATTTCATGTTTGTGTGTGTCTGTAATTCTGTTCTATTCTTTTACTGTCAGCCATATCTAGGTTATTTAAAATCAGTGCAGTACTATTATCTAGACTGTGAAATTATACATAAATTGCGTATGCTTCTTTGGAATGAAATTAAGACAACATATAACAGTTATAAAGGTTAAAGAGACAGTCTTGTATGATAAATTGCATTTACGACCACTAGATGTCACTGGAAGACCACTAATGGGCTCACTAAAGACTAAAACATTACAGTTCATTGTCTCGATGATTGATTCATCTAGAAAAATATATATTACTATTATTTAATATTACTGTTCAAGCATTTAAGATCACATTGAGTGAAAGTTCAACAATTTATTCATACATGTATATCAAATGTTTACTATTATGTCAGAATATGAATGCAATGAAACCTGACATAGAAATGTAAGAAAAGAAGTCTTTCTGTGAGTTGTGTGTCACCTATAATTTATTTCAAATATCTACATACAACAAAATGTGTGGGCATGTACTTCTCTCTCTCTGTGTGTGTGTGTATATACAGAGATAGAGCCTCAGACTCATTTTGTGAAGATGCCTGACATCTGAAGCAGCGCTGTACAAAAACGGTTTCGTCTATTGACACGAAATCCATAACTTTTTGTCAGCACGGTCTGAAGATGATCTGATTCAATTTTGGTGAAAATCAGACAAACGGTTGAGGATGAGTTTAAAAAAAAAGGTTTTCAACATGAATCAAAATGGCGGACAGGAAGTTTTGCTTAATATGACATAATTGGTATGTATGTTGTCGGCATGTCCCAAAGAACATTTTGAGACATGTTTCATGATAATAGGCTAATGCAATCAAAAGTTATTAGCATTATTGGAAATGTAAAAATTAGCGGTTATTGATTGGTTTATTACTCTTGACCAATAGGTGGCGCTGTGACCAAAATGATGTGGCGTGGTCAATGTGATGTGACAATGTCACATATTAAGTTTTGTGTAAATATCTCCAACCTTTGCAGAGATACAGCCTCAGGTGCAGTTTGGCATCTTTCCAGCAAATTCGTTGGTACGCTAATTGAAAACGGTTACGTGTATCGACACAAATTCCATAACTTTTTGCCAGCATGGTCTGAAGATGATCCAAATCAAATTTGGTGAAAATCTGAGCAACGGTCTAGGAGGAGTTCGAAAAAGTAGGTTTTCAACATGAATCAAAATGGCGGACAGGAAATTTTGCCAAAATTGACAAATGGGGTATCGGTGTTCTCGTCATGACCCAAGGAATCTATCAACATCAGCTTTGTTACAATAGGCTAATGTATGCAAAAGTTATTAGCATTTTTCGAAAAAATCGTTATAACTATTGACCACAAGGTGGCGCTGCCCCCAATTTTTTTGTGTACATTCAGGGCATGGAGCCGGACATTTTTGTAATTATTTGCGAAACGATACGGAACTTCATTCTTAAGATACAGCAATTTACAACTAAATTCAAAATGGCCGACGCCCAAAATGGCCGAGTTGGGAAAATTCGGTATCATTCGACTCAGAATGATGCACTGAATCTAAAGACACCACTTTTGTGATTTTTGGCAAAACCGTTCAGAAGTTATGAGCAAAAACATGCATTTTTCATATCTCCTGACCACTAGGGGGCACAGCGCCGAAACACTGCAGGTAGTCCCAGGGAATGGTTGTTATAAGACCCACCAAGATTGGTCTCAATAGGCCAAACCGTTGCGGAGATATAGCCTCACGTTCACGTTTGCGTGCTTTTCGAAGAATTCGTTCATGAGATATTCGGAAACGGTTTGAGAAATCAACTTGAATTCCATAACTTTTTGCCAGCATGGTCTGAAGATTATCTGATTCAATTTTCGTGACAATCGGTGCAACGGCCTAGGACGAGTTCGAAAAAGTAGGTTTTACGAACAATTGACGATAGCGAAAAAACTAAGCCTTGCGATTTTTGAATTTCAGTGTCCATTCGACTCGGCATGAGCCAAGGAATCACAGGAAAAAAGAATTTTCATTTTGTGGCTTACGGTTCAAGAGTTATTAGCATCAAGTTTTTGAAAGTTTAGACAATTGGTGGCGCTAGAGAGTTTGAGTTAGAGACTTCAAATTTGCTACGGTTAATGTTCAGACAGTCCTCTATTAGTGTGCCAAATTATACAACTTTCCCGCAATCGGTTCTATGGGCTACCATAGA
Source organism: Carassius gibelio (assembly GCF_023724105.1). Taxonomy (NCBI): domain Eukaryota; kingdom Metazoa; phylum Chordata; class Actinopteri; order Cypriniformes; family Cyprinidae; genus Carassius; species Carassius gibelio. Next base: position 1,891,922 of record NC_068380.1, on the reverse strand, counting down.
CTTGGGGTGGAAGAAGAAGAATAATAATAATAAATATAGCTGCAAGCAGCAATAACGGGGCCAAGCACTACAGAAGCAAGCTTCAGACGAACGGCAGGAATGAGTAATTAAGAAAGTTTTAAGATTATTTTAGGCAAAATGGCTTGAAAACAATAAACACAACAACTAGTAATAGGATTTATTTGCTTATCACGTGTAACCAATAGGTGGCGCTGTTACCAAATTAGTTTGGAATGGTCAGTGTGAGGTGACGATGACACATACAAAGTTTGGTGCAAATATGTCAAAGCTTTGCTGAGATACACCCTCAAATGCATTTTGGAACCCTTCCAGCAGCTTCGTTGATGCGCTAAATGAGAACAGTTTCGTATATCGAAACGAAATCCCTAAGATTTTGCCAGCATGGTCTGAAGATGATCCACGTCAAATTTGGTGAAAATCTGACTAACGGTCTAGGAGGAGTTCGAAAAAGTAAGTTTTCAACATTAATCAAAATGGCGGACAGGAAGTTCAGCCAAATAAGGAAAACTTTGTATCTATGTTCTCGACTTGACCCAAGGAATCTAAAAAGACCAGCGTCATGTCAATAGCCAGATTTATTCAAAAGTTATTAGCCTTTATTTAAATTGAGTTATAACTGTTGACCACTAGGTGGCGGTGTTTCAAAATATTTTGATTACCTTCAGGGGATGGTGTTGTTGGCACATTCTGAGTTTCGTAATATTACATCAATGCATTTGTTTAGTATTGCATTTTATTTCACAAAACTGTATTGAAGTCAATGATAATTTCATATTTTGTTCTATTATAGCGCCACCAAGAGGCTCAGTCCCACCATTTCTTTTTATGTGTGCTCAGAGTGAGCCCATACATATGTGTGTCAATTTTGGTGAAAATATCTCAATTCACTTCAGAGTTATAGACATTTATATGAAAAAGCACGTAAAAAATGACTGACTCTTGACTTTGATTGAATATTACTACACCTTACCATCAATATTTTGGCATTTGGGCATTGGCGTATAGCTATCGACCTATGTTTCCGAACTTCTGACGGTGGTTTCGTCTCGATCAGACAAGTGGTTTCGAAGATATAGCCAGATGTTTTTTAAGCGCTAAATCACAACGCTACACAAACCGTAAGGCGAAACCTAGCATGTTTGGTATCGTAGGACTCTGTAAGGTTTCAGGAGTCTAATTTGGTGAGTCTCGAGAAAATAAGTCGACCACACCCAAGGTTATAAGCATTTAAAAAAGGATGATCACCACTAGGTGGCGCTGTTTCGAAACTTCTCACACTCCTTCAGGACATTGTGCTGATGACCCATACCATGTTTCGTAACAATCCGTTGATGCGTTCTGAAAATACAGCATTTTAGCACAAAATTCAAAATGGCCGACAGACAAAATGGCCGAAATGGTAAAATTTGATATCAGTCGACTCGGCATGTTGCCCTGAATCTAACAAGACCAATGTTATGATTTTTGGACAAACTGTTTAGAAATTATAAGCAAAAATAGCAATTTTTCATATCTCCGGACCAGTAGGTGGCGCTGCGCCGAAACGCAGCAAGTAGCCTCAGGTCATGCTTGTTATGACATGTACCAGGTTTGGTCTGAATACGATAAATCGTTGCAGAGATACAGCCTTACGACTGTTTTTCTAAGCGTTTCGTAAAATTTGTTTGAGCGTTTTTCGAAAACGGTTTGACGAATCAATTTGATTTGCATAACTTTTGGTCAGCCCTGCCTGAAGATGATCTGGTTCAATTTTCGTGTGAATCGGACAAACCGTCTAGGACGAGTTCGAAAAAGTAGGTTTTTCAAAGAATTCAAAATGGCGGCCAAATTTCTATGACAGAAAATGACGGCATAGGGTGCAATCGAATCGGCATGAGCTCAGAAATCAGAGGAAAAAAGAATTTTGTTGATTGGACTTACGGTTAAAAAGTTATTAACAAAATTAAAGTGAAATTTCGGACAGTTGGTGGCGCTAGAGGGAATGTCTTAGACACACCAAAATTGGTGTACTAAATGTTGGCACTGTCCTCTATCAGAATGTCAAACCAAAACAACTTTCCCGCATTCGGTTCTATGGGCTGCCATAGACTCCCAGTCGGAAGAATAATAATAATAATAATAATAATAATAAGAACCGGAACAAAAACAATAGGTGCCTCGCACCTTCGGTGCTTGGCCCCTAAATATAGCTGCAAGCAGCAATTACGGGGCCAAGCACTCCAACGGCAAATGTAGTAGCTAAGCATCGCATAAAGCATCACACCAAATACATTAATGAGCAATAACAGCAATTTTGGAATTATTGTATTTGAAATGGCAAAAAAAAAAAACACCAATACCACCTCTAGTAGCATGATTACTTGGTTTATCAAGCTTGACCAATAGGTGACACTGTTATAAAATCAATTTGGTGTACTCTGTGTGTCTTTTCAATGACACACACAACGTTTGGTGTCAATATGCCAAAGCATTCCAGGGATACAGCCTCAAGTGTCATTTTCTCATTGTGCCTCAAATTCGTCGATGTGGTATGCGAAAACGGTTTTGTCTATCGACTCAAAATCCATAACTTTGAATCAGTATAGCCTGAAGATCATTTGATTCGAATTTGGTGAAAATCGGACATACGGTTGATCAGGAGTTCGAAAAAGTATGTTTTCAACATAAATCAAAATGGCGGACCGGAAGTTCAGCTTACCGTGGTATATTTGGTATCTATGTTATCGGCATAAGCCAGGGAATATTTTGTGCCCAGTTTCCTTCAAATAGGCTAATGCATTAAAAAGTTATTAGCATTTTAAAAAGTGTAATTACTCATGGTTAATGAATGGTTTATTACTCTTGACCAATAGGTGGCGCTGTTACCAAATTTATGTGGCATGGTCAGTGTGAGGTGGCGATGACACATACAAAGTTTGGTGCAAATATGTCAAAGTGTTGCAGAGATACAGCCTCAAATGCATTTTGGCACCCTTCCAGCAAATTCGTTGATGCGCTAAATGAGAACCGTTACGTATATCGACACAAAATCCATAACTTTTTGCCAGCATGGTCTGAAGATGATGCACGTCAAATTTGGTGAAAATTGGGCTAACGGTCTAGGAGGAGTTCGAAAAAGTAGGTTTTCAACATTAAGCAAAATGGCGGACAGGAAGTAAGGCCAATTTTCACATTATTGGTATCAATACTCTCGGCATGACCCACAGAATATAGCGAGACCATTTTAATTTTAATAGACTAATTTATTCAAAAGTTATTAGCATTTATGTGATATTTCATTATAACTATTGGCCACAAGGTGGCGCTGCCACCAAACTTTTTGAGTACCTTCAGGGCATGGAGCCGAATATTTTTGTAATTATTTGCGAAACGATACGATGCTGCGTTCAAAAAATACAGCATTTTAAATCATAATTCAAAATGGCCGACGCCTAAAATGGCCGACACAGGAAATTTGGATATCATTTGACTCGACATGACTCACTGAATCTAAAGAGACCAGTTGTGTGATTTTTGGCCAAACCATTCAGTAGTTATAAGCCAAAATATGCATTTTTCATATCTCCTGACCACTAGGTGGCGCTGTGTCGAAACACTGCAGGTAGTCTCAGTTCATGCTTGTTATAACACACGCCAAGTTTGGTCTCAATATGACAAACCGTTGCCGGGATATAGCCTCACGTGCATGTTTGCGTGCTTTTCGTCAAATTTGTTTACGTGTCATTCGACAACAGTTGGACGAATCAACTTGAATTCCATAACTTTTTGCCAGCATGGTCTGAAGATGATCTGAGCCAATTTTCGTGGCAATCGGACTAACCGTCTAGGACGAGTTCGAAAAAGTAGGTTTTTCGAATAATTGAAAATAGCGAAAAAACTAAACCTTGCGATTTTTGAATTTTGGGGTTCATTCGACTTGGCATGAGCCAAGGATTCAGAGGAAAAAAGAATTTCCATTTTCTGGCTTACGGTTCAAAAGTTATTAGCATACAAACATTGAAAGTTTGGACAAGTGGTGGCGCTAGAGAGTAGGAGATAGAGACTTCAAATTTGCTATAGTTAATGTTGGGACTGTCCTCTATCAGTGTGCCAAATTATACAACTTTCCCGCAATCGGTTCTATGGGCTGCCATAGACTTGCGGCGGAAGAAGAAGAAGAAGAAGAAGAAGAAGAATAATAATAACGCCAACGATTACAATAGGTGCCTACGCACCTTCGGTGCTTGGCCCCTAATAAATATAGCTGCAAGCAGCAATCACGGGGCCAAGCATTCCAGCGGCAACATCAGGAGCTAAGCATATGTAGCATCAGACCAAATGCAACAATGAATAATGAAATTAATAATTGCATGATTGTAATTGAAATGGCTGAAAATCGTTAATAAAAGTTCCACAGCGAGGAGCTAAGCATGGCATGGAGCATCAGACCAAATGCAACGAGTAAGAAAAGCAATTATTGGAAGAGTGTAATTGAAACAGCCAGTAAAACTCCAGTAAAATGATGCATTATCATTTTTGGAAAATAGGTGGCGCTGTAATCAAATCGCTTTGTTGTGTTCTGTGGGAGGTGACAATGTTGTGGGCAATTTCTTTCAAAATACTTACAGACCTTTAGGGCAATGAGTCGAACATGCCCACCGAGTTTCGTTCCGATCGACTTCCATTAACCTTGTCAAATAGGTGCTTAAAGTTGTTTGGCCAATGGCAGACATGTTTTTTAAGATAAGTGAAATTCCTCATAGAGCACTTGTGCCACATTGGGCCATATCAATTTTCAAGTTGATTGGATCGACGGTTGCTTAGTTATAGCCATTTGATTTTCTTTCATCATGTAGCGCCACCAAGTGGCAGATATGGAAAAAAAATAATAATTTGACTAAAGTTTTTGTTCATGCATATGAGTTCTGAGTTTGGTGAAGATATCTCATTTTGTTCCCGAGTTATAGCCTTTTTCGTAAAATTGGTCCACGAATTTGAATGTTTTGGGTCACCTGGTTTTTTGTTCAGTCTTGATCAAACCACTGCAATAATATTCTCTGGACTGTCTAGATCAATAATTTTCAAAAATATGTTGCATTTTGTCCTTTGGTTAGCTATAAGAGGTCTTTTAGGAAAGGGCCGTGGCCACATGTAACCTAAAGCCTATAAAACTGAAACAAAAACTCAAAACTTTATGAAACTTGGTTATAACATGTGAAAGATGACCCACCAAGCATGCAAAGTTTCATTAAGATCAGAAAATAGCTGATGCTATAACAGTTAAAATGGCCTAAAAAACAAAAGATTTCTGTTGTGAATGGCATTAAACTGCAAAAAAAAAAAAGGGGGTAATATAATCACACATGCATTAGATCTGTATTTTTTCTAAACAATCATGCAAAATTTAACAGAGATTAGGTAAAAAAGAACACTGTAATATTTATAAAGCTTCAAAACCCAGTGTTGAATAAAAAATTGCAATTATAACCACTAGATGTCACCGGAAGACCACTAATGAGCTCACTAAAGACTAAAACATTACAGTTTATGGGCTTGTTGAGGGATTCATCTAGAAAAAATGTATATTACTATTATTTAATATTACTGTTCAAGCATTTCAGATCACATTGAGTCAAAGTTTACCAATTTATTCATACAGATATATCTAATGTTTATAATTATGCCAGATTATGATTGCAATGAAACCTGAAAAATGACATAGAAGCCCATAAAAACAGAAGACTTGCAATAGGTTTTATCACCCATCATTTATTTTAATTATCTATATATATAACAAAATGTGTGCATCTGTGTGTGGGTTTAAGCATGCTTATTGAGTATTAATATACTAGTTTAAACATTTCATGTTTGTGTGTGTCTGTAATTCTGTTCTATTCTTTTACTGTCAGCCATATCTAGGTTATTTAAAATCAGTGCAGTACTATTATCTAGACTGTGAAATTATACATAAATTGCGTATGCTTCTTTGGAATGAAATTAAGACAACATATAACAGTTATGAAGGTTAAAGAGACAGTCTTGTATGATAAATTGCATTTACGACCACTAGATGTCACTGGAAGACCACTAATGGGCTTTGCAGAGATATAGCCTCAGACTCATTTTGTGAAGATGCCTGACATCTGAAGCAGCGCTGTACAAAAACGGTTTCGTCTATTGACACGAAATCCATAACTTTTTGTCAGCACGGTCTGAAGATGATCTGATTCAATTTTGGTGAAAATCGGACAAACGGTTGAGGATGAGTTTAAAAAAAAAGGTTTTCAACATGAATCAAAATGGCGGACAGGAAGTTTTGCTTAATATGACATAATTGGTATGCATGTTGTCGGCATGTCCCAAGGAACATTTTGAGACATGTTTCATGATAATAGGCTAATGCAATCAAAAGTTATTAGCATTATTGGAAATGTAATAATTAGCGGTTATTGATTGGTTTATTACTCTTGACCAATAGGTGGCGCTGTGACCAAAATGATGTGGCGTGGTCAATGTGATGTGACAATGTCACATATTAAGTTTTGTGTAAATATCTCCAACCTTTGCAGAGATACAGCCTCAGATGCAGTTTGGCATCTTTCCAGCAAATTCGTTGGTACGCTAATTGAAAACGGTTACGTGTATCAACACAAATTCCATAACTTTTTGCCAGCATGGTCTGAAGATGATCCAAATCAAATTTGGTGAAAATCTGAGCAACGGTCTAGGAGGAGTTCGAAAAAGTAGGTTTTCAACATGAATCAAAATGGCGGACAGGAAATTTTGCCAAAATTGACAAATGGGGTATCGGTGTTTTCGGCATGACCCAAGGAATCTATCAACATCAGCTTTGTTACAATAGGCTAATGTATGCAAAAGTTATTAGCATTTTTCGAAAAAATCGTTATAACTAAAAAATTGCAATTATAACCACTAGATGTCACCGGAAGACCACTAATGAGCTCACTAAAGACTAAAACATTACAGTTTATGGGCTTGTTGAGGGATTCATCTAGAAAAAAATTATATTACTATTATTTAATATTACTGTTCAAGCATTTCAGATCACATTGAGTCAAAGTTTACCAATTTATTCATACAGATATATCTAATGTTTATAATTATGCCAGATTATGATTGCAATGAAACCTGAAAAATGACATAGAAGCCCATAAAAACAGAAGACTTGCAATAGGTTTTATCACCCATCATTTATTTTAATTATCTATATATATAACAAAATGTGTGCATCTGTGTGTGGGTTTAAGCATGCTTATTGAGTATTAATATACTAGTTTAAACATTTCATGTTTGTGTGTGTCTGTAATTCTGTTCTATTCTTTTACTGTCAGCCATATCTAGGTTATTTAAAATCAGTGCAGTACTATTATCTAGACTGTGAAATTATACATAAATTGCGTATGCTTCTTTGGAATGAAATTAAGACAACATATAACAGTTATAAAGGTTAAAGAGACAGTGTTGTATGATAAATTGCATTTACGACCACTAGATGTCACTGGAAGACCACTAATGGGCTCACTAAAGACTAAAACATTACAGTTCATTGTCTCGATGATTGATTCATCTAGAAAAATATATATTACTATTATTTAATATTACTGTTCAAGCATTTAAGATCACATTGAGTGAAAGTTCAACAATTTATTCATACATGTATATCAAATGTTTACTATTATGTCAGAATATGAATGCAATGAAACCTGACATAGAAATGTAAGAAAAGAAGTCTTTCTGTGAGTTGTGTGTGTCACCTATAATTTATTTCAAATATCTACATACAACAAAATGTGTTGGCATGTACTTCTCTCTCTGTGTGTGTGTGTGTGTGTGTAATCATGCTTATTGATTATTCATATAATAGTTGAACCATTTCATTTCTGTGTGTGAGTGTCTGTGAGCCTATTCTCCATGTTAGACAATGGCACACACAAGTTTGGCTTAATTACAACAAAGCTTTGCAGAGATATAGCCTCAGACTCATTTTGTGAAGATGCCTGACATCTGAAGCAGCGCTGTACAAAAACGGTTTGTCTATTGACACGAAATCCATAACTTTTTGTCAGCACGGTCATCACACCAAATACATTAATGAGCAATAACTGCAATTTTAGGATTATTGTAATTGAAATGGCTAAATAAAAATCATAATACCACCTCTATTAGCATGATTACTTGGCTTATCAAGTTTGACCAATAGTCGGCACTGTTATAAAATCAATTTGGTGTACTCTGTGTGACTTTTCAATGACACACACAAAGTTTGGTGTCAATATGCCAAAGCATTCCAGAGATACAGCCTCAAGTGTCATTTTGGCATTGTGCCTCAAATTCGTCGCTGTGGTATGCGAAAACGGTTTTGTCTATCGACACAAAATCCATAACTTTGAGTCAGCATAGTCTGAAGATCATCTGATTCAATTTTGGTGAAAATCGGACATACGGTTGATGAGGAGTTCGAAAAAGTAGGTTTTCAACATAAATCAAAATGGCGGACCGGAAGTTCGGCTTACTGTGGTATATTTGGTATCTATGTTATCGGCATAAGCCAGGGAATATTTTGAGCCCAGTTTCCTTCAAATAGGCTAATGCATTAAAAAGTTATTAGCATTTTAAAAAGTGTAATTACTCATGGTTAATGAATGGTTTATTACTCTTGACCAATAGGTGGCGCTGTTACCAAATTTATGTGGCATGGTCAGTGTGAGGTGGCGATGACACATACAAAGTTTGGTGCAAATATGTCAAAGTGTTGCAGAGATACAGCCTCAAATGCATTTTGGCACCCTTCCAGCAAATTCGTTGATGCGCTAAATGAGAACCGTTACGTATATCGACACAAAATCCATAACTTTTTGCCAGCATGTTCTGAAGATGATGCACGTTAAATTTGGTGAAAATTGGGCTAACGGTCTAGGAGGAGTTCGAAAAAGTAGGTTTTCAACATTAAGCAAAATGGCGGACAGGAAGTAAGGCCAATTTTCACATTATTGGTATCAATACTCTCGGCATGACCCACAGAATATAGCGAGACCATTTTAATTTAAATAGACTAATTTATTCAAAAGTTATTAGCATTTATGTGATATTTCATTATAACTATTGGCCACAAGGTGGCGCTGCCACCAAACTTTTTGAGTACCTTCAGGGCATGGAGCCGAATATTTTTGTAATTATTTGCGAAACGATACGATGCTGCGTTCAAAAAATACAGCATTTTAAATCATAATTCAAAATGGCCGACGCCTAAAATGGCCGACACAGGAAAATTGGATATCATTCGACTCGACATGACGCACTGAATCTACAGAGACCAGTTTTGTAATTTTTGGCCAAACCATTCAGAAGTTATAAGCCAAAATATGCATTTTTCATATCTCCTGACCACTAGGTGGCGCTGTGTCGAAACACTGCAGGTAGTCTCAGGTCATGCTTATTATAACACACACCAAGTTTGGTCTCAATACGCCAAACCGTTGCGGAGATATAGCCTCACGTGTATTTTTGCGTGCTTTTCGTCATATTTGTTCACGTGTCATTCGAGAACGGTTGGACGAATCAACTTGAATTCCATAACTTTTTGCCAGCATGGTCTGTTGATGATCTGAGCCAATTTTCGTGGAAATCGGACAAACCGTCTAGGACGAGTTCGAAAAAGTAAGTTTTTCGAAAAGTTGAAGCTAGCGAAAAAACTAAACCTTGCGATTTTTGAATTTTAGGGTTCATTCGACTTGGCTTGAGCCAAGGATTCAGAGGAAAAAAGAATTTCCATTTTCTGGCTTACGATTCAAAAGTTATTAGCATATAAACATTGAAAGTTTGGACAAGTGGTGGCGCTAGAGAGTTGGAGTTAGAGACTTGAAATTTGCTATAGTTAATGTTAGGAATGTCCTCTATCAGTGTGCCAAATTATACAACTTTCCCGCAATCGGTTCTATGGGCTGCCATAGACTTGCGGCGGAAGAAGAAGAAGAATAATAATAATAACGCCAACGAAAACAATAGGTGCCTACGCACCTTCGGTGCTTGGCCCCTAAATATAGCTGCAAGCAGCAATTACGGGGCCAAGCACTCCAACGGCAAATGTAGTAGCTAAGCATCGCATAAAGCATCACACCAAATACATTAATGAGCAATAACAGCAATTTTGGAATTATTGTATTTGAAATGGCAAAAAAAAAAAAAACAACAATACCACCTCTAGTAGCATGATTACTTGGTTTATCAAGCTTGACCAATAGGTGACACTGTTATAAAATCAATTTGGTGTACTCTGTGTGACTTTTCAATGACACACACAAAGTTTGGTGTCAATATGCCAAAGCATTCCAGGGATACAGCCTCAAGTGTCATTTTCTCATTGTGCCTCAAATTCGTCGATGTGGTATGCGAAAACGGTTTTGTCTATCGACTCAAAATCCATAACTTTGAATCAGTATAGCCTGAAGATCATTTGATTCGAATTTGGTGAAAATCGGACATACGGTTGATCAGGAGTTCGAAAAAGTATGTTTTCAACATAAATCAAAATGGCGGACCGGAAGTTCAGCTTACCGTGGTATATTTGGTATCTATGTTATCGGCATAAGCCAGGGAATATTTTGAGCCCAGTTTCCTTCAAATAGGCTAATGCATTAAAAAGTTATTAGCATTTTAAAAAGTGTAATTACTCATGGTTAATGAATGGTTTATTACTCTTGACCAATAGGTGGCGCTGTTACCAAATTTATGTGGCATGGTCAGTGTGAGGTGGCGATGACACATACAAAGTTTGGTGCAAATATGTCAAAGTGTTGCAGAGATACAGCCTCAAATGCATTTTGGCACCCTTCCAGCAAATTCGTTGATGCGCTAAATGAGAACAGTTACGTATATCGACACAAAATCCATAACTTTTTGCCAGCATGGTCTGAAGATTATTCACGTCAAATTTGGTGAAAATTGGGCTAACGGTCTAGGAGGAGTTCGAAAAAGTAGGTTTTCAACATTAATCAAAATGGCGGACAGGAAGTATGGCCAATTTTGGCATAATTGGTATCTATGTTCTCGGCATGACCCAAAGAATACGGGGAGACCATTTGCATTTCAATTGTCTAATTTACTCAAAAGTTATTAGCATTTTTGTGATAATTCATTATAACTCTTGACCACAAGGTGGCGCTGCCACCAAGCTTTTTGAGTACATTCAGGGCATGGAGCCGAATATTTTTGTAATTATTTGCGAAACGATACGATGCTGCGTTGAAAAAATACAGCATTTTAAAACATAATTCAAAATGGCCGACGCCTAAAATGGCTGACACGGGAAATTTGCATATCATACGACTCGACATGACTCACTGAATCTAAAGAGACCAGTTGTGTGATTTTTGGCCAAACCATTCAGAAGATATAAGCCAAAATATGCATTTTTCATATCTCCTGACCACTAGGTGGCGCTGTGTCGAAACACTGCAGGTAGTCTCAGTTCATGCTTGTTATAACACACGCCAAGTTTGGTCTCAATATGCCAAACCGTTGCTGAGATATAGCCTCAAGTGCATTTTTGCGTGCTTTTCGTCAAATTTGTTTACGTGTCATTCGACAATGGTTGGACGAATCAACTTGAATTCCATAACTTTTTGCCAGCATGGTCTGAAGATGATCTGAGCCAATTTTCGTGGCAATCGGACTAACCGTCTAGCACGAGTTCGAAAAAGTAGGTTTTTCGAATAATTGAAAATAGCGAAAAAACTAAACCTTGCGATTTTTGAATTTTAGGGTTCATTCGACTTGGCATGAGCCAAGAATTCAGAGGAAAAAAGAATTTCCATTTTCTGGCTTACGGTTCAAAAGTTATTAGCATACAAACATTGAAAGTTTGGACAAGTGGTGGCGCTAGAGAGTAGGAGTTAGAGGCTTCAAATTTGCTATAGTTAATGTTGGGACTGTCCTCTATCAGTGTGCCAAATTATATAACTTTCCCGCAAACGGTTCTATGGGCTGCCATAGACTTGCGGCGGAAGAAGAAGAAGAATAATAATAACGCCAACGAAAACAATAGGTGCCTACGCACCTTCGGTGCTTGGCCCCTAAATATAGCTGCAAGCAGCAATTACGGGGCCAAGCACTCCAACGGCAAATGTAGGAGCTAAGCATCGCATGAAGCATCACACCAAATTCATTAATGAGCAATAACAGCAATTTTGGAATTATTGTAATTGAAATGGCAAAAAAAAATTATAATACCACCTCTAGTAGCATGATTACTTGGCTTATCAAGCTTGACCAATAGGTGGCACTGTTATAAAATCAATTTGGTGTACTCTGTGTGACTTTTCAATGACACACACAAAATTTGGTGTCAATATGCCAAAGCATTCCAGGGATACAGCCTCAAGTGTCATTTTCTCATTGTGCCTCAAATTCGTCGATGTGGTATGCGAAAACGGTTTTGTCTATCGACTCAAAAGCCATAACTTTGAGTCAGCATAGTCTGAAGATCATTTGATTCGAATTTGGTGAAAATCAGACCTACGGTTGATGAGGAGTTCGACAAAGTAGGTTTTCAACATAAATCAAAATGGCGGACCGGAAGTTCAGCTTACTATGGTATATTTGGTATCTATGTTATCGGCATAAACCAGGGAATATTTTGAGCCCAGTTCCATTCTAATGGGCTAATGCAATAAAAAGTTATTAGCATTTTTACAAGTGTAATTATTCATGGTTAATGAATGGTTTATTACTCTTGACCAATAGGTGGCGCTGTTACCAAATTTATGTGGCATTGTCAGTCTGAGGTGGCGATGACACATACAAAATTTGGTGCAAATATGTCAAAGCGTTGCAGAGATACAGCCTCAAATGCATTTTGGCACCTTTCCAGCAAATTCGTTGATGCGTTAAATGACAACCGTTTCGTATATCGACACGAAATCCATAACTTTTTGCCAGCATGGTCTGACGATGATTCACGTCAAATTTGGTGAAAATCGGACTAACGGTCTAGGAGGAGTTCGAAAAAGTAGGTTTTCAACATTAAGCAAAATGGCGGACAGGAAGTAAAGCCAATTTTCACATTATTGGTATCAATGCTCGCGGCATGACCCACAGAATAAAGCGAGACCATTTTAATTTTAATAGTCTAATTTATTCAAAAGTTATTAGCATTTATGTGATATTTCATTATAACTATTGGCCACAAGGTGGCGCTGCCACCAAACTTTTTGAGTACCTTCAGGGCATGGAGCCGAATATTTTTGTAATTATTTGCGAATCGATACGATGCTGCGTTCAAAAAATACAGCATTTTAAAACATAATTCAAAATGGCCGACGCCTAAAATGGCCGACACAGGAAAATTGGATATCATTCGACTCGACATGACTCACTGAATCTAAAGAGACAAGATGTGTGATTTTTGGCCAAACCATTCAGAAGTTATAAGCCAAAATATGCATTTTTCATATCTCCTGACCACTAGGTGGCGCTGTGTCGAAACACTGCAGGTAGTCTCAGGTCAGGGTTATTATAACACACACCAAGTTTGGTCTCAATATGACAAACCGTTGCCGAGATATAGCCTCACGTGTATTTTTGCATGCTTTTCGTAAAATTTGTACACGTGTAATTCGACAACGGTTGGACGAATCAACTTGAATTCCATAACTTTTTGCCATCATGGTCTGAAGATGATCGGAGCCAATTTTCGTGAAAATCGGACTAACCGTCTAGGACGAGTTCGAAAAAGTAGGTTTTTCGAAAAATTGAAAATAGCGAAAAAACTAAACCTTGCGATTTTTGAATTTCGGGATTCATTCGACTTGGCTTGAGTCAAGGATTCAGAGGAAAAAAGAATTTCCATTTTCTGGCTTACGGTTCAAAAGTTATTAGCATATAAACATTGAAAGTTTGGACAAGTGGTGGCGCTAGAGAGTTGGAGTTAGAGACTTCAAATTTGCTATAGTTAATGGTGGGACTGTCCTCTATCAGTGTGCCAAATTATACAACTTTCCCGCAATCGGTTCTATGGGCTGCCATAGACTTGCGGCGGAAGAAGAAGAAGAAGAAGAAGAAGAAGAAGAAGAAGCAGAATAATAATAACGCCAACGATTACAATAGGTGCCTACGCACCTTCGGTGCTTGGCCCCTAAATATAGCTGCAAGCAGCAATTACGGGGCCAAGCACTCCAACGGCAAATGTAGGAGCTAAGCATGGCATGAAGCATCACACCAAATACATTAATGAGCAATAACAGTAATTTTGGAATTATTGTAATTGAAATGGCAAAAAAAAAATCATAATACCACCTCTAGTAGCATGATTACTTGGCTTATAAAGTTTGACCAATAGGTGGCACTGTTATGAAATCAATTTGGTGTACTCTGTTTGACTTTTCAATGACACACACAAAGTTTGGTGTTAATATGCCACAGCATTCCAGAGATGCAGCCTCAAGTGTCATTTTGTCATTGTGTTTCAACTTCGTCGCTTTGGTATGCGAAAACGGTTTTGTCTATCGACACAAAATCCATAACTTTGTGTCAACATAGTCTGAAGATCATCTAATTCGAATTTGGTGAAAATTGGACATACGGTTCATGAGGAGTTCGAAAAAGTAGGTTTTCCACATAAATCAAAATGGTGGACCGGAACTTCAGTAAACACTGGCATATTTGGTATCTATGTTATCGGCATAAGCCAGGGAATATTTTGAGCCCAGTTTCGTTGCAATAGGCTAATGGACTAAAAAGTTATTAGCATTTTAAAAAGTGTAATTACTCATGGTTAATGAATGGTTTATTACTCTTGACCAATAGGTGGCGCTGTTACCAAATTTATGTGGCATGGTCAGTGTGAGGTGGCGATGACACATACAAAGTTTGGTGCAAATATGTCAAAGTGTTGCAGAGATACAGCCTCAAATGCATTTTGGCACCCTTCCAGCAAATTCGTTGATGCGCTAAATGAGAACCGTTACGTATATCGACACAAAATCCATAACTTTTTGCCAGCATGGTCTGAAGATGATTCACGTCAAATTTGGTGAAAATTGGGCTAACGGTCTAGGAGGAGTTCGAAAAAGTAGGTTTTCAACATTAAGCAAAATGGCGGACAGGAAGTAAGGCCAATTTTCACATTATTGGTATCAATACTCTCGGCATGACCCACAGAATATAGCGAGACCATTTTAATTTTAATAGACTAATTTATTCAAAAGTTATTAGCGTTTATGTGATATTTCATTATAACTATTGGCCACAAGGTGGCGCTGCCACCAAACTTTTTGAGTACCTTCAGGGCATGGAGCCGAATATTTTTGTAATTATTTGCGAAACGATATGATGCTGCGTTCAAAAAATACAGCATTTTGAAACATAATTCAAAATGGCCGACGCCTAAAATGGCCGACACAGGAAAATTGGATATCATTCGACTCGACATGACTCACTGAATCTAAAGAGACCAGTTGTGTGATTTTTGGCCAAACCGTTCAGTAGTTATAAGCCAAAATATGCATTTTTCATATCTCCTGACCACTAGGTGGCGCTGTGTCGAAACACAGCAGGTAGTCTCAGTTCATGCTTGTTATAACACACGCCAAGTTTGGTCTCAATATGACAAACCGTTGCCGGGATATAGCCTCACGTGCATGTTTGCGTGCTTTTCGTCAAATTTGTTTACGTGTCATTCGACAACAGTTGGACGAATCAACTTGAATTCCATAACTTTGTGCCAGCATGGTCTGAAGATGATCTGAGCCAATTTTCGTGGCAATCGGACTAACGGTCTAGGACGAGTTCGAAAAAGTAGGTTTTTCGAATAATTGAAAATAGCGAAAAAACTAAACCTTGCGATTTTTGAATTTTGGGGTTCATTCGACTTGGCCTGAGCCAAGGATTCAGAGGAAAAAAGAATTTCCATTTTCTGGCTTACGGTTCAAAAGTTATTAGCATACAAACATTGAAAGTTTGGACAAGTGGTGGCGCTAGAGAGTAGGATTTAGAGGCTTCAAATTTGCTATAGTTAATGTTGGGACTGTCCTCTATCAGTGTGCCAAATTATACAACTTTCCCGCAAACGGTTCTATGGGCTGCCATAGACTTGCGGCGGAAGAAGAAGAAGAAGAATAATAATAACGCCAACGAAAACAATAGGTGCCTACGCACCTTCGGTGCTTGGCCCCTAATAACGCCAACGAACACAATAGGTGCCTTCGCACCTTCGGTGCTTGGCCCCTAATAACGCCAACAAACACAATAGGTGCCTTCGCACCTTCGGTGCTTGGCCCCTAATAACGCCAACAAACACAATAGGTGCCTTCGCACCTTCGGTGCTTGGCCCCTAATAACGCCAACGATTACAATAGGTGCCTACGCACCTTCGGTGCTTGGCCCCTAATAATAATAACGCCAACGATTACAATAGGTGCCTACGCACCTTCGGTGCTTGGCCCCTAATAAAAGATAAAATAAGAATGCAAACAAAATGAAACAAAACTTTAAAAAATAAAAATAAATACATTTAAAATAAATAAAATAATTAAATATAAAATTACAAATTAATAAAATAAAATGTAAAATCATCTCTCTCTCTAATTTACAAATGTACTACTAATATAATAATAAAATAAACTAATACTACATAAATACATTAAATATAATAAAATAAGTTATTAATATATGTTTATATTGTTAAATTAAATATTTTTGGATGCAAGCAACATTATAAAATAAAATACAAATATTAATTAAATAAATGAAAATGCTGTTAATTTAAATATTTTAAATTAAATAACCTAATAATAACAAATAAAACTAAGACATCTAATAAATAAATGATAATAAATAATTGTAATATAAATTAAAATATTATTAAAATAAATGATTATTAAATAAAGTAATAAATTAATAAATGTAAAACATAACTACTATTGAAACTAATAATATGATTATAAAAACAAATACATTATAATGATTAAATTAATGATCAAATCAACATTTTAAATTAAATATTTTTGGTTACATAAATATTAATAAAATAATAATAATAATAAATAATAATAATAAAATAAGAATCAATGAAGTAACAATTTTACCAAAAATAATAAATTAAATAAATGAAAGATGATTTGTGTTATAATTTGGTTAGGTCTTGTTTGGTTGATTCCCCAAAAGTGAAAACAGCATGAGAACAGATTGACACAGCAACACTAGCTCAAGCAATGGCGCAGTATTTAGTTCTACTGCAGAGAAGGCATTCTTCAATTCGCAAGTAAACTAAAGTGCACATTTTCGTATCAAAAGTAGCGTATAAATGTACGTATAATGTGAATGATGTACATTATACACAAGTATAAATAAATAAAGCAGCATTTATTAAACAAGTACAGTTAAGGAAGATAAACTAAAGACAGCTGTATTGATCTAGTGTGGTTGTGCATGACAAGAAGAGAGAGAGAGAGAGAGAGAGAGAGAGGAGCGCAGTATGGATGGGGGAATCCTCTAGAAGAGAGAACACTGGGGCTTCGGGGGGGAAACCCCTGCTGCAGGATTCCTCTGTTGCTATGGAAACTGGCTCTCGAGCGAGCGGAGGAGAGAGAGAGCGAGAGATAAAGAGAGATGCGAGGGGAAGGTAGAGTGAGTGGGCGTCTGCTGAAGCGCACTGTGCACAAACAAAGCAGAGAGATAGAGATAGGATGCACCATGTTATATGGAAGCACTTACAGGTCAAATAAGAGGTAATGGAAGCCTTCCTCTGATATACTGTCATGGAGCCGCACTGCATTAAAGAGAAAGAATTTCATTTGCAATTCACTCAAACTCAAACAGCACAATTCAAGGAGCGGTTTCATGGGCTGAAAAGATATGCTTTCGAGATCACTTTAGCTCATTCAAATCAGAACGTGTGGCACCTGCATCCTTAATTTCACACTGATTTCGTCATAAACGGAGAAGTTTGTGAAGCTGACTTTAACAGACTCACCGATATTGGGATGTTTGAGCAGGCGGCAGATACGGGCTTCTCGTTCCAGCTTCTGGTGATCTGGGGAAACAATTGGGTCTGTGTTAAGCATCATGTAATGGAGGAACTGCAGATGGGACAATTAAATGTTAAAAACGCTTTTTTAAACAATTAACAGTTTGCAGAAATCTTTTTATTTTCTGCAATTTCATTAACTTTAGCTACTAGAAAACCATGCTCTTTCAGTTTCACATTAATTTTAGTGAACTGCAAGTTAACTAATCATCATATGCCAGATTCTCAAATATTACAGCAAATCAGGGTTATTACCGTTAATTTTAACCATTAAAAAAAAAATCTACAAATTTACTGAAATAAAACATCTCATTTTCATTTAGTTTAACTCCAACTAAATACTAAAACAAATTAAAACTATGCAGACCATGACTTTACTAAATTACTAAAACTTTCAAATAAAAATCAATCAGAAAATATAAAAATACAATCTAATCTGATTTATAAATAATAGCACCACTGCAGTAGATTCAGACTGTTGGAAAACCACGCTGATGCAGATACACTACACTGAAATCATGTGTGAGACTAAAACATGAAATAGTAAGTTGGCACTATTTAATCCACAGGGGTTTGGTTCGATCGAGACAATTGATTATCATCATTGTTTTTCCCCACCCACACATCCTTCTTTCATCAGCAGAGGTGGAGAGAGCCACTGCATTATGAAGAAAGATTATGAAAACCAATCAACCATGCACAATAAGACCATGAATATTTATTAAGACAGTAAAGGGGGTCAGGTTTGCATTCACACTGTGAAAAGTGACATTAAAAGTTCTGTATTTGAAATAAGTCTCGTATGCCCACCATCATTTAAATGTTCAAAGAAATAAAGTAAAATGAATAGTAAAATTCTTAAATACAATTACAATTTATATAACCGTTTTCTATTTGAATATATTGTAAAATCTAATTCCTCCAGTCTTCAGTGTCACATGATCTTCAGAAATCATTCTAATATACCAATTTACTGCTCAAGAAACTGAGAAAGCTGATTTTATCAATGTTGAAAATAGCTGTGCTGCTTCATTTTTTTGTGGAAACCATTACACTTTTTTTCAGGATCCTTTGATGAATAGAAAATAATTACTATCAAATCATTTATTAGCATTTATTTACAACAAATATTTATAACATTATAAATGTCTTTATTGTCACTTTTGAACAATTTAATACATCCTTGATGAACTGAAGTATTTCTTTCTTTAAAAATCCATTAATCAATCAATCTTACCTTTATGCCTTTTTTGGAGATGGATTGTTCAAAAATGACACCAAGGCTGCATTTACACTGAAAGTTATCACCTCATTGCTAAGAAATATAAATGTAGCTTTTAGTAGAAAAACTGTTGTATTTAAAAAATTGACGGGGCAGAGCTTAAAAACCAGCTCCTGAATGTGCAATTTTTTTAAGTTTCCATCTCAATAAAATGCGAGCGCATACAGCACACCGGCATTAAAATGCTATCTTTATGGACAAATGTGTCACTCTCACATTGGGAGTTCTGCGGGGAATCAGATATGTGTGTTTAGACACAGGCCGGATGTCCAGATATCGGATATGTATCTGATTTAAAACCACATTTGGAAACAGCTCAGATCGGATGGGGAAAAAATCTGATCTTTGTGGTGATTTGTGTGTTACACGTGTGCATAAAATTTCAATTTTTGTCAGATGTGGGCAAAATAAATCTGATTTTTTCTGCCAAGATCCTGAAAAAGGCTTGCATTTAACTTATCACAGGAAGAGATGTATAATACCGCGTTTAAAAATAGATAAACCTTCATAATTAATTTCACATCTTTTGAACAAAACGTACAAGCTTTTTCTTTCAATTCTGAAGGAGTGTGATTTTAGTTTTTTTCTCCAGTCAAACAGTTCCTTCTCAATTCACATTGATCTCAGATCAGATCTTTTTAGACATGCACATCTAAAGCGGTCTCCACATCACTTCTAACACGGCAGCGGAGGTCAGACTTAGCATCACGCAGACCACAGGGTCTACTGTAAACAAATCGGCCAACCATTGGCTTGCACTTGAGTGTGGATAACAAGCACGACTCAAACGAATCTGCATGATAGAGAGAGACAGATGAGCGCAGCCGAGAGGCCTGGACTGCTCCGGCACACCCCATGGAGGAAGCCTGCTGTCTGCCATGCATGAGTCATACGGGAAAGAGGACAGCTGGGAAAGAGGCCACAGATCATCTACAGCACTTCACTATTCAGAGGCCTGATAAAACACACTGGTTGATGTTTAACATGATTTAGTATAAAAACATACATTTAAAACCTGATTGTATGATAGAGGGTGTAAAATGGTTAAATTAAATTAGGAGTGTTTTGGTACAAAAACATCACTCAAAAGTTTGAGGTTGGGAAGATTTTTTAATGATTTTTCTTTAACTGAAGCTGTATTTAATTGATCACAAATATAGCACAAATACTAATATTGTGCACGGTTATTGTCATTACCTAAAATTAAGCAAAAAAAAAAAATTAAAGTTTTTAAAACATTAAGTAACCTTTTACTAAAACTGAAATTGAAATAAAAAAGAATATAAATTACAAAAACACAAAATTACTAAAACTTTAAATAAAATTCATTTTCAATATTATTTCAGCTTAAAAGAACCATTTTCTATTTATATATATTTTAAAATGTATTTAAATCCTGTGATCAAAGCTGTATTTTCAGCATCATTCCTCCAGTCTTCAGTGTCACATGATCAGTCAAGAAATCATTCTAGTATGCTGATTTACTGCTCAGGAAACATTTCTGATTAATATGCGATTTCACTATTTTTGATTGTGGACGATTAAAGGGGTCATGAACTGAGAAATCAAATTAAGTTTAAATTGATTTGGGCATTTTTACCTTCATAAGGCCCATTATTTATAACCTTATTAACTGTATGCATAATCTTGTGTGTCAAATTCCTAAATTTAATCAATAAATTCAAATAGTAAGATACTGCTGTATAGGGCTGTTAACAATCAAATTAAATCAGTATCTACAAAATTTGCATTTGAATTTGGATGCATTCACAGACTGTTTAATGCATGCAGTTACAAATGCATAATTAATGTTTTGATGTAAAAAAAAAACAACAACTTTGAATACCGATGTTTAAATTTAGAAAAAAAAAAAGGAAAATATACTTTAAATATAAACCTAAAATAGCCAGTAAGCGGCGGCAAATCACTGCATGAGTGAGTCAGAGTCATTCATTCAACCGATTCGTTCAAAAAGCTGATTGGTTCAGTAACAAAACACCATTGTGAGCAGCTCCGAGGCGCAAAACAGTTCTGCTGTTTGTTTGGAACCATTGTGGTTGATGAAATGCAGCAAAAACAGGAACTTGTGTCTAAAATTTAAGTCAATTAATATTAACTTCTTGTTTATTGAACTGTTTTATAAAATCAATATCGCATTTGCAATAAAAGACACAAAAGGTCATATCTTGAGTTTTTGGAGGAATTCTAAATGTATTTTAATAGACAAAATTATGCAGTGAATTTTAAATAAAATCCACATTCGAATGCAAAAATGTTGCATTACAAATGTTGGATGTGTATTAAAAAGGCAGCCTTATCAGTGTCACATTGAGAAACTCGATGACAATGTAAGTGTCATTTAATTTTAATGTTTTTGTTAGCCGATGCGGCGCTGCTGCATTGTGAATTACAAATATTGCAGGAAAATATAACATCAATGCGCAGAAGATCTTTTTTACGTCAAAACTGATGCAGATTTTCTACAGGGACATTTATCACCGTTGCACTCACGTCTCACAAGAGAACCACATGTTTAGAAAACCATGTAAATTAATGCAAGTTCAACTTTGAAAAAACATATCTTGAAACTTTATGGCAGATTTTTCCCTATCCCACTGCAACTCGGGTTAAATAGTCATGTTATCTTATGCTTTGAATAAACGTGCGTTAGTAATATTTTGCTCAATGTGCCCTCTTGTGGCCTTAGGAGAGAAGCCAAAAGCTTTTTTTCACCCTAACTGAAATTAAGCATTTTAAATTTAAAATGAGATTCTCAGCAATTTTGGATTCTCTGGATGAGTTTTTTTTTATTGGCTTTTGCAATATACTCAATAATATATACGATATTATCATAGAACGATATATAATCGCACACTCTTAATTAAACGTATTAATTTCAACAACAACAAAAAAAATTCTTTTGAATGCTAGTATATAAGTAGACCTCAGGGAATATATAAAGGTAAATTAAAAAATGCATGATATCACTCATTTAAATTACTGCTGACATCACTGTGGCCCCATTGCAACCCTCTCAAATGCACACACACACCAGCTTGAGAAGTTGTCACATCGAGCAGTGGGACTGGTGTGAAGCTGTGAGAACGCTGACACCCAAACACTACAAAACGCCTCTGCAGCAAAGAGCATCAGACCCTGCCGAGACGAGAGAGAAAGACTCATCTGATCCCATCTCATTCCCAGACAGTCTTAATGAAGCACACCGGTGTACATCACACACATTACAGTCACTTTCTACAACCATCAAGCATTTCAATTATTTCTCTGAAGTTCACTTACAATCAAAAACACTTTTCAAATTAAATGAATGTTACTGCACCTCTAAGACATTTGTAAACTCTCTCAAAATCCCATCAATATTTAAATTACACCATAAAATGGCATTCCCAACCCATTTACTAAAATGCGACATATTTCAAAGGTGGCACAATTTGGGGGAAAAACTCATTATGATTTTTTGTTGTTTTTTTTTTTTTGCAAAAAAATGCCAATTAAATTGAAAAAATAAAAATAAATAAATAATAAAAAAACCTCCAGATTTTAATGAAAAAAAAAGATTATCACTAATATAATTAGTATTATTATTATTATTATTATCCTTATTAAAATATCAAACAAAATTCCTATTAAATGTTACAAATATTACTATTGTAATATTTTACAGTAACAAAAAATTGCAAGAATAATATATTTTACGATAAAACTGTACAATTACAGTACTAATGATTAAAGTGAGACACTGCAGGCAAAAACACTGTTTTTTCAAGCAGCTGTCACTTTTGAGATTTTGGGCTTTTTGGTTTTTCATAAAATGCTTTTTCAAACTAGTGGAAGGAAAAGATCCAAAAGACACCGTAAGTGTTTCTTTTATAGCACTTTATCTGTTTGTGTCAATAGATTACAATACATATTTTTAAAGGCCGTTTTCTCAAAATGAGTTTTTTCTTCAACACTGACCCATAAATCTCCACTTCAGTAGCACTTACACACATCAAACTTGACATTTTTATTCCTGTCTATATTCTGAAGGTTTTTACAGAGGGATTTGTTCATATATATTTTCCTTGATTCTATACAACATTTTATTCCCCCCAAAATTTTGAAAATATATTGTTTTCTGGCTGTTCAAAGTATTTTCTGAATTATGGAGTGACAAAAAAAGATAACCAGAATTCCCTCTGTGAAAACATTTGACTCTAATATGTCAAAAAAAAAAAATGAACAAAAATTTTGAAACTGACTTCATCTAGTGTTCAGATTTTTGTACTAGACATTTATGCAAATTAGCACATATTTCATTAAATAATGCCTCATTTGCATATTTAAACATAACATTTTTGTCTCGCCTTAATGGTAATCTTAATTTCCAAACACTAAATCAAGCTTTTATTTTGTCTGAAAAATAAGAAATATTACTGCTAAACATTTTTATGAAAAAAAAAAAAACCATGCAGCAATAATAAAACTGCAA
The DNA here is from genome assembly GCF_023724105.1 of Carassius gibelio. Taxonomy (NCBI): domain Eukaryota; kingdom Metazoa; phylum Chordata; class Actinopteri; order Cypriniformes; family Cyprinidae; genus Carassius; species Carassius gibelio. The sequence goes on along the minus strand of NC_068380.1, from coordinate 1,868,105 downwards.
AATTACAATATGACAACATTTATTGTTGTCGTAATTTCTAAATTTTCAAATGTTAAACTATCAAACTTTCATTTTGGCAGAAAAAGGAAAGATTACTTCTGTAATATTTTTCTGTAAAATAAACCTTTTATGAAAAAAGAAATTGACAGTAAAACTGTAAAATTCAAATACTATCATTTATTGTTCTCTTCAAACTTTTATGCAGAAAAATTAGAAATGTTACTATTGTAATACTTTACTGTAAAATAAAAAAAATACATATTTTACAGCAAATCTGTAAAATTACAATAGTAACTTTTATGGTTGTCATAATTTCAAACATTACACTATCAAGCTTTTATTTAGTCAGAAACAAATACTTCAGCAAGCTGCAAAAATAGCTTGTATCAAAACCCCAATCAACTTTTAAAAATCATACGGAGTGTGTAAAATTGCAATTAAAAGGAAAACTTATGACGTTTTTTTTTATTACTGTTCAAATTATTTGATAGTTATTAATATTTAATCTCAAACATCTTTACCCAAATTATGCATCCAAATTTACTTTAATAGTGCTGTCCTAAAACAGGATATTCAACCATAAAAAACATAGGCCAGGATTTAAGTTTTTCTATTGGAAATTAATTCATTGCACATTTAGCAGATGCTGTTATCCAAAGCGACAATCAATTCATCATAGGCAAAGAATATATATTCCAACAAAAGGCCCAAGGCAAATAAACACAGGCAATTTTAATGCAAACAAATCTGCCAGGAGGTAAACTAAAGATAATCAGTGATTCACACAGAGGACGCCGCTTATTTGAGACCAACTGTATGCAATCAAATGCAACTGTGCTCATGTCTGCATGGCAGGATAATAGGACTGGCAGGAATAATTCCAGCTCAAACAATTGTGTTTAATGCTATTTATCCCAGCGGTAAGCCGTTATAATTGGAAACAATCACCGAGTCGTTTGCCCCGATCAATCTAGTGGTTTCGCTCCTGTGCTGCATGTATGTTTGTGGCACTTTGGGTAAATCCAGGTCAACTCCATGCTGCATTGCAGGTGCTGCGATTATGCATATAAAGTATTCACAGCAAATCACAACTTCCCCAAAGCAGCTCTTGTTGTATAATAGACGAGTCCTTGATGAAGGGTGTGCGTCGTCATTGGCTACACTCAGTGTCAATCACTCCACACAGGCCCCGCCCTCTCACATGTGTTCTAGTTTCCACTTGCCACATTAACTCTTTCAGCTTTAGCATCTGCCTTCACATGACATCGAAACTCCTTTTCTGTAGCAAAACCGCAATAATATGAATGTACCCTGATGTCTGAGTAAAAGTGAATCTTGGCATGGGCGTCACAGGACAGCGCGGTGTCAGATGTGGTCACTAGCTGAGTCAAAACAACAGCAGCGATGACGAAGCGCCAATCTGAACTTTTTCCACTTGAAGTGTGGCCTGGCTTTGTTTCAGAAGTGCAGAATCAAACGAAAGCCCTGGTGTTTGAGTACAAGGGACTGACACGCTGTCAGCAGTGTGCCAAATGGTCAGGCTGCCCGTGATGACCTGCAGACTGTATGATTGGCCCAAGTGTGCCAACACTTCCCAAACCACACACACATACACACACACACGTTCACCCAAAATATCACAGAGCACCACAACAGACATGTTAATTACAAGCCCTGACATCTTTATTTTCACCAAGTCATTTAAAGTGACCATAATATGCTAATTTCATAATTTCATTTTTGGGATCTGCTAGAATTATCATTATCAAGGGATAATTCACAAAATAAGATATTTTGAAGAATATGGGTAAGCAAACATTTGCTGGTATCCATTTTCTTCCATAGTATTTAAAAAATACACAAACAGTCTTCAAAATTCAGCAGAACTAAGAAAGTCCTATCAGAATTATTGCATTCTTTTTTTGTCAGAGACTAGGTTTACTACTGTAATTTTCTTATTTATGCTTTTTTAGAATACACAACCTTTCGAAAGTCTGGGCTCAGTATTTCAAATGAATGCCATTCTTTCTATTCACTGAAAAAATGTATCATGGTTTTCACAAAAATATGAAACAGCACAATTGTTTTCAACACTGATAATAATCAGAAATATTTCTTGAGCAGTAAATCAGCATATAATAATGATTTCTGAAAGACCATGAGACACTGAAGACTGGAGTATTGATGCTGAAAATTCAGCTTTTCTTCACAGGAATACATTAAATTTTTAAATATATAAAAATTGAAACCAGTTATTTTCGACTGCAACATTAGCGTTTTTTATGTATTTTTGATCAACTAAATGAAGCCTCGGTGACAACCTTTCAAAAACATTTTTAAAAATCTTACCATGAGCAAAGTTTTAAATTGTAGTGCACGTTAAATATGTAAATATAAAATTATGTCTTTTTTTTTAAATAAGAAACAAAAACAGTATGTCATTTTAAATCATTTCAATTCGTTTGCTTGAAACAAACCCATTTTTTTCAGCCATTTCAGACCACTGTACATAAATACTAAGGTATGCATCAAATATCTGTAAAAGAGCCAAAATATGCACAGGTTTTTTAGCCATAACATCCATCTTAAAGTTCAAACCAATCCTCTTTCCCAGTCCAAGAACATTTTCCAGCAGTCATGATTTACCTCTTGCCGAGAGCTTTTTGGTGTTGATGATTTTGGCAGCATACTCTTGGCCCGTGCACAGCTTGACACAACGTCTCACGATGGAGAAGGCCCCCCTGAAGAAACAGACAGGAAAGAAAACACACTATTGAACTCAACGTGGTGGAACCCAAAAAATCGGTTCAAAACCCTTCAGAAATGCCTTAAAGGGACACTTCTGTTCTGTATTTGTAAGCAAATGTTTTATTTTGTGGTGAATTGTTAAGAAGAACAACTGTTATGCACATCTAGCTCTTAACCAGAAGCAGAGCCAAACAAAAACAACACGCAGGTGTTTAATGCAAATATTCATGATATTCACATGGGAACAAAATGTAGAACACGCTCGGTCTTTCAAAAGCCTCCTTGAGTCTATTTTCAGCAAGACCTGCGTCATGAAAATCACTTGAGACAGTCATGAAAACGGTCTGATGTCATTCCGTACTGGCTAATTTTAGCCCACCTTGTTACAGTTACACAATACACTCGGCATGTCTCAAGCAGCCGCTCTGGATCCGTGACTTCCCGCCCCTCTCTGACAGGCTCAGATGGTCTTAGAAACACCCATGTGATGGTACACAGAGCATATGCCCCTCTGTGACCTCAGGCAAATCACCTGTGCACGATACGCTTGGCAAGCGGACTAGAAGAAACGAAGCCCAGGAGATCATGGGCATCATTAGATACAGATCATCGTTCAAAACAGCATGCAACATCATATAAATGTCAATCATGCATTTTTGGATATGATAACATGGTAGTACTAAGTTAGGTAGCACCATGTTACTTAGTGACGAATACTAAAATTCTAGCTAACGCCAATGCTCATATAATCATTCAATCTTCTGACCAATAACCAGGTTAATAGAGTTAACTATAACTGAAAAAAAAAAATTACACGCTATTTGCCAAGGCAACATTTCTCATTTTAATTTTGTTAACTTAATGCACTAAACTGTAACTAAAACTAAAATAAAATTGAATAAAAACTATATAGAAATATAGATAAAAATACTCAAAATGATCAAAAGACAACAAAATTACTCAAAATGAAAACAGAAATAATAAAAATAAAAAACTGATTCAAAATCGTTATGGAAACTATAACAATCTGAAGTATAATACTGCCGATAACCGATTAAAAAAATTAAGATATTAAAATTCCATAATATTGTGTCTAAATAAATGGAAAAAAAAAAGCACTAAACAACTAAATCAATCACTTTAGTTAATTTAGGCATCAAAACACTAAATTATAGTAGGTAAAATTGATATTCATTTTAATGGCTACTAAACTATTCAAAATTTAAAAATTTTAATTAAAATGTAAATTTATACATTTAGCAGATTCTTTTATCCAAAGCGACTTACAGTGCATTCAGGCTATCAGTTTTTACCTATCAAGATTTTAATGATTAAATATTGGCCTATATATACAATATTATACAAATATATATTGCATTTATAAATATATGTGGCACTGCATATATATCTTTACTGTACCATGGTGCCACTGCAGATTGTAGTAAAGTCAGCACATCAACACATTTACATATATTGTCAACCACTACATTATATATGTTTTATGATGGCTGAAATTAAGACAGTATATATGATGATATCACACGATTCAATTTAAAGACAGCACAAACACAAGCATAACAACTGCTGCGATCAAATTGATTTCGTGTAATATTTGCTAAGAATAATCTTTTTGGTATTTACTAAAGTAAAAGTACGGTGCCTGTAAGGGGACATGTTTGGTTCTCTTAGTTTTGTTGTGGCCACGAAATAACTTGTGGGAACGTGATAATATGTCGTTGCCACCAGATATTAATTTGAGGGGAAATCATTTTAAATCATGGGATCATTTAATATTTGTATATTATTAGTAGTAGTAGTAATTTAGGGCTATTTTTATATTTATTGTTATATATGCTTATTTCCACTTTCAATTTGTGTATCGCTTCAGAACATTAAGACATTGAAATAAAGGAAAATAAACTAATATAAAAATATAACCATTAATAATAATAATAATAATAATAATAATATAAAAATATTACAGGAAAAAGACGATCAGTTAATGGACTTATAATTAATTAAAATGTTTTCTTGCAGGCCTATTTTATATTATGCACTTTTTTGTAACATTTGTTCATGATCAACTTCATTTGAATTCTGACAAGCACACGTAATACAGTGCGGTAGCAAAGGCCTATATACTAAATATAAAAAATTCTATAATAAATAATATAATAATTTCTTAATTCAAAATAAAATATTAATGAATCCATCTCTGATAATCCCGGGTTTCTAAGGTCACACAAGTTTTAAACTGATGGCCACGAGAAAAATGTGTCATTCCTTAAACATAAGAAGTCATGGCCACGAGAAATAGATGTGGTTCCCTTAACACAGCATCTAGAGACCACGACATAAGGATGTTGTTACCTCGACAAAATGATCAAAATGATGACATAATATCACCTTCCCACGAGTTAATATGATGTTCCCTCAGATTAATATCTCGTGGCCGTGACATACTACCACGTTCCCACAAGTTATTATTTCATAGCCACAGCAAAATTAAGTGAACCGAACATGTCACCTCATGCGCACCGTGTAAAAGATCTCAGAGCTGTTCAAATAAAAGTCCTGCTTGTGACATCTATCAACCAAAAAATGAACGATTTTCACCCAACGCCATAATTAAACAATGCCAAATATCAGCCAATAAACTCAGTCAACCACTAAGAGCCTCTGGTAGTAACCGTGCCGTTTCATTAGAGCTGGAAGCAGCCTGAGCGTCTCAGCCGAGACACTGAGCTGATTTACTGCTGTCAGGAAGAGCGACCCACCAAACCACGAGCTGCGAGCTGCTGAGGTGTTCAGGAGAAACTGTCTCGCACACAGCAGCAGAAAACACACTCACAACCCCAAAGTCATAACCCCCCGTAAAACCATGTTCAATTATAAAATCTTACTTAATTCATAATGTAATAAAAAACAGGTAAAATAGTATTAATGTGAAACATTACTACAATTCAAAACAACACCTATTAAAGTTATTTTTATTATGTAATTTATTCCTGTGATGGCAAAGCAAATGGTCTAATTATTGTAATAATCTGATTAAAAATATTTAAGAAATATTTCTTAAAAGTTTGAGGAAATTAAAATTTTTATGTTTGTGTTTGTGTGTGTGTGTATATATATATATATATTTACTTATCTAGTATATTTACTAATACATTTACTTATTTATAAATAGTGTGTGTGTGTGTGTGTGTGTGTGTATATATATATATATATTTTTTTTTTTTTTTTTTTTTTTGTGTATTTACTTACAGCAAGTTAAAGTTTATGCATTTAGCAGACGCTTTTATCCAGAGCGACTTACATTGTATTCAGGCTAACAATTTCTCCTAACATGTGGACCCTGGGATTCAAACCCCCCAACCTTGCGCTTGCTAATGCAATGCGCTACTACTTAAGCTACAGGAACAGTATGCATTATGTGTACAGCTAACTAAAAAAACTGCTGTTAAGAAAAGGCTAAAATGCATGTCTCCACCACAAACTTGAGGATGTGGTCAAATATTCAGTTCTGTATGGTGAAGATCTGCTGAAATGTCACACATAAAAAAAAAATAAAAAAAAGTTAAAAAAAGTTGTAAATGTATAGTTCTTCTCAGTGAGCGGGAATGATACACTACGTTGAGAATTAACTGAAAATGAAACCCAGAGAGTATTTATTAAAACGAGAAGTTAAAAAAGCTATGAAACAGCTTTAAGAGAAGTCTGTCGACTACTACTGTGTGCTTTTATGACTATGAGTGATACACACGGAGCTCATTTAATAATTCAGTAGAAAAATGTGCTAAAGAAACGTAATACTGACTGACTGGAGGAGAAGAGGGGCTGAGAGAGTAAAATCATTTCATAACGTCAGGCAGCAGGCATGTCACACACACACACACACAGTCAGATTACAGACAGCAAACAGCCGTCTGGGAAAGCTCACACAGCTCCAAATGTCACAGGACAGAACAACACAATGTAGTGACCCTTCACAGTTGCCCAGAGTTTATGATACATTGTAGCATCCGTTCAATTTTAGAACTCTTGATACATTGTACCAACCCTTCACACAGACTCTCAGAAAAAAAGGTACAAAATTGTCAAATGTACTAATATGTACACTTTAGATTCAAATATGTACTTTTAAAGTACTAAAGTGTATTTAAAGGTACTAATATGTTGCACTTATAAAATACTGTACTTTTTAGATTTTTTACTTCGGATCCCAGAGTGTATAGATACAATGTAGCAACATATTGGCCTGATTAAACTCTCAAATCCCACCCTGGACATAACCTCCAAGTAAGTGATAATTATGATCAGACTTATGAAATATACTCACTGTCGCTCTAAGGTTTCTTGACAGCTCTTCTGAGCTTTCTGCATGAAATGTACCATGAAATATCCTGATTATGTTAAATACTTCCATGCATATTAATGGGGCTCCCATACGCATTCTAAATACGCAATATCTCCAGATCAACATGCAATATAATTTAAATATATGAATAAGTGTTCATATTTTAATCTTTAATTCAATACAGTCACTATAACAGCTCATTGATAAAAGCATTTCAATGCGGCCACCCACTATTCTGCCAAACAGCATATAAAAAGCATGCAACAGCCTCAGATTTAACACCTGCATGCTCATTTTTATAATAACCGAATGTATGCACATAAATATTCACTGTAATATGCACAGTGGGGGGTGTATTTAAATGCAACTGCTCTCTAATGTTTCCTGACAGCTCCTCTGAGCTTTCTGCATGAAATGCACCAGAGGGGCCAGGAAACATGCAAGATCCTCAAAATTAACCCCTGACGACTTATATTTATGAACACACACGACAGCTAAAATAAAAATAAACAGTAGTGGGAGTATTTGAATGCAACTCCCTCGGATGTGTCCTGACAGCTCTTTTGTGCATCTTGCGCGAGATGCAACGAGTTCAAACGTGCCAAAAAGCATATGCATATAGTAAATATGTAAACATTTACTTTAACATGCATGACAACACAGAATTTAAATGCAACACGCCTTAAGGATTCCCCACAGATACTCAATGCATTTCTGAAGCCAAAAAGCAGCAGACATTCTCAAAATGATCACCAGATTGCTGTTTATCAGCATACACTTAAATAGTAGTCGGAGTATTTGAACACAACTCCCTCCAATGTTTCCTGACAACTCCTCTGGGCTTTTGCATATGAATTAACATTCAAGAAATGTTTGATATCGACACTAGACACTCGGGTTACACACAAACAAACCCCAGCAGAGAAAGCAAATCTTACTTTCCAAGTTCTTCATACAGCTGGAACTCGTCGGTGAAGCGCGTGCAAGTTGTCGTTGCCATTTCTCAGCCTTCAGCGTTCACGGCAATATCCGAGCTGTGTGTCCAGCACCACGATTATTCTGCTGTGCCTTCGATTTGCGGATTTTTTAGGACAAAATTAAAACTGGGTCCAGATTAAAGCGAGGGAGAGGTTTGCCGACGAGCTGACACGACTGCTTTACCGACCTCTCACCGAATGCACCGTTCAGCTGCAGTGCACTTGTTTTCCGCTGCGCGAGAGACGCACGCTGAGTCACCGCTGGAGGGCGCCATGGAGCTTCTGTTAATGTTGGTTACACCTGCAACATCTTTCCGTTTCACAGGTGTAAAGCGAGGTGAACTCATCGTGAACCTACAAACACACAAGAAATCAACTTTGTTCAATTTAACTGACCAAATATTTTATAAAATTGCCTATTATGTGTGACACACAAACACACATAAAAGTGAAAACCTATATAAATGAATACCTACAATAACATTACATTTTTCATCAGGCCATTTATATGTCCTGGTGTCCTCTACAGAAGACCTGTAAGAAAATGATGCCCTGTTTTGTAACAAAAAGTCATAATCATAGTCATAATTTGAACCCGTAACATTTTTCTGATATATTTATGACAAACAATTTGAAAATTAGCCAGATTTAAATGATAATTATAAAACATGATCAAATTTCCATTTGAGTGCAACATTTGATCATTCTGTCATTATCAGTCATATTTAAAGACCAAGGGGAGGCACTGTTTATGATCAAACCTCCAAACATTTGATATCTTTAAAAAGCCCTGAATATGTGGTTTCAGAGAAATTCACTCAAATATAAAATCCTCTACAGAGAACACAAGTCTATGCCTGTCACTCTTGGTAAATACGAGCAAAGAAGACTCTGAAAATAAATCTGTATGGTTAATCCTTTTGTTCTTTCATTACAAAAATCTAACATTTCTTATGAGTAATTATCCAATCAAAGCAAAAGGTGGCTACTTTGAAGAACCTACAATATATTTTCAGTTGTTTCACACTTTTTTGTGAAGTATATAATTCCATATATAATTCCACATGTGTTAATTCATAGTTTTGATGCCTTCAGTGTGAATCTACAATTTTCATAGTCATGAAAATAAAGAAAACTCTTTGAATGAGAAAGTGTCCAAACTTTTGGTCTGTACTTTATATATACCATCCAAAACAATCATCAAAATCAACACAAAAATAGGTCAATGAGCACAAAATGAAAGTTCTAACCTGATCCCTACAGAAAATTTGTGGAGTGAACTAAAGAGCAGACCAACATTTTGGGGTTTAATTATTTTAATAAACTTATTTTTTATGAAAGGGTTAGCTTGAAAAGTGTGTTTGTACCAGTATTTTGTTATCCAATACAGTGTGACAGCAATATATTAAAAAAAAATCAATAAGAAAAAAAAAATTACATTTGCAAAAGGTTTTTATTTGATTCAGGCACAAAAATCTGATGCAAATGATGGAGACAAGTGAAAGAGGATTTTTTCTCCTGTGTGAACTCCAGCAATCTGCTTAAATAAATATCTGATGAAACCTTGTTTCACCGTTGCTATTGCAGATCACTGAGACAGAATGAATACTAACAAACAGTAAGTCCTGAATACAGTCAGTAACTGAGCAAATGTAAGATCACAGACACGAGGCCAAAGAAAACCTCAGTCAACTCATAAAACATTTAAAATTATAAATGATCATCAGCATATTTTGCATGCCAATCAATAATTAAACATGAGACAACAATCAGTGTCAGCGAATCAGTTATATTGGCATGAGATGTGCAGAGCAAACACTGTTGATGTTCATTTTGTAGATCCGCAAGAAACCGACACCATTACTGTACTTCAATGTGTGTGTGTGTGTGTGTGTGTGTAACAGTGCTGACTCTACATCTGGCACTGACATGTGACCTCAAAACTGGACAGCGCTGGGTGGGATGTTGAACATGGAGGGGTCAAACTCTTGGCCTTTAAATGGAGATCCTTCAGCATTCCAGCCCGTCTTCAGCATCTCATGGACTTTCTGAAAAAAACCAAGGAAAACATTTTTCAACACAATATCCAGATAGTTTCTCACGCAAACAAGTGCCACAGCTTTAAAAGGAATTATTCACACAAAATGAAAATTCGATGAGAGTGTATTCACCTTCAGGCCATCTAAGATGTAGATGAGTTTGTTTCTTCATCAGAACAGACTTGGAGAAATGTATGAGAAATGCATTGCATCACTTGCTCAGCAATGGATCATTTGCAGTGAATGGGTGCCGTTGAATGAGAGTCCAAACAGCTGATAAAAACATCACAATAATCCACATGAATCCAGTCCATCAATTAATGTCTTGTGAAGTGAAAAACTGCAGTTTGTAAAAAAAGGATTCAATCATTACAACTTAAGACATGGTTAATTAACTTTACATGGTTAATTATCCATAATGATGCTTCCTCCATTTAAAAAAATGTATATCAAAATCCAGGACTGTTTTTTTGTAAACCATGCTTGATCTGTGCATATTTCTCTCCTGATTCAGACGAGTAAATGTTTTTACATGAGAAATCAATATAATGTGTTGAAGACAAGTGTTTTAACCAGAAGCAATGGTTTTAAGGTAAAAATATCTTGATGGACTTGTTTCTTACAAACTTGCATCTTTTCGCTTCACAAGATATTAACTGATGGAGTGGATTAATTGTGCTCAGCTGTTTGGACTTTTGTTCTGACGGCACCCATTCACTGCAGAGCATCCATTGGTGAGCGAGGGATGTAATGCTACATTTCTCCAAATCTGATCTGATGAAGAAATAAACTCATCCATTTCTCGGAAAGCCTAAGGGTGAGTACATTTTTAGCAGTTTTCATTTCTATATGAACTATTCTAACTATTCCAGAGCAGTAATGAAGCAACATAGAAAATAACAATTTCCACGGTTTGCTCACGATCTCATGGCTCTGTGGTTTCCCCTGGAGTTTCTGGTGGTAGTCAAATGACAGACGGTCCAGAACAGCATGCTCCTCTTCATCTACAGTTGCCATAGAGCGTTCCCGGTTGATCTGGTTCACATCGATCTCAGTCTCGCCCTTCAACACGGCGCTCCACCAAACCTCCCTGATTTTACTGAGAGACAGCTGGAGGAAAAGTCCAAATGACCATCATGACCGTCTACAACTCCTGTATCCAGCTTACACTGCCTCAAATTATTCAAATAATAATAACAATCCCATAGAGTTTCTAAAGACAGAATACAGTGTATACAGGAAACTATTTAATGACAGCAAATAAGATGTAAACAAAACAGGGTTGCTATTGGGTTTCTGCAGGTGTTAAGAAGCCAAATTTAAGACATTTTTAAGATCACTTAATATGAAATATAAAGTGTTGTCTTGCTTTACAGTGCAAATGTCTAAAGATTAATAAATCAAGATGCATTTACCCAACCTGCTAAATGACATGAGATAAGAAGTCTTTTCTGAGAAATTGATCAAATATTTGACCTAAGGGGTATGAAAAATAAACTGCATAAGGAAAATATTATACCCTAGTGACAGATTTTTTATCATTTGAAAAATAAACTCAATAAATATTGTTCAATATCTCAGAAAACCAGATTTTTTTAAAAAAAATCTTGATTTAAGGATGTTTACTCACTGTACTTGGACATTTAATGCACTGACTCATGACCTTTTTAAGGCCTCGATTTGTGTATACAGTAAGGGCGAATTATGACTTTAAGTCCCACAGAAACCATGTAACCAAAACTACTAATTTCAGTAAGTTGCCAAAGCAACATTTCTAATTTTGTTAAGCTTAAATTGAGAGCTGGAAATAAAATGAAAACTGAAATTAAAAAAATGAAATAAAAATGATGACTAATATACATATATATAAATAAATACTAATACAAAATGCTGAAACTGCATTTAAAATTCACAGAGACATTTGAAAACCAAGTACTTATCAACTGACAAGACTGTTAGTGAATTCTGAAACTGAACCTCCATCAAGTAGACGCGAACTCAAAATAGCTAATATTAGGCAGATATATCATTTCGGATGCACCATCCAATAATAATGTGTACCAGAACGCAGCGGCCGGGCTCCAGACTCCACAGGGAATTTTCTGTGTTAATTTTGTGTGTGAATTCGCCCTCCATCAGGACTCTCTGCGATCCTTCCTCGTTCAAGGCCACGCGGACCCTCCCCGACTGCAGATCCACAGACACCTGCACGCAAAGATGGAACGGAAAGCAGACTGTTATCAAATTAGCATTGCAGTAATACTTAACAGAAATGAAGTGAAGATTCTGCCAAACTGTAAGAAAGCAACACTGATCAAATCATATGGCAGCAGGTTATACACACACCTGTCGGCCTTTAACGATATTAGGCTGCACATGCACTCGAACTTCCACATCCGTGTAATCCTGCGACCAGGTGTATTTTTCTCTAACAGCACCATTGTAACTGTCTGCGTTCGACTGAAAGCGGTCTTGTCCGCTGGAAATGTGAAACCAAACTCATTATTAGGTCCAAACATAGCACAAAAGTTTGAGGTTGGTAAGATTTTAAAATGTTTTCCAAAGAAGTCTCTCACAAAGGATGCATTTCTTTGATCAAAAATACAACAAAAACTGAAATAGTCAAAAATGATTACCGTTTTCTATTTGAATATATTTTAAAATATTTATTTCTGTGATACAAAGCAGAATTTTCAGCATCATTACTCCAGTCTTCAGTGTCACATGATCCGTGATCATTCTGATTTGCTGCTGATGAAACATTTCGTACTATTATCAATGTTAAAAACAGCTGTGCTGCCTCATATTTTTGTCAAAACTATGCTTTGTTGTTCTTTAAAACAGAAATTTTTTGTAATTTTTATAATTGTCATTTTTTATCGTACTGACCCCAAACTTTTGAACAGTAGTGTCTTTCCACATTCATGTTTTTTTGAGCAAATGCTCTAAAAGTCATGCATACACATTGGCTTTGTTTGAATCAGAGTTTGATGGCGCTGCGGCTCCTGCTGGTTCAGCGGTGCTGCTCAGAGTCTCTCCGTGTGTCTCTGTGCTCTGTGCTGATGGAGCCAGGACAGCTGTGGGCTCTTCTGTGCTCCTCTTCTCCTCCACAGGAGCTTCAGCCTCCTGTTCTGATCGAACCTCCAGCTCCTGTACTGCAGGAGGAGCGGCTTTCTTCTCCTCTGCCAGCCTCGCTGTCCTCTCTCTGTCCTCCGCTGCAAGATTCTCAAATAACTTAAACGTCTGATGGAAGAAAATGACAGAAAATACACTTACAGTAAATTCAATAGATTCTTATAACAGCAACTATAAAGTTGCGTAATAAAATATACACACACATATACATATATATATATATATATATATATATACACACACACACAGGTACTCAGCCCTCCTTGTGCAAGGTGTCAATGTTCATCTTTTGGACAACTGTCAAGTCAGCAGTCTTCCCCATGATTGTGTAGCCAACAGAACTAGACTGAGAGATCATTTAAAGGCCTTTGCTGGAGTTTTTAGTTAATTAGCTTATTAGAGTGTGGCACCAGATGTCTCTAATATTGAACCTTTTCACAATATTCATATATACATTTGTAATAAACATTTGAAATATATCAGTATGTGTGTAATGAATGAATATACACGTTTCACTTTTTGAATGGAATTAAATAAATCAACTTGATGATATTCTAATTATATGACCAGCACCTGTATGCATGTATGTGTGTGTATATATATATATATATATATAACTTAAATATTTAAATTTCATTTTTTTAATTAATAAGACACTGTCACAGCAATTATAAAGTGGTATAGAATTAATAATATCAATTATTTAAATTACTTATAATAATAATTTAATTAATTATTTTGAACTAGTACCAAGACAGTAGTACCATGGTACTATTTGAAATATGCAAATATCACAGTAGCGTTACATGAATATAATAATCATTCAGTAGCTGTATGTGTGTGTGTGTGTGTGTAATCGGATGGGATAAATGCAGAGCACAAATTGCAGCTGTCACGTGACGTCACTTTCCCCCATGTTTGTCTCAGCTGATGATACTTCTTTCTATCCAGTGAGTTTAACAGATTAAAGCTAAAGTCAGTCAGTACGTTACCTTGAACACCATTTGTTCAGCCACTCCGGGCGGGAAGCCCATGCGGTCCTGTGGGCCGCTGAGGAGGCGGTAGAAGTCCGTCTTTCTGTAGAGGAACCCGAAATAAACCTGCAGGAAATTCTGAATGTTTCCAACATGCTGCAGGATCCCTAACAGCGCGTTATCATACAGCTCGGTCATTTCCACCGGTGAAGACATGGCTGAGCAGGTCAGCGGGATCAAATCTGAGTAAAAAGCGGTTTAATTTCGAGGCTTGTTGTTTGAAAACAAACGTAAAGCAACAGCAGTGCAACAACTGATCCTTTAAGAGCAGCTGCACTTCCTTTTTCTTCTTCTAATGGAGTTTTATGGCGCTTCGCGAGACAACTTTTGGTGCACTACCGCCACCAACCGGCCTGTGAGTATAGGTCTCTGCAGATCAGGGTACTCGGGTAACACGGCAATGTCTCTCCTGTGCAGCAGTTGGCAGTAATGCGCTCTTGACGGCTGAGGGCCGTGTGCAGTTAATGAACAAAAACATGGCGACGTCCTTGGTCAGACAGACAAAATTGCTGTCGGTAAGATTTACTTAGATTTTTTTGCTATTCTAACTAATAACACGTTTCTAATCGAGAGCTTCTTGCATGTTTTATGTTACTGACGTAGAAGCGGTCTTATAGATATATAGATAGCTATTGGCCCTGAATATAACGTGGTATGGAAATCAGGATTTAAGTAAATGTCACTGATCAAATATTCTCTGTTTCCTAGATTGTGAGCAGCCAGTTGAATTCTGCTGCATGTTTCAGGAACATTCACTGCTCTGCAGCTTGTTTGAAGGTATGTGAAATTCAGTGTTTCAATCAGTTTAGATCTTATTTATAAACATTAACGTTACGTTCGTTTTACTCTATTAGTTTAAAATATTGTCATATTCCACCAGCGCTGTATTCGAATTATTAATTGCACGCATGTATTTTCTGTCTCTTTGATTCGTTTTGCAAAATAATGCAGCATATTAGCGCCATTTAACCAAAACACTGAAAACCAACAAACAAAATGAAAAAAAAAGTCAAAACCCCAGAATAAATAAAAGCACATTTCTACATGTATAGCATAAACTGTACAAAAAATATCAATATTACAGTTAAATCTGCGTACAGTATTGCAAAGCTATTATTTAACATCCATTAACATTCATTGCAATATGTCATAGTAGTAGACAAAATCCTATTAAAACAGTGCCTGGACAAATTGAATACCATATGATGGAAGGCCAGAAACTGATTCGAATGCTTACAGTATCAGCAGAATCAGTATTTTTCATCTGCATTTTTAACCCAGACGATCTGTCTCCTCTCTAACAGAACCGTGCAGCTCGTATTCGAGTGGGTAAAGGAGACAAGTCAGTGACTTATGAGCAGGCGTATCACCCTCATCACATCGGCCACAGGAAAGGCTGGCTCTCACAACACACCAGTAAGTCACAATCTTTGTATAAAGATCCGGTTGGATTCCCAACATTACTGATTACTGACACTATAAGGGCTGGTGATCCAGTTACCTGAAGTATCTGTTAACACCCAAATACCATTCCTTAATACACTTCCTCGTCCCGCAGGTAATCTTCAGGGTGAAGATGGAGCGGCGGAGCGTGTAGTAGAGGACGTCTTCATCAGACGCTTCATGTACGGCACGTTTCATGGCTGTTTAGCGGATGAGGTGGTGATCAAACGCAGAGGGAACCTCCTGGTCATCTGTGCAGTGATGATACAGAAACTCTTACCATCGAAATTCTACTTTCTCATTGGTTACACAGAGGAACTGCTCTCACATTTCTACAAATGTCCGGTTAAAATCGAGATGCAGACGGTAGAAGAAAAAGTCGTCTATAAATATCTCTGAGGCCATGTGTTCTGTGTTTAGAAAACTGCTATTAGAGGGAGAAGCTTAAGAAATGTTTTTTTCATTTATTTGGGTAATCATTATTAAAAATATCCACACAATGGTGACTAAAGGGGTCTTAGACTGTGTGTGTTTGTAAAGATAAAAATATTTCTTTATTACTTCATGCCATGATTGGAAATTAATAGAGGTTTGATGCAAATATGAATGTGGTGCTTGGATTAGTCACCGGCTATAAAGAAGAAAATAGGTGATTGATTGAATTAATTGTTTATAATAAAAAATACAATAAGGTAATTCTAATTACAAAAGGGAGAATGCCCCGGAAATAAATCCCAGGGGGTTAATATTGCTCCTTAATGGAAAAGTAAATGTATGACCCTACTTCATGCATTAGGTTTTTGTTGTTAATAAAAAATGTTTTGGTTCCCTCAAAAAGCAGTAAATTATGTATACTGCATTTTTATTTTACATTTATTTGACATTATGTACGTTAGAAACTGACCTGAGGATTAAAATCACTTTATTTAATTCAGTCATCAATAATGGTGTCTATATATTAAGAATATTATAAAAGTTCATTATGCTCAGTTTCTTAATTTAATCAGTCTAGATGACTTTCAATCAGAACCATACATTAAAATAAATACTAGAATCCTTAAGAATGAACAGAATTTGCATTAAGTGGACACTGCAAAGTCTTTTTTTCCCCCATAAATTTATTGATTCTTCAAAATGAAACATTTGTATCATATAAAAGCACAACAATCAAAATTGGCAAATTTCCCTTAAATATCAGACCTTTCCCTTTAAATTTAAAAAAATAAGATCAGAACAGGATTTCCACTGAGGCACGTGAGCATTTGCAGTTATGGATACATAAGGTTCAATTCACAGTATGAAAAATTGAAATAAAACAACCATGCATAACCGAGAATAAAGGTCAAACAGAAAAACGACTCTTAAAATGCTAGGGGTGAATGTTTTGATTCTAGTATATTTTGCAAATCATGACAAGACTTGAATTAAACATTCATTCATCATAAAAGTGCTGAAACAAATAAGGAGTAGGAAGTAAGGCAAGACTGACGACAAGTAACCTTCAGTCGAACTAGTTCAAGCCCTTAGAAACTGTTCATGTAGCTGTATGACAGCATATGAACTAGAATCACGCGGTAGATACATTCACATCTTAAGGAGGGAAGTGTGTGTGACTTCCCAGATAAGAATTCAAGGGAGAGTTCGTGCCAAATATAACATTTCTGTAAATATTTACTCACCCTAATGTCATCAGTTTCATTGTATAGTAGTAATAAGAGTGAGTAAATACTGATAGGAAAGAACTATCTCTTTAAGAATTTCGGTGGAGAGATGTGTGCAAGTCAACACCCTGATAAATCTTCACATTACTAAACTTAGCGTTCACTGCTGGAGCTGGGGTCCGGCCCGCCCTCTGGCACAGTCTTATTTGACGTTTCGACAGCTGTCGCCTGTGCAGGACTCCAGCTTGATCAGCCTTTGGTTCATGATCTGCAGAAGCGCAGGATCGACCTTCTTCACAATGTTCTCCAGCTGATGGGGATCCGACGTCAGGTTGTACACCTCTACGAACGACTGAAGGGGATCACAGGGGAAATTCATTGAGGTTCATCATAAAGTCTGCTCCACAACTGCACACCGGACTGACATGTGCTCACCTCGTTGTCTGCAAACTCGCAGTACTGCAGGTTTGCATCCTTCAGAGTCCTGACGCAGGCGTATGTGTTGTTGAAGGCGTCTTCACATACGCAGTCTGGGAAGCATTCCTAAAAATGCAAATGCATCAATGCCATAGAAAAATTTTTTGGTTCCAAAAGAATCTTTCAGTGATCAGTTTTCTTAGTGTGAGGAACATTTTGATAATCAAAATAACTTTTTTACACTATAAAGAACCTTTTGCACAATTGAAAGATTTCATGGATGTAAAAGGCTCTTCATGTAACCATCAATGGAAAGTATAGAGTATAGTAAATGATTCCTGAAACACTTACAGCTAGTCCAGGGCCGAGTTTAGGGCAGCTGGGATCTTCAGACGAATTACCCTCCCCGGTGTATTCAATCAGAAAGAAGGGCCGTTCGGTGCCGTATCGCAACGATGGTGCCTTCATGAGAATATTAGAAGCGAAAAGACAGAGAGAAGACTTTCTTTCATTGTGACATCAGACAAAACTCATTGATTGGTACAATTCTCATTCATGCAATCTTCTTTATTCTCATTGATGTAATGCAAAAAAGAGAAGGACACAATTTTTCTTCAAAATGAAAATTAGAATGAAGACTAAAATGCAGAAAATATTACCTTCAGAAATCATTCTAATATGCTGATTTGCTGACATTTCTGATTATCATCATAAGTTGGAAAAGCAGTTGTTCTGCTTCATATTTTTTGAAGAAATTGTGATACTTTTTTTAATTCAGGTTTTTTTTTTTGATAAATAGACAATTCAAAACAACAGCATGTGTTAAAAAAATGAAATGTTTTCTGTACATTATAAATGTTTTTTCTGTCACTTTCAATCAATGTAATGCATTCTTGCTTTAAAAAGTATTTATTTCTTTCAAATGTACTGAAGAGTGGAATGGACTGTTTTGCTACTTCGCTACAATGCATATATTAATACTACACTGAGGTAGAAAAATACATCCAAATATGTAAAACGGCATGAAAAAAAAAAGTCTTGAATCATGACACACTCACCATCTGTGGCAGGAAAGACTGTCCATCCATGCTGACGGTGGAGAGATTTACTCCTGCGATGTCCAGGATAGTCATAGAAAGATCTATATTCAGCACTGGAGACTAGAAGACAGGCAAACAGATGTTAGCGATTATTTACAGTCATAGAACAATATATTTAGACATGTTCACTAAATCAGTCCTCTAACCTGAAGTGTTTGTTTAGGTTTGATTCCTGGACCCCGAACCAAGAGAGGGATGCGAATATCAAACTCATAAAGCTGTCTCTTGTCAATAGGCAATGAGAACTGGCCTGAAATTGAACGAAAAATAAGCTGTTATCAATTTAGGCGACAACAGGTCAATCAAACTGTGGAGACAGAGGACACACCGGTGTGATAGCCATGATCAGACGTGTAGAAGATGTATGTGTTGTTCAACTCTTTTATTGAATCCAGTTTATTAATCAGCTGCTCCACCATGTCGTCCACTGACAGAAGTGTCTGCCATCTATCAGAGATATTAAACACACATATCTCAATAGAAAGATTTATTTGATAGAAAGTTGTATGAAATCTGTATTTGTGTACCTCCTGCGGTAAGCGTTATCAAGGTACTCAATGGAGCTGTTTGGCATTGGATTTGCAGGCTGCCGTAGTAACCAATGTTTATCCTAAAATCAGAGAAACAGGATCTAATAAACCACCCTATAATGATAAAAATCCACCATAAAGTTTTTAATAAAGTTGATTAAAAAAAATTATTTATTAATTAATCTACTAAAATCTTTACCCCTATCTCAAATCAAGATAAGGTTTTAACTAGACACTTGCTCTCTTTAATCAATGAAGACCAGACTGATTTTGTTCGTGATCAATCGTTCGCTTACATGAAATGCGAAAGCATTTGATTGCGTACAGTGGACGTACCTATTTGAGGTTTTATGGTGATTTAGTCTGGAAGACAAGCTTCTATTTTGACAAATGGCATGCGTTCTCTTCCCTTTAATCTGAACGGTGGAACTAGACAGGGTTGTCCCCAGTCTTTTTGCTTTGATTCTCGAAACACTGGCAGAGACCATTGGCAACCATGCAAATGTGGTGGGTATTGACAACATATATAATAATAATATGTAAAATTATATATATATATATATATAGAAAAACTCACTGACTGGTATTTTGGCTATTTATTTAACGAAAATTCTAAGAACTAATTTTAAAATATATCATGAATCTAAAAAAACTTCTATGCTTATGTAAAATTTAACAGGTTAATATTAAATTATCGATCAATATATATATATATATATATATATATATATATATATATATATATATATATATATATATATATATATATTTTTTTTTTTTTTTTTTTCTATTTCTTTTTTTATTAGATAAAAAAATAATTTTAATCTAATTATTTTAGATTTGGTTTCTTGAAGTTTCAAATCTTGTGGAAAGCCAACCAAACTCATGGTTTACACCTGCAGTACTTCCTCATAATCTGTCAGATGTCATTAAGGATGAAGCCGAGAGCTGAACCTTTCCAGGCATGTTGAAGCTGCCGTCACGTGGTGCTTTGACGTCGCTGAAGGACTGCTGATACTGAGGGGCGGCCGTCCACGGCGAGTGAGGAGACGGCGGACACAACATCATGAAAAACGGGTGATTGGGGCTCCGCTCCTCCAGGAAATGCAGCGACTGGTTTAACTAGAGAATCAACATACATGTAAAATATATTTTTAAACCTTCAGGCAACCAAACAGCATTCACAAAGCTCCAGATTTAAAGGGCTTATCAATGGAAAAACAACCATTGCGAGTGGGGTTTAATTTAGGACTAGTGTTAATCTGTTTCCGGAACACCTGCCCTCACTTAAATAATAACAGTGCAGCGGTTTGGTGACGCAAGATTGCTTCCAAGGTTTCAGATATCAAGCAGTCCAGTCATGCGTCCCACAGAAACTGCATTACACACTGCTGAGTGGAAAGGCTGACGTGTGGAGGCACATTCTGACATTCAGAGTTACACAGTGGCTTCTCAGTTAGTCATGAGGCGAACAGATTGTTTCTTGTTCTAAAACAGAGATTATAACCACATTGTGTTAACTGATAAATTTCCAATGTAAAACAAGTTTAGCAGGTGATGTAGCAAATTCATTGACTGTCGCACTTAGCATGAAGTTAATGCTTGCAAAAACTGAGTGACTGTTGACGCCCCTAAAAATGAATGATTGATTTAATGTGACATGACACATTAAACGTAAAGTCAAATTTCTTTATTTACTATCCTAATACACATTCCCGAAGTATTAATCAGGGCTACTTATTCAAAATAAAATAAAAACAGAATGCAATGATGTGGACGTTTCAAATTTCAATACTTTATTCAGAATACAACATAGATGACATATCAAATGTTTAAACTGAGTAAATGTATCATTTTAAGGGAAAAATAAGTTGATTTTAAATTTCATGGCATCAACACATCTCAAAAAAGTTGGGACAAGGCCATGTTTACCACTGTGTGGCATCCCCTCTTCTTTTTATAACAGTCTGCAAACATCTGGGGACTGAGGAGACAAGTTGATCAAGTTTAGGAATAGGAATGTTGTTCCATTCTTGCCTAATACAGGCTTATAATTGCTCAACTGGCTTAAGTCTTCTTTGTCACATCTCCCTCTATGATGCACCAAATGTTTTCTATGGGTGAAAGATCTGGACTGCAGACTGGCCATTTCAGTACCCGGATCCTTCTTCTACGCAGCCATGATGTTGTCATTGATGCAGTATGTGGTCTGGGATTGTAATGTTGGAAAAGGCAAGGTCTTCTGAATGGGAGCATATGGTTATACCTTTCAGCATTGATGGTGCCTTTCCGGATGAGTTATCTGTCCATGCCACACGCACTCATGCAACCCCATACCATCAGAGATGCAGGTTTCTGAACTGAACGCTAATAACAACTTGGGTTGTCCTTGTCCTCTTTAGTCCGGATGACATAGTGTCCCAGTTATCCCAAAAGAACTTCAAGTTTTGATTCGTCTGACCACAGAACAGTTTTCCACTTTGCCACAGTCCATTTTAAATGAGCCTTGGCCCAGAGAAAATGCCTGCACTTCTGGATCATGTTTAGATATGGCTTCTTTTTTGACCTATAAAGTTTTAGCCGGCATCGGCGAATGGCACGGTTCATTGTGTTCACTGACAATGTTTTCTGGAAGTATTCCTGAGCTCAAGTAGTGATTTCCATTACAGTAGCATTCCTGTATGTGATGCAGTGTTGTCTAAGGGCCCGAAGATCACAGGCATGCAGGATGGTTTTCTGGACTTGACCCTTACGCACAGAGATCGTTCCAGATTCTTTGAATGATATTATACACTGTAGATGATGATAAATTCAAACTCTTTGAAATTTTTCTCTAAGAAACTCCTTTCTGATATTGCTCAACTATTTTTCGCCGCAACATTGGGAGAATTGGTGATCCTCTGCCCATCTTGATTTCTGAGAGAGTCTGCCACTCTGAGAGGCTCTTTTTATACCCAATCATGTTGCCAAATTGACCTAAAAAGTTGCACATCGGTCCTCCAGCTGTTCCTTATATGTACATTTAATTTTTCCGGCCTCTTATTGATACCTGTCCCAACTTTTTTGGAATGTGTAGCTCTCATGAAATCCAAAATGAACTAATATTTGGTATGACATTTCAAAATGTCTCACTTTCAACATTTGATATGTTATCTATATTCTATTGTGAATAAAATATAAGTTTATGAGATTTGTAAATTATTTAACCCAGAAGTGCATCACATTATGGAAGTAAAATTGGTTACAATTTATATATTTTTTTATGTTGATTCTACACTTAAAAGCATCAAAAACTTACAACTAGGTCTGTGAGATAGTCCTTCTCATAGTTGTCTCCATGCTTTTCCTCTTTTCCATTTACAGACAGTGTGTAATTGTAATATTTAGAGTTTCCCACCTGTGGAGACAAACAAAACCAAAACACTGTTAGATCATACTACAAAATTAAATATTTCGCCTGAAACCATCAGTAAAAGATAAATTAAAATGGTTAAAAACCAGATCTGCTTTTGCAGTGCAGGTTGTAATGAGACCACATCACATGACTCTACTAAACCATGCATTCTGCATGAAATCCTGTCTATAGGTGACTGACATCATCGGATAAGGGAAGTAAAGGATATATTGCAGCACATACAGCTTATCCCTGGTGATCTGAAGGTAAAAGGGAATGCTGCGTCTGTTCATGACTTACCAGTGCGTGCCATTGGTCCCAGCCAGGAGGCACATGAGCCACACCGCCTGCATCTTTACTTCCATACTAAGAACACAGAGAGGGATTCATGAGAGCTGTAAGAGGGAAACAGTGACTGGGAGAATCTCATGAAACCAGTCAAGAACATGCCAGTCATATTTCTCATCTACTTCAAACATGCTATTATATATAAGAAACTATATTTTGTTGATGAAATGAAAGCTATTTTTAGACATTTAAAAAAAGTACCTTTAATCTCCCAATATTTCATTCAAATAATGCAAAAAAATTACAGAAATTACACAAATATATATTATTTAGATTGCAAAATATTTATACATGGTAGCATTTGTTGTACTACTGCTGATTGAAATAAAATTAGTAAAAAAATGATTGTATTATAGTACATTTCTATATAGTACATAATAATCAGAATTTAGGGGATTAAATGTATATGAAAAAATTGATTAGATAGATAGATAGATAGATAGATATAATCGTGTACTTCAGAAATTTGAATCCTTTCCCCAACCCCAAGATTTTTTGCATTGCAACATTATTTTTTTATGACAATTAAGCACATTTTCATCAACTAGTTGTCATTTCTTTAATGCAAATGAATATATAAAATCAGAAAACACACACAAAATTCTATTCTATTCTGTTCTGTTGTATTCTTGAATTTGAAGTAACCAGAACTGGAAAGTAACTGAAAAGGAACATAAACATTAGCACTATTTCAAACTTCTCAAACCTGTTGGGTTAGAACACTTCAGACATTTGAAAGATTGCAAATATTTAAACATTGTACACAAATTTAAAAAATGAACACCATGCAAATAGGTCAGTGATGCATGGAGCACCAGGCGGCTCAAAAGCTGACCTGATTCAGGTATTTCCCGCCATAGAAGGTTTGGTAGCGCAGCTTATTGAGGTAAACCGGAAAGGCAAAAGGCTCGGCCTCCTTCTGCCACGCCGTGCTGCTGCAGTTTCCAGAAATTGAGTTATTTCGGACCAAATGATTGTGTGGATATTTACCAGTGAGGATGCTGCTGCGACTGGGACAGCACAGAGGGGTGGCAGTGAACTAAACACAACAGGAAAGGAGAAACTTGTGATATTTGGTCAGAATCATTCAGGTCTTTGATTTATGGTTGAACACTCACAGCATTGGAGAAAGTTACACCAGCATCACCGATCAGTTCTTTGGTCTTCTTCATGGGCGTCTGTGGAAAAAACAAAACAAAACAAAACAAAACAAAAGAAAAACAATAATGTGATGGATATAGTCATCTGTTTGTCATCTGTAACGACTACAAAGTCATCAGGATGTATGATTTCACACACTGATTTTTGTCTAATGACTTGTTCCTGAAATTGAATCTTAAAACAACAGCTGCTTCAAAAAAATTAAACCGTACAATAAATGCTACCATGTATAAATACTTTTGTTTTGAATTTAAATACACACACACACACACATGCAGAAAATGTATGCAAAATCACCTAGTACAACAAATGCTGCAATGTGTAAATACTTTTGAATTAGAATAATACATTTTTATAAATTTACATTTACATTTAGGACACGCTTTTATCCAAAGTGCCTTACAAATGAGGAAAACAGAAGCAATCAAAACCAACAAAAGAGCAATAATATGAAAGTGCTGTGAAAAAGCAACAGTTAGCCTGATGCAGTACATAGCAATGTAGTTTTTTTTTTTTTATAAATAAAGAAAAACGAAGATAGAATAGAAAAAGAATAGAGAATGCTAGGGTCAGCATGATACATATTTAACATAATTTACTAGATTTTTGCATCAGAATGAGAATTAGGAAATTAAATGTGCTTGATTTTCAGGATAAAATGTAAACAAGAAATCCTATAATAGCCTTCATAGCCTTGCATCAACTATATAATTTCATAAATATGTTCTGTTTGAATTAGAGGTGAAAATATATACATACATAGTACTAGTTTGTGTGTGTGTGTGTGTGTGTGTGTGTGTGTGTGTGTTTGTGTATGGACAATAAAATATCAACATTATGGTGCATCTGAAACCACTGTATTAAGTTGTGCAAACGTGATACTGGTGCAAGAAAATAAAAAAGTATTTGTAGTCTAACTTTGTACACTTACCATTCCCCCCATCTCCACATCCTGGTCGTCGGTGAGAATGAGGATGATGTTGCTCAGTTTGACGCCTTCTGAACACCTGAGCGTACAGGTGAGGAGCGCGACGAGTACACAGGACACGACCCGCGCGCTGGACCTCCACTGACCGACCCGCGCGCTCGCCATGAGACCAACACCAGACCGAACCCGAGGTCTGGAAGCCTGGGAACACAGAGTTAGGCAGCCGTGGGTGGAGAACTGCAGCGCACACGATGAGATGAACTGAGAAAGTTTAAGGAAGTGAGACACTCAGTGTGTCATATGACTGCAGCCTGATCTAACACCTGATGCGTTCACAGAGTCACAGTTCATTATGAAGTAATAACATAAAAAAAAAAGTTTGCTCTTTTTACTTTTTACAACATGTTATGTGTAGTTTTTACTGTTTTAAAATGTTAAATTACTGTTTATAGCTCTGACAATAAAAATCTTCCACAATACATCTTCTTTATATATATATATATATATATATATATATATATATATATATATATATATATATATATATATATATATATATATATATATATAATATTTTTAAAATATGAATTAAAGTATGATTTATATGCTGTACAAAATTACATATATTTCTATCATTTTCATTTATTCACGCATGTACTTAAAATTCAAGAGACATATAGAACAAAAATGACATCTCAAATGAACAAAATAAAAGTTTAACAAACATGACCATGTGCAAAGTCACATCCCCTCCCACTGTGTGTTATTGTTTTACAATCACATATGGCTTTATGCTATTGTAAATGCATTTGAAGATCAAAAAATCTTCCCTTTCTCTCTTTTTATTTTATTTTATTTATTTTATTATATAACTACTGTTACGATATATAATTAAGTTAATATAGCCTAGACAGTAAAAGAAATGCAGCACGTCTGCACCTAGTCGGAACACTTTAAGGGTGCACCAAAGCTTTCTCAACATGTGCATCACTCAAAATAGATCCCCCTGGGTACAATCAGATGAGATAATAGGCCTGTCTGTCGATAGGCGGCGCCTGTGGCCCAAAAAACTGGACTCTCGTTTTAGTCACATTCATATATGAAGATGCCTTACGTTCCCGCAGACGTTTGTTTACTACGCCATTAACGTTTAAATATATTCATTAAACTTTCCTGATACTTTAATTTAATAATTATACTGATAAGCTTAATTTATTTATGGTTATTTTTCCATTAAAAACACGAAGTTAAGAGTTAAAACTGAATACTTATTATCTATTACCCACCATGACTACTAAGAGACAACTTGTGTTCCACAATAATTGATGTTCTATTTACCTATTTTATTTCTGTGACACACACGTGACAGTCTATGGTCTGGTGGAAGAAGTGTTGCCAAGTTGCTAAGAAATTGGGCTACTTGTAGTCAAGAGTTGAAAAAGTGACTTCAATAAAGCAATATTTAGTCCATGGAATTTTAATTTTTACTAGAGGAACCCAGACAAAACAATGTATTTTACCTCCGGAACAGATGCTATGCAATCGCGTTGCAACACCAGAAAACTCTGCATTTGAACATTCAATAGTAATACTTAAACTTATAACAAAACACTTACAATAGCTGATTCGGAAGCTCAAGATTGTTGTAACAAAGTCAGAATTACCTTCTCTTCTAGGTTCACAAAACAGTTGTCCATAAAATGCGTTGCTGTTCTGTTGTAAGTAATCTTAAAGATTACTAAATTTCTAGTTTCAGAAGGCCAAATAAGGTCCTTTTGCCTTCACCTAGATACACACACTATCTCCCTGACATGACTGCTTCAACACTAACTGCATTACTGAAACCACGCCTTCTTTCTTTGCATGAACATTTGGGCGACATTACACAAATATTTCCACATAGTGATGTAGACATGTGGGGGGCGTGGCAGAGTCTTTGATTAAGAAAATATCTTTGGTTTTGAGACTTTAGTCTTCGCCACTTCAGGGATCTTATCTATGTACAATTAGCTTGTAACACTGCAAAGAGAAAGGAAAACTTGAAATCGCATCATGTGACTCCTTTAAAAACCTGGCAAACCTGCGTGGAAGTGCAGAAAATAACACAGGGGGTCTGATCTGATCTACCAAGGACTAAAGGCGAAGGGATTTAGGATCTACTCTGTGGTGGGGTGATGAAGGTTATGTGATTTATGGCAGGCGGAGGATAGAGAAGGGTTTATTCTAGACTATGATCCCATTAAAACACTGGAAAGCCTCTCTGCCTGTAAACCAACAGAATGACACCTGTACATTTCCTAATGTTTCTATATTCATCTTGGAGAGCAAGATGGAAACATCTAGAAGAGTATTACTTACATGATTAGGACAGTGCAAAGGATCTCTTATTAAAGAAACCTACAGGTACAAACCATCATCACTTTACTATGGTATTTAACACAGTGCTGTTTTTGTAGGGGTACAAATTATGGACTATTTCTGTTTGTTTTTCTCTTACATTTCCTCCATCACACGTTCTGTCAGAAACCCAAAGTAAAGATGAA
Organism: Carassius gibelio; assembly: GCF_023724105.1. NCBI lineage: Eukaryota > Metazoa > Chordata > Actinopteri > Cypriniformes > Cyprinidae > Carassius > Carassius gibelio. Next base: position 1,840,287 of record NC_068380.1, on the reverse strand, counting down.
TTCCAGGCCTGGTTTGACAACCAAACTGGACGAGACGCCTCCATTTCTGACCATTTGTCCCTGCCTGGGTGACCAAACGCAGAGGGTTATAAAAGTGATGCTCAAGCTCTGTTATCTTCTCAAGAATACAAGTTATCTAGATATATCTGTTAAGAAGGTTATTTCACCTTTTTAGAAGATTTTAGAAGATGGATCATCAAGAGAAGTAGAGTCAACACGACAATCAGTAATATCAGGCCATGAAGGTAAATAACTCAGAAGGCAGTGTAAATGATATGAAAAAGCTGATTTGTCAGCTTTAGTTTGTGAAGTATAAAATAATATCTTCAGTCGAACTGTGCCCAGCAAGCAGGTACTGCATTTCAGCGTTGAAAATTGTTATTTAGTTATTTGTATTTATATTCATGAATTAAAAAAACTAATTGATTCATCATTTAATGTGTGTATGTGTGTGTGTGTTAAATCATTTTATATACATTAAAAAATACATAATAGTTTTTTTTTTCCATTGGTTACTTACTGGCAATTCAGCTTATTATATATAAAAATGTTTTAAAATACAAATGTCCCAGTGCTTCCATCACCGAGCCTTATATTTTAGTTCCCAGTTATTATCATATTTCATACGTAAATATTTATAGGATATGATGTAAAAGAGACTTCAATTGTTTTGCAAACATCAGATATCGGCTACTTTTGTTGTCAGTATTTGATCAGTTTCTGCTTTATATTTATATGCAGTTCCAGGTTTTAATATGTGGTTCTCTGTAAATGATGTGTATAATAATAAGAAACAGTGATTGTCTTTTATCAGATACTTCTAGATGTTCTTAAGTTGTTTGTCTCTTTGAAACTTTGAAAGTTTTATTTTATAATTATATTTAGAGATAAACTTAATTAAAACTCAAAATGTGTTTCTTTCATTTCATGATAGTGCTGCAGTAATAAGACTTTGTCTTTGGATAAATGACCACGGGTGGCTTCCATGTCAAATCTGCTCCATATATTTCACTGGCACATATTGATTTGACTTAAATTTTTGAGAGAGGAAAGGTAGTTGTTTTGAAGCAAGTTGTGAGACTGTCTCCAGTATCTAAACAGACGTCTCTGTCTCTGCAGGAGATCATTCAAGTATGATTTCACCTCTGTCTCTCTCCTTTCATTCAGTGTTAACGGCAGCCCTGTTTATATAGTCTTTACAAAATAATCAACTGTGCCGTTATACAATAATTCTGTGATTTTGCCTGTGTATGATGCAGTTATATATGTTACAATGGACCACAAAACCAGCCATAAGGGTCAGTTTCTTCAAATTGAGATTTAAACATCATTTGAAAGCTTTCCATTAGTAATTGGTGTATGGTTTGTTAGGTTACAACGATGTGAAAATATGGAAAATGAGGGTGCAAAAAAATCTGAATATTGAGAAAATCTACTTTAAAGTTGTCCAAATGAAGTTATTAGCAATGAATATTACGGGCTTTCTAACCATTAGACCACAACTGCCCCAAAAAGGTAGCACATAGAGTAAATTTGAATGAATAATTTGCTTATTTAAAACAACAAATAACAATATAAAGATTACTTGGTTTTGAGTCAGTTTATAGTTTTTATTGCAACTGGTGATGAAGTTAAGTTTTCTGACCTGTATTTATTTCTTTATAAATACAAGTTCTTTGCTATTACCACTTTTTGCTAAAGAATGAAGAATTAAAGTATGCAGTATGACTTTTTAGTCAGGGCACTAATATGGTAATACCATATAAAAACAATTAAAATAAAAATAACATTTAATGAATTAAACCTCGAAGTTAGATTTTTTTTAACACTACAATAACGTCTTAAATGTTTTATTTACAACTGTGTACATTCTTTATCAGACCCTAGAGCACAGAGTAAATATTATATTTCATGAATATGACAATCGTTCAGATACATTACTATTTGAAATGGCCAAAGTACCACAGAAAGTATTTTTAATTAATTCAAAAATACTAACAATATTTTGAGTCTTCTCTCATAGTCTTTTTATGATATTCTGCCACAGAAGTCAGTCATTCACTAATGGACAGTGTGAAACATTATATTGTTTTATCTCCAGTTTGCAGCCTTTTTAAAAAGCGTTTCTTTAGTTTTGAAAGGACATCAATGGTGGCATCTCATTTGATCTACCTTTAAATTGTATTTTGATGCAGTTTGAACCCAGACACCTTCTGCTAACAACATAATTGACCTCTAAATGTCATTTTAACTTCAAAGAGCACGTCTATGTTCACACCTCATGTCAGCCTTTACAGTACTCTTAACAGGAAAAGGAAAGGCCCAAATGCAGCGTTCCCTCCTCCCTCATTTTCTCCACAAGGACACTTCTTTCAGTCAAGTGTCCATGATCTGAAAGCATTCACAAACATGCTGATCTGGCCCCGGCTCCTTAATGATGAGCGTCGTAAGAGACGGGGTGGGTGGGTTTCGGCAGTTATGCTCAATGGGGATTAATGCCCCCTTCACACTTCCCCTCCCCAGTTCCAGGTGTGAAACAAAAGTGCTCTGGATCGTCACGGGACACCTCAGGCCTCGGCTCTAGAGACAGGGCTCCAGGGCTCGAGTTCCCACCGTGATCGCAGACTGGTTTTTCCGTCCGGGCCGGTTCCTCGGGTTGTTCTTTGAGTTTGATTCCTCTGATTGGAATAAATGAGGGATTACTGGATGTGTTGCAATCAAACTGATGGGATTAACCAGATTAGTGACTTTCATGGACATTCCCTGCATAAAAATAACAAAAGACAAGAACACGCAGGAAGATTTACCAGAGGCTGTATTATAATTTAAGTGCTAATGCAACAATTGACACCTCAAATGTAGAAATTAACACAATCTGTGCACACAAAAAAGAATAGCAAGGTACTAAGGAGTACATAATGGGTCCCAGGTCGTTTTGGGCTATACAGTTGCAATATGCAATTTTAATTTCAGATTTTACATTTTGATTTCATTTTTAAACATATAATAATATTTTGTATTTAAGTTTGTAAACCAAAAACACTTTTGATTTAAAATGAGAAAATATCATATATTTAACTTTTCATTTTATTTTACCAGCATAAAGTTGAAACTAAAGAATTAAAAATAATTTATGTTGCTTGAAATAAAATAAAATAAACATTAGCTTAAAATAATTTAGTAAAATATAGTAAATTTGAAGTACTAAAATAATTAAAAATATTTAAAATATTTAAAAAAAAATTATAAAAACTGATTTAATGTTAGATTTTAAGGACATTTTAATTTTAATTCAAATTATAGTTTTTTAAATGTATATATTAATATTTGTGAGAATAACATACAAACACACACACGTGTATGTATATATATTTATATATATATACACACACACACACACAAAACTAAAATCATAATCATTGCTTGAAATGAAATATAATAATAGAACTTCAAATACAATAAAATATAAAAAAAACTAAATAAATTAAATAAAAAACTTTAAATATACATTTTGTTTGAATATCAGTATGTTGATGTTGTGTTTTTTTTGTGTTGGTGTGATGCTGGTTTCGCTCAGCTGGCTGTGTGTGTTCAGCCTCTGCAGCACTGAGAGAGAGACAATGAGAGAGAAACATGAGCAATCAATACAGAGCAGCAAACAGCCCTATTAGAGATGAAAGAGGCTCAATAAGAACAATCAAAGGCCATCTCTGCTGGGGGCCATTACTCTGAGAGACTGCCGTCTGTAGCAGCGGCTCAGCATAAACAGACACCTCAAACCCACCAGCATCAGCCCGTATCACACTGATGGAGCCAGATATGCTTCACTGGACTCATGATCACACATAACAAGAGAACAAAATAATTTCATCTGTTTCTAATGGTCGAAACATTTCAAGCAATAAAAATAAACTCTCAAAGATTCTGCTTCCAAAATCAGACTGATACAAACTTATAAGTAAATAAATCAATTAATCTATATTTTTAAAGGGTGGGTCGCAGAAATCACCTGCATTGCTATATCTTGTAAACAAATAAAAGCCTCTAAATAATAAAATAAATAACTTTTATTTATATTTGCTTAGTTTGACATTAGTTTTAAAGAAATTATTTTTATTCAACGAAAAGCCTCTAAATTAATAAATAGCCATCCATTTATTCTGTATTATATCTGATTTAAATTTTGCATAATAATTTAAATGATTATTAAGGCAAACCATCTATACAGCTATTTTTTTAACAATTAGAAATAAATAAATAATAGTCAATAACAACTGCTTTATTTTATATTTGATTACTTTTACATGAAATAAATGTCAGTGTTTTTCTATAAGGGGATGGGCTGCTGAAATCATCTGTTATCATCTTGGTATCTTATTAGCTTTAAAGAAATTTCAGTTTTATGCTGAAATCATCTACATTGCTATCTTTTAAACAATTAAAAGCCTATGAATAATAAACCAACAAACAAAGTGTTTTGATTCTGGGTTCTTTAAAGTTCACAGTTATATTGATGATTTTCTATAAAAATTAAAAAAAAAAAAAACATCTATATGCTGTATGCTGCTCTCATGTGAGGAACGTTATTACAGAAGAGTCTCTCTCTCTCTTACTGTAATCTGTGCTTTAATGATAGTGTGAGTGAGATGAGAAGTGGACCTGCCGTCTCCAACCCCTCCCGTCTGTCATCCATAAAAACAGGCTCCTGTCTGATTCCTCTCCGCTGACACGCACATCAAAGTCAGGCCCCAGTTTATCACATATCAGGGCCCGGGGACAGCGGAAACGAGACGGGGACGGTCCTCTAACACCAAACCTTATTGGAATATAGAAACCTGCAATGCAATTACAGACAGATCAGTGACAGATAAGAGATGAATGAGATCGGCCTTTCACTGAAAGAGAGAGACGGATAGAAAATAAGATACGGTGAGAGAGTGTAAACAAATGATCTGCTCTTTGAACCTTTAAATGGGCCGAAGAGGGAAGAATATATGCAGATTCAGCTGTCTGAATTATTTTACTCTCATTATTTGATTGTTTGAGAAGACGAATAAACTAATTATATAACACCTCCCCCCATGATTAATACTTTGAAAGTAACTGAAAATGAGCTTCTTCCAATCAATCTGTGTAATAAAATAAATAATAATAAAATAAAATAAATAAATAAATGTTACAGTATACATATAAAAATGGATTTTTTTGACAACATTCATTATGCATATTTAAAAAAAAGTGAATTACGCTATGTATAATATTGATTATGATGATTTTTCATATTTAATATGGTTGTGATCTCATGTTTAAAAGTCATTATTGGCCAACCTAAGAACAAAAACACTTTATTTTGTCATTTAAGAAAAACGAGTGTATGAAAAAAGCAAACAACCCAAGAACTACACAAATAAAAAAGGAAGCAAAAAAACTATCCAACAAAACAATAAATAATTGACTGACAGACAGACAGACAGATAGACTGATTGATAGACAGAATAAGAAGACATTAAAACTATCTAGTTTACAGGTGATAAATGTATGTGTAAGTCCTCCCTTGGCGCCTTCTTTCTGTTGTTGTTTTTCTTCAATGCACCCAAATGGGATCAAACCCTTCAGATCCTTTAGAAACAATAATGAGACAATCTGAGGCTGTTTTATTTGCTTGTGTGATAAGCAAAAGTGTCTGGCAGGCTTTGAAATCATGTATTCTTCAATAGTGGGACTGAACAAAATTAATCTCAAGCAAGCCGTTGATAAACCAGATCAGCTTTATGTGTAATAATGCCGTTTGAGGGGGGGCAACAGATCCAAATCCCAGCAGTTATCTCTGTCAGTAGTTGGGTCTCTGCAGACTACTGTCTCCATACTTGTGTAGTGTTTCTAAAACAGCCCATTAACCTCTACCTGTCACTTTAAAAGAGCCGCCTGCTTTGATACCAATACTGGCTGAAAGAGGCATAAACAAGAGCTCAATTACCCACGTTTGCAGCCACTCACGGGAACATTATGTGTCTATGAGAGAGACATTTGCACAAAAGGACAGATCTGCAGTTTTGTTCTACTGGAATCAGAGAAACTGACAAGATTTTTCATAAAAAAATGGATAAACAGTATTTAAAAAAAAAAAAAAAAATCTAAAGACACTTTGGAAAAAAGACCAGGAAACATTCATGGTTTATTTTCTAAATTATTTTTTTTTTACTGATTTTCGTAATCAGTAAAAATAACTTTGAATGAATGATTAAATAGGAAAGCATTTCTCATTGACACTATGAAATGTTTCAGCTTCATTTTGTTGAGCTGCAACTGACTCTTATTAAATAAATAAAATAAATAAAAATGTTAAATAAAAAAAAAATATATATATATATATATATATATATATATTTAGATGTCCTCTTTCAAGTTGTTTGGCATTTCTGTTCTAAAGAGATTATAATAAAGGACTAAAATAATACTTTATTGTATTGTTCTGAAATGAATTAATAATTTTCTCACTTTATCCTACGAAATGCTTGAGCCTAATGCTGGAACTAAATAAATTAATGAATAAATGAACGAACAAACAAATACTTTTTCCAAGTTCTTGCTCTTTGGATAAGGGACTTTCAAATTTTTTTTTTTGTGCATAAATCAATAAATGAATGAATCAGATATTAATCTCATTTTTCATATTGTAGTTTTACATTAACATTTCTGTTCTAAGAAATTTTATGACAAAAGGACTATAAAAAAATTGAAATCTTTTATTTTTTTAATCTGCAGAAAGAAAGAAAGTGGATTTAGTTCTGTGGACTTTATGCTGTAACATTTTAGTCAAATAACTAAAACTATTTACCTTTTGGGATTACCAAATATTGTGGTTGATAATGAATTGCAAGCCACTGTGTTTAACCTTGAACTTCCTGCACCACACTGTTCTAATGTGGACACATGAAATAACACACATGCACACCTCAGAGAGGAGATGGGATCAGAGATGGTTTTAGGGAGGGGATCACATCTCCAGACTTACTGGTGCCAGGAGTTAATGGGTTCACTGGAGGCCGATTGAGACGTCTTCATTACCACACTTGTGAAAACTGAAGGGGTGGAGATCAGGACGTTTCCTTTGATCCGGGGCGAAGTGAATTGTAAATGAGCTGGGATTAGCCCTATAAATACTTAAGCCCTACACTGGAGGTGTTGATCAGTGAACTCAAAGCAACGCTTGCCAGAACACAAACACACATCTGACTCACTCAGTCACAGGACTTCTGCTGGAAACTCATCTTTAGGAAGAAGAACTCCACAACTGCCTTGTGTCAAACCGGATATCTGGATTTGGACACAGTTGGTTCGCTAAAATGAAGGGGCATTTTTCCATCGAGTGGCTTTCTCAAAGCAGCCAGACCTTGGCATCCACACTTCGCTTAAACTCTTGGGTTTCTCCCGGCCAGGATGTCCCGAACACCTCTGGCACTGCATCTGAGAGCCTTCCTGGCTTTTACAGCAGACGGAGACCGGAAAACATGGAGAATCAGGAGAAACGTATGGAGCCAGCACAGTCCGGAAACAGTTTGTTGTGTACATCTACGCAAGAGACTGGGTCAAATGAGAATATCGTCCAGCAACACACTTACGGTAAAAAAACTGTTCTCATAATACATGTTAATACTGTTGAGTAATCTTTATGCAATTTTTAATGTTTTAATGGAAAATACTGATTTAAATATACTGTTGTTATTTTATTTTTTAATAATTTAAATAATTCTAATAAAATACAGAAGCTTTGCCAACACTGGAATAAACTAAATAAAAAATGATAGGAAAAAAAGAAAACATTTATAAAAGATTTTAAATAATGTAAAATACCGATACAAAAATACTTGTTATTTTTTTGTTTATCAACAGTTAATTATATAGGATCAATGACTTTAACAGTTAAAAGTAAAACTAAACTGCCAAAATATATTAAAATAGAAAGGTTATTATTTTACATTTAAAATCATTTAATGTAAAATATTCACCTAAAATACTGTTGTTACTTTTAATGGTTAAGTAAAATTAAAAATAAGTCTAAATAATAATAACACAGCTATAGTTAAAATAACTATTACAATACTGTTAAAATAATAAATAACACTAAAATATTTTTATTAAAATAACAAACTAATGAATTATTAACTATAAAGCTATTTCATGTAGTTTGGATCTCATTTTAAAATGTAATGCTAGCAAATTTACAGTTACAGCATACTTTATTTTTGTCGTATTTTTCCTAAATTTTAAAAACGATTTACTTATTTTCAGCTGAGTATTTTCCATTTAAATTAAAATTTACCAAATGTTTATTTTCTCTTGCTCCCTTGTGTTTATTTTTATTCTTTTATGTATTTGTGTTTCCTGACCTCATATTTAACTCTTTATGTCTATCTGTTTCCTGACAGCCTCAGAGCCAGGCTTCAGCAGCAGCACGGAGGAGGAGGAGACATCAGGGTACGAGAGCGAGGGGGGCCCCTCTCTCTCACCCGGGGCCCCTAAAGCACCGGTCCCATCAGTGTCTCCCTCTAGTGGCCGCAGACCCCGAACCGCCTTCACCGCGGAGCAGATCAACAGTCTGGAGAAAGCCTTTAAGAGGAACGCTTATCTTGGAGCCCAGGACAAAGCTGAGCTCTGCAAAAGACTAAATCTGTCTGACAAACAGGTGAGAGGTCGATTCACTGTGGTTTTAAAAATTAGATTTAAAGTGTCTGTGAATTCTTTTTTTTTACCTTGCAATGTCGATGAGTGCTTTCGAAACACAGCTTTGTGAGGATTCAAAATATTTACGAATCATTTGATTCGAATCAGTTTTTGTAAATGTTTAGTATTATTCATTTATAATAATTTTATTTCGTATAATAAAAATTAAGAACATTAGTTTTGGCCAGTTTAGCCATAAAACAAACAAAGTAATTTAATATATATAAAAAAACACATTAAACTGCAATATGATGAGTTGTTTACAGCATTTCATATTAAACTATGAAAAACTTAAACTATTGGCCTGAGTTTTGTTGCATTTACACAGTTTTGACCAGCAGACGTCACTAACTTGTTGCGTTTCGAGCGATTCGATACAGTGAATCTTTTTGCAAAGCAATTCAGTTGATTTAAAGATTAAAATACATTCGTGTCTTCCTTTGCAACCTTTAAATTTCAACTTAAAGATCATTTTAATGGTACACTGACTTAAAATAACTTTTGTAATGGGTGTACAAAATTTTGCAAAAAGCGACGGCAGAAACAAATGCACGCGTACAACTATTCGCTGTAATTCCACTCACATAACTGTAGGGGGCCTTTAAGTCCCAAAACTAGTGATTTGACTTTTATTTGTGTGTTAAATGTGAACTTATCTTATGTTTCTCTCCATCAGATCAGAAACTGGTTCCAGAACCGACGCATGAAGCTGAAACGGACCGTTCAGGACAGTCTGGCTCACGCCTGCCAGGTCAAGGTGGCATCGCATATGATGCATTACTCCGATCTGCACAGTTTCCGTGCCGCTCCGTATCCCAGCTACTACCCGGCGGTTCAGGAGAGCCCATCTTACGGCCCGGGATTCATCTACAGCCCTGCTGCTTCCGGGGGCCTGCCGACCCTTCCTGTGGAGGCCCTGTATCGGTACAGCACCCTACAGAGCCTTCCTGTCCATCCCAGCAACCCGTCCATGATGAGTCCATACCAGCCCTGTCACTCACAGTACTACAACACTCAGTGACACGAGACGAGAATTGCATTTGTGAATACAGGGTGAAGTGCAATAAAAATGTGTCATATATATATATATTTTTTTTTTCCCGTTTTATTTAAATATGATTGAAAAGTTGTATTCCGTTCATGTCTATGTGTACAAAAGGAGTGTATAAATAAATCATTTTCTATTTGACTTCACTGAAAGGTGAAGTGCGTCATTACAGACTATTGTTAAAAAGTTTATCTTTATGATTTTAATTAATCAGAGAAGGATTGTTCAAAAAGTGAATGTAAAGACTATAATTCTATGCAAAATTTATATTTCAAATCAATTCTGTTCACTTGAACTTTCTGTTTATCGAACTGTTTTTAACACTGATAATCAGAAATTTCTGAAGGATCATGTGACACTGAAAACTGGAGGATGATGCTGAAAATACAGATTTGCCATCTCGGGAATTACATTTTATTTTAAACTATTCAAATAGAAAACAATTATTTGAAACTGCAATGATATTTTGTATCATTACCATTTTAAATATAATAGATGTAGTCTTGGACTTTTTCAAAAAACATTAAAAAGTTTAACAGACCCTAACACTTAAAAACAGCAGTGTACTTCATCATTTGGGGGATTTTCTTTTTCTCCAACAAATATACTAAACTAAAACTAAACATATTTAATCTTATATTTTCAGCATGCTATTATTTATTGCTAACAATTTTAACTTAGCCTGTCAGTTTTCAAATAAGCATATAGGACCACATTTGCATGAACAGAGTTACGTGTAGTTTAGTATGGAATCATTTAGTTTTGGGGTTTCTGCAGGTTTTATGAAGGTAAATTTAAGATTTGAAAACACAAATTAAAACATAACTCCAATTCTTCTTTCATTTTACAAAAATCTTAGTATATGGCTTGAATTCCTCAGCTCCCAACCACGAGATTATAGACATAACTTTTACTGTAACTTCTGATCACACTGCAAAAATGCTGTTCATTAGTACTTTTTGTTTTCCAGTGCAAATGCCTAAAGATTCTTAAATCCAGATGCACAGTCCTATAAGATATCCTGATTTATGAAAAATTTCAATCTCATAAAAAAAAAAGATTTCTCAAAAAATCTTCATTTTACATCTTAAGAAAATGTTATGTGACCTGTGCATGTTTTAGATATTTGTACTTGAAAAAAGACAATTCAAGACATTCTGCTCTGATTTAAGATATTTTAATGCTCTAATTTGTGGAAAGTTAAATTAAGACTTTTTAAGATCCACAGAAAGCGATTTGTTAAATAAGATCGCCTGGGTAAACTTTGAGAAAAATGTCCTTAAGTACTTTTACTCGAGCGTTTTAATCTATACATTTCAGTACTTTTTAAAAGATTTGTACAATCGAAATGTAGCTAGGAATGTTTTCTATAAATTTTATTCACAATCTCTAATGTCAGATCCAAGAATGACTATCAGGACTAATTTTAATAGATCTTCATCTAATAGGAGTTAAGGAATACGTGTTGAATGAAAATCACAAAAGGCAAAATATTTAGATTTAAAAAAAAAAAACATCTTTTAATGTATAAAACAGATTTTAAAAAGCCAATAATGAAGCCCAAACCTCACAAAACCATCCGTAACCCAGCTTAAAACAAAAACCATGATTACATTTCCTTATCCCACAACATTTAACACCCCCTCCCCCATTAACTATCATGAATATAGTAGGTCAAACTCTAATCATTGTTATGTTAAACTACGATTACCAAACATGACCAAACAAATGGAGAAACGTAACAAAAGCAACTGCTCTCCCAATGCTGATTGCCGTTTTCTATACAAAGACAGAATCGAATATCAATGCATTTTATACGGTTTTCTGCTGGCCCTTCTTTCCAATCAGTGACTTGTGGATGTGTGGAATCACACCTGCAAAGAAAGACACAAAGACATGCCATTAAAATAATCAAAGCTACATTTTATAACACCATGCACTCAAAAAAATAATCTGGATTTAAACGAAACTGACCTCCACCAGCAATAGTAGCTTTGATAAGCGAGTCCAACTCCTCATCACCACGGATGGCCAGCTGTAAATGCCTCGGAGTGATACGCTTCACCTTCAGATCCTTGGAGGCATTACCAGCCAACTCCAAAACCTGTGGATATGACGAGGAATGGGTTTGAAAGAGGTGACATTTCCTTTATAGAAGCATTAAAGACTAAACCAGCCAACAATCTGCCACGATGACATCCAACAGGCTTGTTTAACAAACTCTGCCAAAATAAACTCATCACCTCAGCAGTCAGGTACTCCAAGATAGCGGCGCTGTACACGGCTGCTGTAGCTCCGACGCGACCGTGGCTGGTGGTTCGGGTCTTCAGGTGCCGGTGGATACGACCTACAGGGAACTGACACAGAAAAACAATCACATACTCAATATCACTCTGTTAAAATCAGCAGCAGTTGTTTATTTATTTTATCTGGAATTTGTACCTGCAGACCAGCTCTTTGTGATCTGGAGACTGCTTTTGTCTTGGCCTTTCCACTGTCCTTTCCAGCTTTTCCTCCTGCCTGCAGAAGCACAACAAAAGGGACTTATTAGTTAAAAGCCTGATCGAAGTTGTTGCCAGTGTAAACATTGCTTTTTTTTAATCAAATCGAAAAAAAGCGAACCTGTAAATTATACACTGATGCTTGGATTCATTAATAATATAAGTATTTAAACAAAAGTACTAATAAAGCAAAGTAGATTCATTTTTTTTTGGCGTGTCCAAACAAAATTTAGCAAAATGCTTCGACGAGAGTTGGCACTTATTTATAAACATAAACGTTGCGTTAATTTAAAATATTGCCATATTCCACCAGCGCTGCATTCGAATTATTAATTGCACGCATTGCTTTACGGTCTCTATGATTCGTTTTTCAAAATAATGCATCAAATTCACTCTAATCCATGATTAGCGCTCTTTCACCAAAACACTGCAAACCTACAAACACCGCGAGCTTATTATAAAACAATCACGTGCACAAAATTAAAGCAAGGCACTATTACAATTAACACAAAACACAGCCGTACGAGCTAAGCTTTATTTTAGTAATTAGAAAATAAAAGCTTTCTTTACCATGTCGCCAGATGAGCTTCTTCTCTTTTCGCACGAAACGGAGGGAAAACACAATGATGCCCACTTCGGCGTTAGCGCGGTACGTTCCAGAGCGATAACCAATCAGCGAGCTGCGTCTTGGTTTGAAACATAGGTTCTGTCCAATCACAGGACTTGTCTATAAGGTTTTTTTTTTCTCGGACCACCAGCGCGCACTAGTCTTGTGCGCATGCGTGCTGGCGTCATCATTCAGTACATTAAAACCGATTAGAAAAACATAAGTATTTTTTAATACGGTGACGAGATTGGCAATATTCCGATCAAAATAATTTCTATAGAATAGTAATTTGCATGTTATTGTGCATCGTATTCCGTTGTAAAAGCTACAATGCAAAGCATATAAATAGTATCATTGAGCACGTTTTGTCTCTGTTCAGCTTCCTTTTTTCAACACTAAAATTTTAAAAGTGCCCTTTTTGTTGTGCAAGCTTATCACTGTTTTATGACTGATGGCCAGGGTAATGTTTGACTAAAGGAGAACAAAAGAGGATCTGAAATAAAACAAACAGGATTCTGAAAACTGGAAAGCATGCACAGTTTTAATCTTATTTCCTTATTTCTACATTTAAGGCTCATATCAATAGTTGTTCTTCATCCTATTTCTCTCAGTTCTTTTCAGATTTATGTGTTTAACAGCAGTTAATTGATCATAAAGAGCATTTCTTTCACCTGGTCGCATTTAAAATTATTTAAATATACAGTAATTAACAAATAAATAATGAAGAAACAAACAAACAAACAAACAAACAAATAAATATGTAATTTTGCCTCCTATAGGGAGTGTTCCAGAAAGCAGGTTATGTTTAAGGGTATGCGGATAAACTATACATATATGTATATATATACACACACACACAAACACACACACACACACACACACACACACACACACACACACACACACACACACACACATATATATATATATATATATATATATATATATATATATATATATATAAATATATATATATATATATATATATATATATATACATACATACATACATACATACAATTATTGAGGGGTGGCAACATATGGCAGACGTATATGTACTGAATTTAGTCACAGTTCTCACAGTTTGATGATAAATATATGTGATAAATATATCTTTTTTAAAGTAGGCTATATTTTACTGTGCTATTTCATACATAATTTATTCGAGTTAGACCAAACTTTTATTTTGGTGGGTTGTAACCAGAGTTTCTGTGTTTTTTAATTAACTATTATTATTAGCTATTAAGCCTACTTGACGTATAGCATACTCTACTGTGCAATAGTACTATATTTCTGTTTGAATGTCTTCAAGTTATACCGAGATTTTTTTTTGACAGGTTGTCATAAAGACATTGCAGTTTCTGTCAGTTTGTGAATACGATGAATGATGATAGTTTTATCAAATGAAATGGTAAAATCCTCTCATAGTACGCTGACGTGCACATGTAGCCTACATCATGCGTCAATATAGTGAAGAGTTTAAAACACTACGCGTGCTTCAGTGTGTGTGTGTGTGTGTGTGTGTGTGGTATAGCACACATTCCCAGAGACGTGTATATCAACACCTTCAGGGCCACTGCTGGCCAAATGGGTGTCCTGAGCAGGATTGTATTGTTGTTCCCCCCTTCCTCAAATATGATGATGAAAAAAACACCTATAGGGTGAAAAAAGAACTTTAATCAAATAAAAAAGTAAATGAATAAATTGTATTATTTACAAATCATAATTGTAGCTCTCGACATTTACCTATGGCTATAACTTTATTATGACTCTAATTTATTTTATAGTCTCAAGCATTCAGAAATTATGCAAAAGGAAATTAAGCAGTTTTACTATGATAAAGGCATGGTTTATTTTTGTAAGGGTTGTGATATGCACGTTTTTTTTTGTTGTTGAAGAAATTATAAAGGCTGTGTCATCTATATCAAAAAGGTGGCCAAAAATGAAAGATTAAGTGAATATTTGAATGAAATGTTTGGTCAGTAGCCTAAACAAGGATTTGATCATCCTGTAAGTGTAACAGCAGCAATTACATGGCATTTGTAATAATGTATACATAAATTTTTTATTTTGTATTTGCCTACATTTTGTATTGTAACAGTGTTATATTAACCAATTGTTACTGCCTCATTATTTTTTTATATAATGCATTTTAAGTCATTTTACAGGCTATTGATGGCTTAGGTCTGTTTTTATAGCAACAACAACAACAACAAAATATTACAGTATATAAATACTTTGTAAATTATTATTTGAAGTAACAAAACCATGGTTAATTTGCAGTTACCATGGCTACAAAAAAAATATTTGTTGTGCTATTGTTAAAACCATGGGTAATTTTCGTAAGGAAACCTAAAAAAAAAGAAAAACTTTCACAGTTATGTTCCTGAAAGTGATAAACAGGCCTAATTTTTACCTAAATTTATACTTTATTTTAATATATATTAAAAATGTATAAGGTGTGCATTGTAGCTGACACCTAAATGACAACATTATTGAGCTTTAAATCTGCGTTTGAGCCCATGTGAAAGAGTAGCATAATTTACATATGATTTACAGATTATTTTAATAAATATCAAACATTTAATTCATTTGTGCATTATAGCTGACACGTACATGAACAATTACAGTTGTTTTATGACTATAAGTCATTCCCATCAAATGCTACTGACGTTAGAAAAGTGTATACCAATATCGCATGTAACTTTAGAGACGGTCCCTAAAGAGACTCGTCCAACGTCCAACGTCAAGCCAACTTTATCTCCAACTTTTAACTTTATCTGTTTTTTTTTTTTTTACTTTTAGTTTTCTTTTCTCTTCGCTGGATTGGATTCATCCATCAATTATAAACATTCAGCCGCAAACATGCGAGCGGTCGCGAGCGCGGATGGGAGAATGGAGCTAGTTTTTTTTTTTTTTTTTGGAGCAACTGGGACATTGGCCTAGGCAGATTGAGTCCGTTCGGGAGTTCGTAGCGGGATCGCGAATCATTTGAGTCAGTTATGGGGATCGCGAATCATTTGTGTCAGTTTGGGAGTTCAGAGCGGGATCGCGAATCATTTGAGTCAGTTCGGGAGTTCGGAGCGGGTTCGCGAATCATTTGAGTCAGTTTGGGGATCGCAAATCATTTGAATCAGTTCGGGAGTTCGGAGCGTCTTCGCGGATCATTTGAATCAATTCGAGAGTTCGGAGCGGGTTCGCGAATCATTTGAGTCAGTTCGGGAGTTCGGAGCGGGATCGTAAATCATTTGAATCAGTTCGGGAGTTCGTAGCTGGTTCGAAAATCATTTGAGTCAGTTCGGGAGTTCAAAGTGGGTTCGCAAATCATTTGAGTCAGTTTGGGGATCGCAAATAATTTGAATCAGTTCGGGAGTTCGGAGCGGGATCGCGAATCATTTGAGTCAGTTTGAGAGTTCGGAGCGCGATCACGAATCATTTGAGTCAGTTTGGGAGTTCGGAGCGGGTTCGCGAATCATTTGAGTCAGTTTGGGAGTTCAGAGCGGTATTGTAAATTTTCTAATTGGCCATAACCTTAATCCGCCCCTGTAACAAGGTAATGTTCATTTCATTTTTATATGTTTATATTATTTTACTGTCATCTCACACATATTATTATATAATAAGATATTTCTTATAATATAATTAACATCAAACAAACAATATCATTCTTTTTCTCAGTGATTAAAAGATTAAAAAAGAGAAAAAAAAAAGAAAAATGATTGGCACAACCATATTTTAGGTGGCGATATCCAGTAAATGATCACTGAATAAAGGGTGAAGAAAGAAGCAGCATGGTGTGCTTTTTCTTAGCTTCGGTTTCCATGGTGACTCGTGTTAACCTGTTTTTAGACAGGGTTGATTTTAATCAACCAAGAGTTCAGAGTATATGTTATGATAAGTTAACCTTGCTTTCTTGAATATTCTGTTATATTAGATTCAATTTTATTGTCATTGGATATGTGAGGTACAAGGCAATTCAGAGGGCAGAATACAGTAATGAAACAGCTAGGGAAAAAGCTGTTACTGAGTCTGCTGGATCTGCTGGAGGTGTTTGCGGTCCAGGACATGTCCTCCGAGATAGTGGTTCCCAGGAACTTGAAGCTGGAGACACATTCAACAACTATCCTGTTAACCTGGATAGACTCATACATGCTTTCTTTCTTCTTCCTGAAGTCCACAATGAGTCTTACTGGTGTTAAGGAGCAGGTTGTTGTCAGCACACCATGCAGCCAGGTGCTGTACCTCTTCCCTGTAGACAGTCTCATCCTTGTCTCTGAGGAGGCCAATCATTGTGGTGTCATCAGCAAACTTAATGATGGAGTTTGATCCATGCAAAGGCTTACAGTCGTGAGTGTAGAGGGAGTACAGGAATGGGCTCAGCACAGAGCCCTGTGGTACGCCGGTGTTGAGTGTGATGGTGGTGGAGCAGGTCTGGCCTGACCGAACATGCTGAGTCCTGTTGGTCAGAAAGTCCATAATCCAGCTGCAGAGGGTGGTGTTAATGTCCAGGTCTCCAAGTTTTGTCGTCAGATTGGAGAGAATGACAGTATTAAATGCTGAGCTAAAGTCAACAAACAACATCCGTACATATGCGTCCTATGTGCTCCTATTGCTACATTAATATACACCCCCGGGGTGTATTCCAGAAAGCACAATTAACTAACCATCTGTTAAACCCTGAGCTCTCAGTTGATTAACCTCAAACTTTGCTTACCTGAGGTATGTGATTCCAAACATTTGTCCAGGAGTTAGTTCATTCAACACAGAAGGTTCTCAAGACATTCTCAACAGAGAGACGAATGGACGAGTCACTATGGAAACGTGCATGCTTCTTTCTTCTTCTTTTGTTCAATCAATGGATATTTTGTAAATTTACTACCATAATTATATTAAACTTAATTTTTGATTAGTAATTTGTATTGCTAATAATTAATTTGGACAACTTTAAAGGTGATTTTCTCAGTATTTAAATTTTTTGACTCCCTTAGATTACATTTTTCAAATAGTTGTATCCCTGCCAAATATTGTCTGATCCTGATATCCTAATATTTATACAGCTTTCAGATGATAAAAAATGTAAAATTACACTTAAGGCTGGTTTTGTGGTCCAGGGTCACATAAGATAAAAAAGGGTCAGTTATTCTGGAACAGGATGGTCTTTTTGATCCATCTCTCTTTTCTTTTTATTTGTGGACAGTGGAGGGCGTTATAGTCCACATTTATTGTTTTCAATTTGATTTATTATTTTACAGGGTTGTTCAGTATAGGCTATATATTAATAAACACATTTCATCAAAAGAAAATGATTCAATTGTCGTTTTCTGTCATAAACGACAGCAAAAATACACCAAAAAAAATATAAAAGTAAACAGATTCTGAATTCTTTTGTGTGTTAATTATGATGCCTGTCAATGTTTATGTAGGTCTAGATTTTCTTTTTTTATGTTTATAATGTTTCCCCCAAATAGTCAAAAGGAGAACAAAAAAGGTAACAATGTAGGCTATGGACCAGTGGTTCTCAAACCTGACCTGGAGTACCCCCAGTCCCCAATCTCCCTCATCTATCACACCTGATTCAACTCATCATCTCATTAGTGGAGACTGCAAGACTTAAACTGGGTGTGTCAGATATAGGGAGACATACATATGTGCAGTGCTGGGGGTACTTCATGGAGAGGTTTGAGAACCACTGCTTTAGACCAATGGACAGACCGTGAAACACAAAAGGCATCAAGGGTCATATATTAACAGATACTTGAAGGATATTTATTAAAAATATATTAATAATAAAACATATATGCTAAATTTTTTCACTAATTAAACTTTCCATAATTTGTTATTAATATTTTATCTCAGATCATTGGACTTTTCATTAAGAATCAAGAGTTGTTTGCTGTGACCAGTGAGCAGGGAATATGACATTAGTTGTGATGTAATTTTGAAGCTTAAAGTAGAAAAAAACTTGTGCTAATATTTCTGGGGATTCAAGACACTGTATGCAAGGATGAGCAATCGTAATAGGTGAATTATTATAGCGAGTTGTCTCTTTTACTTAGAATTAGGCAATGAGATATCAATGAAAAATGATTTCATATTCATTAAATTGTATATTATTATAATCATGCTATGCTATTATAGTTAATTCTAACTTTCACTTTTTTATTGGAATGAAGAATTGCGAAACGTGCTGGACAGAGCGATAATTAAAAATAATTTGCAATCATTTGAACACACACATATACACACAAACAAAGAAAAAAACGTAGTATTCAAACAATTACATGCTGGTTACTTGTGTATCGTCATCTACAATTAAAAACGATTCACGAGGGATAATTATTTGACAATCACTTGCATGCATCACACTGAACTCGGGAATTAAAGACCTACGTCACGTTTTACGTCATCCCTCACATAAAGTCGAATTTCAGCTGATCTACAGTCAGCGTCTACGTCAAAGCTCGTCTTTCAAAAGTGGGAAACCGGCTGATCCTGGGTCAGATTTTAAAATAAAATACGCAGAAATACTTAGCACTTCACACAACTCTCAGCCTATGCAAATTGTTGTTGATAACATCGTGGCGTATGTATTTTTATAGGAGATAGAATTTCATAAAATTTAAAGTATTCGTTTTTTAAATATTAATAGTCCAATAGCTTACTGTCTTGTTAGTTTTATATTATTTTATATTGTTACGATATAAACATCAAATGCACGTCATATTTGTATCACTTGTATTGCAGTGTTGCGCTGGCAGAACAAAGCAGCCAATTACTTTTATGATATAAAAAAATATTATGTTTTTGCGTTCTCCTTCAAAGCGTTAGCTGAGCTCCAGAAGGACAGGAAATGCCTGCACAGGAGGAGGAAATGTCTCTGACCAATGGAGCCCGAGCGCACCTCCCTCACGCCCCGAATGACAAGCGCGCAGACCTATTAATGACCCCGCGCGCGCACGCCGCCTGTTATTGGCAGATATGAGGCCAATGCTGTGGTGCTGAGAGCAGTGCGTCGTGCATGCAGGAGAAGGACGGAGAGGAGCGTTTCTCTGAGGGAGAAGTTTGATGGAGGTGCTGAAGATGGCGGATGGAGACAGCGGGAGCGAGCGCGGGGGCCTCCAAAACGTCCAGCGGGAGCAGGAGACCCAGGAGCTGGCGTCCAAGCGCCTGGACATCCAGAACAAGCGCTTCTACTTGGACGTCAAGCAAAACGCGAAGGGCCGCTTCATTAAGATAGCGGAGGTGGGCGCCGGGGGCTCCAAGAGCCGCCTGACTCTTTCCATGTCCGTGGCGGCCGAGTTCCGCGACTATCTCGGGGATTTCATCGAGCATTACGCCCAGCTGGGGCCGAGCAGCCCGGAGCAGATTGCGCAGTCGTCCGGCGGCGATGACGGCGTCCCGCGGCGGGCTCTGAAGAGCGAGTACTTGGTGCGTGAGAACCGCAAATACTACCTCGACTTGAAGGAGAACCAGCGCGGAAGGTTCCTGCGCATCCGCCAGACCCTCAACCGAGGTCCCGGCTTCGGCGTCGGGGGAGGGGGCGGTCCCGGAGGCAGCGTGCAGGCCGGCCAAACCATCGCGCTGCCGGCGCAGGGCTTGATCGAGTTCCGAGACGCTCTGGCAAAGCTCATCGACGACTACGGCGGGGAGGACGAGGAGCTCAGCGGGGGGCCCGGGGCCGCGGTGGCCTACGGCGAGCTCCCAGAGGGCACATCCATCATGGTGGACTCCAAGAGGTTCTTTTTCGACGTCGGCTCCAACAAGTACGGCGTGTTCCTGAGGGTCAGCGAGGTCAAGCCCAGTTACAGGAACTCCATCACAATCCCCTTCAAGGCCTGGGGGAAGTTCGGAGGAGCCTTCAGCCGCTACGCCGAGGAGATGAAGGAGATCCAGGAGAAGCACCAGGATAAGGTGAACGAGAGGAGAGAAGAGTCCGAGGGCGAGGACGTGGACGACGACTGACCCCAGGAGATGTGTGGAACAAGTGCATGAACTGAACTCAAAATAGCCTACTAAAATATTCATCCGAGAGAAAAATAGATCTGTGAAGTTTCAATGTGGTGAGGTTTTGGGTGGGGGGGGGGGGGGTCGTCTATTATTGAAGCCATGGGGCCAAGGATGTCTCGTGGGTTTTGATTTATTTCTGATGCTGCCCTGTCCTGTGAAACCAGCTGGTTTAATTCTCTTGGTTAGCAATTAAACCTTTGTTACATCAGCGCTAAGGCTGCTGAATTATGATAAAACCAGGCTATAAGGGTGCATACTGTCCAACATATTTTTAGAGGAGATACATTTATATATATACAGTATAGATATAACCGTCACTGGCCATGGTGTGTTTCCTATAGACGCAGCATGAGTCTTTCTAAACCTACATCAGAAGTTGTGTTCTCAGATGATTTTTTCCCCTTTTATAGACCGATGTTCCCTAAGTTATTATTTTAGGCTTTTTTTTTGTTCTCGCATCAACATGAGTTTTATTTGGCCAACTTGATTGAGCGTCGAAATATTTTAAATTAAGATTTGGAGCAGCTTGACCCCTGATTTTGTGTTTGTGTGTCTCCGCTGCTCATGGCGAGACTTTTTAAAGTCATAATCTGACTTCTTTACAGGCATAATTGATGGAAATGATTGCTTTATGGTGTTCTATCTTGACACTATGGACCGGTGGGATATTTTGGTTTTGGGGTCAACATACAGAAAGCTTAGTTTTTTCAGACTTGGGTCCAAGTGCCCTCTGAATATTTAAGGATAGATCGCTTAAATCAACAGACATGTGATGTGATATTAGTTAATATAATAAGAAACGAGCTAAATGGGCGAGTGTATTTTCACCCCATCCCCTTTTGCGTTGTCTTTAACTTTAATGTGAGATTGTTCTTTATCAGAGAATACGTAAACAAACCAGCATATTTTTGAATACACAAAGTAAAAAATTATATATAAATGAAAGAATTATTTAAGCTCAAGAAGCTAATTTTGTAAAAAAGATAAATTAGCTGGGATTGGAAGACTGTCCAGTGTATTTTTTTTGTGGAAGACTAGAACGTATATGAGATTAGCCTTGCGAAAAACGTCACCCTCCCAAGCTCCTCCCACATCCTTTTTGAGTTTACAGCATGCACTCCGTTATGTTACGTTCTTTCTACGCGATTAATATCAAAAGTCTTTTCGGTGGTCTCCATTTCTGTGCATGCCCGTCTCTCATTTGCCTTTTTATTTAACTTATTGCTTTCTCTTGCGTAGTATCTGCAGCTATATTAATGCAATATTTTTTGTTTAGCCTTTCACCAAAAATGTTACTAAATTAACCAAGTAGACCAGTAGGTTATGATGGAGAAAGATTGTTAACTTTAAACACATTTCATCCATGCACTTTACTAAAAACACAAAATCCGATACGCTTGCATCCACGGCGAAGAATTTAAGATTTTTTTTAATTTTTTTGGGTGCAACAGTGATTTGTAAAGCCTCCTTTGACCTGTTTTGTGTTAAATGGCAGCTGTTGAAGTCGTGTGTTCTGCTGTGATCTTTCCTAAAATGCAAGACAGACGAATTGCATCCTCTGTCATGAAATATTTTCACACATTCTTATCTGTTGGCTGCAGAATTGTTAACGGATGCCAGTCTCTGGACTCGTTTTCTGTACTTCCACGATTGCAGCAGCTGTTTAGCTGACTTAGCAGGCCTGTTATTTAATGCTAGAAGCATGAAGAGGGTGAACATTCCTGCCCTGGCGGCCGTGGATTCAGCTGTGCCATTTGCTCTATAGTGTGGCGAGGCACAAGGGCCCGATTGTTGAGCCGATTGCATGCTCCTGCAAATGTTATTACATCAGCAGACTGCATTCGCTACACGTGACGGTGGGCCGTAGAAGCCGTCATTTGGTATTGTAACGTGTAGCATACAGCGTTTTCTGCGTTACCTTAAAACTAAAACAGGCCTTTGATTTGGCATCCGTGCCTGAACGGCAATAGAAAGCGTGACACAGCAGCTGTTGGCAGGACATTCTTGCGTTTCCCCTCCTTCCTCAGCTGCTGTTTCGGGTTGCTCCTCTAAACTGAGCATTTGTAGACGGGAGGCATCAATTGGGACTCGACGGGGCTGAGTTGGCTTTACAACACGACTCGCTGTTCAAGCTCGCTTTAGGAAGGAGACCTGTCATGTGTTTAGCACTTTGTGGTTACGCTGACGCGTCTAAATCAGCAGCATTTGTAGATCACGTGTGCATTCATTTAGATTGTATAACCCATCAGTACTATTAGTGAATGTGTCATGTTGAAGAACTCAAAAAGCCATTTCAAAGCCGTTTTCTTCACTTTGAAGGGGTATAGATGCATTAAAACACTCTAGGCTGTTAAATTTCAAAGTGGAGTTTAATATATCGCAGCACTTTTTTTTTTTTTCGTTTAACCTGTCCATTTAAAATATGAAATTGGGCACAAATCTCTTGCAGAACACCAGAAATGTATTTTCTTTCGACTGAACTTGGCTGTGTTTATTTCAGATGTATTAAATATATATATATATATAAATATATTTGTGAGAATATGTGCTGTAAAAGTTTTGGTTTCCGCCTTAATGTCATTTAAAAAAAACCACGTCAGGGACAGGAAGCAATACTCATCCAGAAGTTAATTTCCTGTCGGGCTCGTCGCCCACTCTCACAATCGGCCGATTTGTCTTCCTGTTTTCTGAGGTTGGGATTTGTGCAGTTCTGTGGGGCATCCGCACACTTTTCGAATGAACAATACCTCTGTACAACTGTATGAAAGGTTGGGAAACTTCTGATTGAATGTTCTGTTATTCCAGGTTACTCACCCGAGCTCTTAACAGCATCCATGTGTCAACCACGCTTTACCTGAACATACGCACAAGAGCAGCAATTCATAGAACAATCTTTATCGAAAGGTAGCTATTTTTTCCAGTATCTTATATGTTCAGCAGAGATTTTAACATCTGAATGCCCTCGTCTGGTTTAAACTCAGGTTCTTGGCATTCTCAGTATATATATATATATTTGCTCGATTAATTTTCTATCTGTTACTTGATACTGAAGTTACGGAGCGAGTTCATGTTTACTGCAGGACACTGTCAAGAGCTCAGGTCTCAGATACTCAAAGTATCTTCACCCATCCCATCAAAGCCCTGTCCCATAGACTGCCTCTATCAGAGCGGGCAGCCCTCCATTTTCCCCATGGTTAAACCTTTTTTTTTTTTTCTTTGGAGATTTACAAGTCTATATTTAGAAGATGCTATGTTTGTTTGTAACAGAAATAAAGGAAATTATAAATGATGGAAAGCAAACTGCTGGCCTGGCGGTGTTTTGATTATGTACATCGGTTGTGTTCACCAGTTTAAGTGTTGATTTTTAGTATTTATAGATTTTATTTGTATTTTGTTTTTATATTTTTAGTTTTAATTAAAAATTTTAGTAAGTGTATTATGTGAGTTTATTTTTAAAAATGATTATTGATCACTTTAAGTATTACTATATAGGTTGAATTTATTTTAGTTTTTATTTATTAATTACATAGGCATCATTTTAGATTTTTTTTTATGTAATATTTGTAGTTTTATTTCAGCTTTGTCAAAATATTTTTAATGGTTTAGTTAACAATAATAACCATTTAGTCTACATAATATAAAAATCAAACCTATTTTTTTTTAAAGTAAATCATTAATTAAAAAAAATTGTCTTCTAATAATAAACTTTATTCAAGATTTAATGACTTGTTTCAGAGTCACGCCACTCTGAAATGACTCCTAATTATTTTTCAGCTGCTCCTCTACAAACTCCTCCTTTCTGGTATGTAAGGTCCACTTTTCATGATATCAGTTGCTCATTTTTTTAAATAAATATTAAACTCTAAAATGGATTTCCATTTAAGGGACTAAAATAGGTTGCAAACACTATTCCAATTCTAAAAATCAAGTCATTTAAGTTTGTGCTTATTTTATGCAATTCATTTTTTTTAAAGGAAAAAAAAAAGCTTTATTTCTGAAATGACTTTCCTTGATTAATGGCCACACAGACTTTGGGTTAATATTCGCACATTAGCATGAACTATAGATAATTAGTTAGTTAATTCAGTAATTAACTGCAATGTGATGCCAGTTAATTGAATAATAAAAGTTACTGCAATAAAGCAATTAACTAGATTGTGGGTTACATTCATGCTTTTGAAAGTTAAATTGACCTTCAGTCACCAAAACCATTCTTTTTTTAAAGTTAAATATCTTTTTCATTTTATTTATTTTTTGTTAGTATGTCACATAATCTACACAACTGTTCAAACTTTTGGTGTAGCAACTCTCAAAAATAGAGTAAAAACCGTAATAATGTGAAATAATATTACCATTACCAACACTTTTCTACTTGAATATATTTTAAAATGTAATTTATTTCTGTGATGTAAAGCTGAATTTTCAGCATCGTTACTCAATCTGCTGATTTACTGCTCAAGGCACATTTCTTATTACTATCAATGTTGAAAACAGATGTGCTGCATATTATGTAGAAACAGTGATCTGTTCTTGCTCCAGATTCTTCAAAAGAATAGCAAACAAATGACACCGACAGATGTCCTTCCTTAATAAAAGTATTAAAACTGACCCCATATTTTTGAACGTTAAGTAAAAGCCTGACTTACATAACCTAAAAAGTGCGTGTGTAAGACATGCTGTAATGGTGATGTAAAAATTCCAGTGTGTCAGTATGTAATATACGGACATTGCTGCATCTCCAGCCACACAGATGCCTGCGGCCCATTTGGTGAACGTCATTGGCACGACAGTTATTCGTACAGGAGCTCACAGGAATGCAAGTCATCCCGTTTAAAGACTGGAGCGGATGCCAGGTAGGAATATGCTCTGTGTCCTGGCTGACCCTTAGAAAGTGCCCCGGCCTCACCCGTGGAATTAGACAGGGTGGCCCTGCAGACCAGGACGCGACGCAATGCTGAGGTCTCGGTCAGATCAGGCCCGGATTACTCCTGCTGTGATCACATGAGCATTCATTGGTTACGAAGAGTCGGCACTGTCTCTAAGCATTAAATGTGGACCAGATTTGGACACAAAACTGGACGGTCCGTCATCATTCTGATTTAGGTCATGGAGGGTGGGGTCACATGATATCATGAGCAAAAAGCCGTAATGTTGAAATGCTTGGGCTTAGGTTTTTCTCTGAATTAATGAAATGCAGATATGTCACGTTGGTCAGACTTCATGATGGTGCATCATTTTAAATGTCTTGTTCAAGATTATGAATGGGTTTGACTTATGATTAAGTTTATTATTCAAATGTATAATTATATACATTATATATGTGTGTGTGTATAAAATGAACCATTTTAATTTCATTGCTGATTGCAATCAAGGAAAACCTTAAAAAATATTTCTTTAAATAAAGTCAACATTAACTGAATATATATATATATATATATATATATATATATATATATATATATATATATGTGCATGCTTTTTTATAGCAAGTAATAAAAATGTGTTTTTAAATTGTTTTGGATTGTTAATAGTGGCAGCTAGCTAAAAATTATTTTTTGCTTTATTTTATTTAAGTTTTTCAATTTCAAGTAATGATTTTTTTTTAAAATTCTTTATTTTTAGTTAGTGACTATGAACCTGCTGCACATAATGCTGTTGACTTCACTTTGAGATGATGTCCTTGGAGAGCAGCACACACCGTTTGACTCGGTAAATGAACTGCTGCCTCTGGCAACCAGCTCGAGTTCCCCGGTGAGAAATGAACACACGAGCAGATGAGAGGACAGTGTAAAGAGGAGGAGGGAGGGGGCGTTACGTGATGGGGATTCTGTGTTCGCAGGAAGAAACCCTGATCCCAGCATGCTGCTGGGCTGGCAGGCTATATTTAGCTGGTGTTGCCATGTGCCTGGAATGCGAGACATACATTCTGCAGCGTGCGCATGTGAGCATGCAAAGGGCCTGGGGGAGGAAGAGAAGAGTCCCTGAAAAAAAAAATGATTACACTTTTCACATAATTTTAAATTAATGCCTCTCATATGGAAGGAGCCATATTATGGATTTCAATCCTTTGAAAATTTTAATGCTAAATAAAATTGCACATATGCACTCTTGTTTTTATGCAGAGAGCACAGAATGACCTGAAATATCTTTTAGGACACTCTGTTTTTTTGTATGCATGGGTTCAGCTCGTGCAGTTCAATGCAGCCACTGTGTGAAAAGGGAATCAGGTTGCTGCAGTGGGACCTGTAATAGAACAATTCAGTATTTCTCCAGGAACTTACAATGGAGGGCGGTTTGTGGGAGGAATCCTTTGACATTTAGGATAACACCCTGTTTGGCATGTGATTTAAAACTTTGTTCATGAAACTTCAGAACCTTTTGATGCAATCACCTGAGCCATAAATAGCAGTTGACAAGTTGATTGTTTTTAAAGGCATAGTTCACCCCAAAATAAAAAATACCTGATCATTTATTCACCCTCAGTTTATCCAAGATGTAGATGCGTTTGTTTCTTTATCAGAATAGATTTGAAAATGTATTATTACATCGCTTGCTCACCAGTGGATCCTCTGCAGAGTGAATGGGTGCCGTCAGAATGAGAGTCCAAACAGCTGATAAAAACATCACAATGATCCACAAATAATCCACACTACTCCAGTCCATCAGTAAATAGACTGGAGTGGTGTGGATTATTGTGATGTTTTTATCAGCTGTTTGGACTTTCATTCTGATGGCACCCATTCACTCTGCAGAGGATCCACTGGCGAACAAGTGATGCAATGCTACATATATCCAAATATGTTCCCATGATGAAACAAACTCGTCTACATCTTGGAAAAACTGAGGGTGAATAAATGTTCAGGTATTTTGTATTTTTGGGTGAACTATTCCTTTAATAAAATGTAATGAATCTCACGTGTCAAGCAGTCCATATGAAACATCTGCAGCACTGGTGTCTATCATTCATGGCTTTGATTTTAAATCAGCAATCATGTATCTGTTTAGGGACATGTGCAACCAACTGGGAAAAACCTTTGCTATTAAGAGCCCAGCAAATGCCATCTGGTGGCTCCCTCACAAAGAGCAGTCACTGCTGAAGTACAGCCACTGTCTGTATCAGAAGACAATACACTTATATATGTTCATGTAATATCATCCTCCATATTTGTATTCATTTAGATGGTACTCAAAGGTTCTTTAAAGATGGTATATGATAGTAATATAGCATAGTACTTTTTGTTAGTATCTTTCATGTTGGATATCTTCATTGTGTGAACTAAAAACTGTAAATAATGATATAATCAGTAACTCATGCAACTAATTAAAATGATTTAACCGATTACATTTACTTATTTATTTTTTCTTGGTAAAATAAAATATTGTTGAAATTCTTCTTATTAATTTTATTGTGAACAGGTAAAGCTGTAGGGCTGCATATGACATAATATATGAAAAAAGTAACCTATATATTATTTCATATAATGACATCTTGACGTTTTATGTACTCTATTTAAAAGACTTACAAATCGTCTGATATCAAGAATTTAAAGATCATTGTCATATTATGAACCGAGAGGAAAACTAGGCTAAGGCTTGTATTTCGATGAACTGTCTGTATGCAGTAAAATGTTTTTTTACCACATGGAGGCGCTCATGTCTAGTTTTCTAATTCTGTATCAAGACCAGAGAGAGTACAGCATGTCAAGAAATGAAAATTATTAATTTAATATTAACTTAATTTTACAATGTATTCAAATCTATTACTTTACAAAAATAATAATAATATCAATTGCAAATCAAAAACAAATATTTTTTTATGCATTCTATTATTATCACAGTTAAAAAATGAATTTGTTTTAAGGAATGATACCATTTAAAAATCTAATATGGGTTTATATTTACGTTTAATTTTGTCAACTCTCTTTGTCTGAGTTGCAAGATGTCAGGTCCAGTGTTGGGAAGGTTACTTTGGAAATGTAACTCAACACTGATTACTGTCAGACTTTCAGAATCCTTCTTCACTTGAATTGAGATTATACTAATTTAATTGTAAAGTAAAACCACCTCAAAATACGACTTTAGCAGCTCTTTTTACTTTGCAATCTTTTGAGGTTAATTATAATAATAATAATAAAACCGTCAAGGAATGAGCATGTGTCCTAATCTGGGTCCTCAATTCCTGAAACATTTGTGTCTCATATTTTAAATATGTATATGTGTCAAAATATTTACTTATGGACTTACCCCGGACCTAAACAGACGTTTGGAACGTCCCCTGTTTGCTGGGTATAGGGAGAGCAGAGGTGAAAGTAAAACATCATTATTAAAGAAAATGTTGTAGACAGAGATATATTTCTGCTGTGGCAAGTAACTCAGAAGAGTGGTCTAACAATACTAGGTGGTATTTTGTAGAAATGTAGAAAGACTTCAGTATAATTTCACTTTGAACATAAAATGCACATTGTTACTTTCAACCCCATCGTTTGGGACGAAAGTAACACAACAATTTAAGCTAGATTTTTTTTCTGTTAGTCTTATTTTTCTTAAGTATACCTGATTGTGACCTTGTTAATATGTAACTGCAAACATATTTTGTCCCTCTCAAAAACATCTGGATAAAACCAGACCTCTGTCTGTCTTTCTGAACCTCACTCAGACATATTCTTTTGGTATAATATGACATAAACATTTGTAAGAAATTACGCAAGACACAGAAATTCACAGTATAGCATGCACTGGAACAAAATAAATACTTTTTGTCACTGTAACTCCGGACATTTAAACTTTATTTAATTTTATACAGAAAAAATCTGAAAATTTAAACTTTAGGATGTTTTAAAGCACTAAATAACCTGTAGATTGATCTTTACACTTGAAACAAGAAAAACAACACCACTCATTAAAAAAATTACAGCTTCAATAATTTACTTTTTGTACTCGAAAACAGTTTTACTGACCTAACTTCGGGAAACGATGAGGAAATCATGTGATAGTTCTCAGCTCCATCAGGGATTGCATTCTGAATATCTGTTATAGCTGGGAATGCAAATGCAGAAAGAGGCTCGGAGAAAATTGCTTTGTTGTCAACTGCGTAAGTGTTTGGAAGTCAAAAAAACACTGGACAAACCAGCTTGACCCCTGTGTACTGTGTTAAAAATCTGAGTACAATCTTACTGTCAAATTAACCCAAATTAGATTTGATATGATACAATCAAAAATCAGGTAGTATGAGTAAATCTTTAACTAATTTGGTGTTCTCAGTCAAAAATGACTGGCCTTTTAAAAACTGCTTGTGAATCTCTCATTCCGCAATATTATAACCAGATCTTGGATTCGAGATTCTTGTTTGTTTTCTTTCAATTACTTCAGATATGAGCATCTGTCAGATGCATAAATGTAAATGTCACCCTCCTAAGAGAGTAGTTGAGAACCTCAAAATGCATTAAGAATATTATTTTAACCATAGAATTTGCCATCAAATTGACCCATAAACATAAAAAGTCACTAAATATGAAAAAAACAAAAAACATAGGTTAACCAGTATTTCTGACAATCTGGGTCAAACTGACCAGCAACATAACATTATGGTTAAGGTGGTCCTTCCAGCTCTAACCATCTCGACCAGCTATCAAACCACCAGAAGCCAGTTTCAGTTGCATAAAAGTTTGCTAATTGTACCTTCGATCACATTCTCCAAGAAGAAGCTGAGCAGCGAATCTTCACAAATCTTGCCAGGAGAGATTTCTTTGATGTGCTTCAGTCTTTCCACAGCAATGATGATGTTCACCACTTGTCTCATGCTGTGAGGATGCGAAGACATCTCCAGTTTGAAGTCCTCTTGTATGTCGCATTGGCATCTCTGGAGAAAAATAAATATGTTTTAGAAGACTTGATATTGATCTGCCATATCCATGAGTATATTTAACAGCAACTCACCATGCCGAGAAAATCTGGGCAGTCCATTTCATCAGAGTCAGCACTGTCAGAGTCTGTCTCGAATGCTCTGTTTAGGAAACAAACAAAATGCATCATTAGAGTAGATTCAAAGCTAGTTAAAGAAATATAAATATTCTGCTTCAATTACAGATTTGACTTTATACACATCATCTAGTCAAGAACTATTTAATAATGCATTCATAAAAATAATATAAATAAACAAGTGATACTTGAACAAGAAAACTATTTTTATATTTATTTATTTATTTATTAAATTCAAGACAGCATGACAACATTTTATTATAGTATTAGCATGTTTGAATGATTAGGGATGCAATAAAAAAAAAATGTATGATTAATTTTGATAATGAATGATTAATTTTTGATCTTGGTATTTCTGAATATTTCTTAAGGTCTTGACTACTCAAATTTTATATGGCTTGTCATAATGCAAGGATGCCATTAAACAGCTTATTACAGGCTTTTCAAAATAATAATAAAACAAAGTATTAAACAAAAATGTAGAAGGTTAAATACAAGAATATGAGCCTTTTGTTTTGTTCAGCAACAATTGTAATTATGCAGTTGGTTTTTTGTGGTCACCGCTTTTGCAATACTGTGATGTAACTAAAGTTTTCAAAAAGTATCCGAATTTGCAACAGTTTTGAACTACACATGGGATTAACATAAGAAAACAATTATTTATGAAATTGAAAACATAGTGAGTTAAATATTACCCATGTGACAACTAGCCCCGGTCACAACTGACACCAATCTGTGCAGAAAAAACTTCTACACACTTATTAAGATTTACTTGTACTTGAAAGAAATTTAAGACTTACAATACCTGCAGTGTTATTTTGTTGAGTGATCCCTGAAAAGACAGAGACTTACTCAAGCCCCACTGCAAGAACCAGATAACAGCCCATAAAATCACATCACATCAGCAGTGGCCAAGAAACCTCGGACTCAATGAATTAATTTTCTATCATGCAGACTTCAGGTAGTGAGTGTGGGTCAGACCACCTCCAACATCATCACACCGAGCACAGGAGTCCCACAAGGGTGTGTTTTGAGCCCGCTTCTCTACTCGCTCTACGCATAGGTTACTGAGGATTTTTAGGTCAGCTTACATCTGTGATCTCTAACTGGGTTCATTTGCTGGCTTCTATGGCTGAAGTACGCTGTGTTTTCCCACCTGGGGTGTTGTAATACTAATGGGTAATTTAATCAGTGGGCTGATTCACACAGACCAAAACAAAAACAAAACACAAAAGGCACATTTCAATGTAGAATAACTAGCTGTAGCATTGTTTTTTTTGGAAAAAGAAGTATGTTAACTTGCTTCCTAAATATCGGCAAACATATTATGCTATTTTTATGTTTTAGAACATTCAAAAATATAACATACAGCACCTTTAATATTATATTATATATTTTTTTCTTCATTTTTAGTCATTTAAACACTGCCTTAAAGGTCCCATGACATGGATTATTTCCTTTTCTTTAAATGCTTTTTAATGTTTCCTTAGGTGTATTTATATTGTTAGTTTGATTTTTACATTTAAAATTTAGAAATAAAAAGCATTTTTAGATCCTGATATTAGCCCTCTGGCTTGAATGCTCTGTTTGAAGGGGCGTGTTTGCTGCGAGACTCCCGAGTAAACCACAACTGTTGTGATTGGCTGACATCTTTGCATTCGAAATGCATATTACATGTGAAACCCCTCTCAAATATATATATATATATATATATATATATATATATATATATATATATATATATATATATATATATATATATATATATTTTACTATTACAGCTGTCGAGATTAACGAATCGTGGAAGTGTTGATTATATATTTATTTTTTCGATCTTTTCCCCATCACATGAAAGGCTGCAGTGATGAGCATTGAGTAGACAGAGTCTGTTTATCACGTGAATGCAGTGATCTCGTCATAATTGCAACACGTTTTCTCTCACAAAATGCTTTCACCACAGCTAACAGCAAACACATGAATACAGTAAGAGCTCCGTTCATTGTAACGGCAGTTTGGGCAAGTGTGCAGATATACTCGCGATGTGTAACAGCTCCGGAAAAAAAGCGAGCCTTCTTTGATCGCTCTCTGTAGTTAAATCACAATTTAAATAACAGATTTGTTTCATGCTACTAAGAGAAACAACGTGAAGTTGATCGTTTAGTCACTGGCTTGATTCACTGATGCATAAACAGTATTAAACGATTTAGAAAGAAAGTCTGTGTGAACTTGAATGATTAGCTACACATCAGAAATCACTGATCACAGATCAGGCATTAATGAACACTGTTACTCACTGTTTGTGCCGGTGCTGTCGAATCCATATCATAAAAGTCTGTTTGTAACGCCTGTGCTGACATTGCGACTGAATTATATGTAAATATTTGGGCGGGCAAAGCAGAGAAAGGGGAGGTAACAAATCTCGTTACAACGTCACAACGAGGAGATTCAGCCCGTTTGAGTTTCCATTTTCCTTAAAGGCAGAGAAAGATAGAAAAATCTCAGTTTACACCGATTCAAATTTCTAGAAACTTGGGGAGCATATACAGGCCAGGGGAACTCATATTAATGTTAAAAACCTCAGAAAGTGAAATTTTCATGTCATAGGACCTTTAATAATTGCCTGTTTAAATGAAACTATGACAAAGAAATATTATTATAGCATAAGTGCTGAATTACTTTGCTGATTCAGACTTTAAGAAACCTCACCTAATGAACTTTTTTTAAAAACAGGTCACGAATCAAACGTTCTGGATGAATTAATGACCTCTTGTGACGAGAAAGTTTGAGAATGTCCACAATTGGGTTATTATGAAAACAAATGCTTCAGCAGAGAGGGTTTTTGGGGTCTAGTTATGCAATCCCCATTCACTCGCTTTAAAATAAATTCCCTCTTTTAAAAAACATTGGGGCTACAATTGTCCAGCAGAATTTCTGCGTTTATGAAACTTCCTCATATAGCTTCTGCAAAATGCTGGTATAACATGCCACTTTACATTATGAGAACACATGACATGAAAGCCAGTTCATAAGAACAGCTGAGGTTGCATTAGCGAGCAAGTGATGCAATGCTACATTTATCCAAATCTGTTCCCATGATGAAACAAACTCATCTACATCTTGGAAAAACTGAGGGTGAATAAATGTTCAGGTATTTTGTATTTTTTGGTGAACTATTCCTTTAATCAAATGTAATGAATCTCACGTGTCAAGCAGTCCATATGAAAAATCTGCAGCACTGGTGTCTATCATTCATGGCTTTGATTTTAAATCAGCAATCATGTATCTGTTTAGGGACATGTGCAACCAACTGGGAAAAACCTTTGCTATTAAGAGCCCAGCAAATGCCATCTGGTGGCTCCCTCACAAAGAGCAGTCACTGCTGAAGTACAGCCACTGTCTGTATCAGAAGACAATACACTTATATATATATTCATGTAATATCATCCTCCATACTTGTATTCATTTAGATGGTACTCAAAGGTTCTTTAAAAACGGTATAGTAATATACCATAAAGTATCTTTCATGTTGGATATCTTCATTGTGTGAATTAAAAATTAATTTAAAAAAGTAACCTATATATTATTTCATATAATGGCATGTTTACATTTTATGTACTCTATTTAAAAGACTTACAAATCGTCTGATATCAAGAATTTAAAGATCATTGGCACAATATGAACCGAGAGGAAAACTAGGCTAAGGCTTGTGTTTCTCATGTATTTCAATGAACTATCTGTATGCAGTAAAATGTTTTTTTTTTTTTTTTTTTACCACATAGAGGCGCTCATGTCTAGTTTTCTAATTCTGTATCAAGACCAGAGAGAGTACAGCAGAGGGCGCTGTGACCTGTATATATATATATATATATATATATATATATATATATATATATATATATATATATATATATATATATATATATATATATAAAGAGTTATTTTACCAAGCATAAATTTGAATTATACATTTGTAAAGTTTCAGTATATTTCCCAACCTCGTATTTCTTAATAAATTGTCAATGTTTAATATGCCATTTAATCGATTATTTGGGGGCGATTCAGCTAACGTAACATGCAATGTAAATGACATTCCATAACAAAGAATAAGTGTTCTGTTAATTGGGTTTATCCAACCAGTGCATTAAAATGTATAAATGCAGTTGATTTATGCTGTTAAGAGCTAAGCACAAGATTTAACTTTTTCCCTTTTGTGCACATGTGACTTATTTGTTAGTGCACTTTGGTATTCTGTTATAATTATATGATAGTCTTAAGTAAAATACAACTTTTCAGTGCAGAATCTTGTTCGAAAGAAGCACAGTGAAGAAGTCGTTGTTTTAATTAACTACACAACACCAAGTAACATCCATGTCTTGTTTATTCAAAAATACAAATCAGTGCAGTGTAAAACAATTCTCATTTTAAAATAAATTATAATATATATCAAACATTATGGCAGCAGATTCCAAGAGTTTTTGAGTAGGTTAAGGGTTCCACAAAAGTCCCAGAGACGTTGGAAAATAATAATAATAATAACAATAACAATAATAATAATAATAATAATAAATATAGAGCTCTCACCCTTTGGGCTTGAGCCCTAGAAATAAATAAAGCTGTTCAAAATGAATTTACCAATCCCAACACATTTAGAGCATAGAAAAAGACAACAACAACAACAACAAAAACAACAAAAACTGATCAATACATCAGTACATCAGCTCAGGCATTTTTGCAACCCTGAATAAATCCAGACTATAAACTGTACTTGGTACATACTCTCTGAAAATGTGTTTCTGGATCAAGTCCGGATTAGTTTTTGATCCTCAAGTGTGAAGTCTAGGATTCGTTCAGTTGGCCTCTGGTACATTTCCACCTTCTCCCAGTCGTCAAAAGCGGTGGTAATAAACCATCCAGGAAATTTAACAGATTCAAAAGTGTTGTAAGCTGTACCCGTCTCTTTCCTGAAGAAGAGGAGGCTGTCGTTTCCATTCGGGTCATCAGTTTTAATGGTGTTCAGAGGGCCTTTGACCTCCTAAAACAATAAGAAAAATGTTTAAATCCTCATTTTAGGATGTGGAAAACATTTTTTTAGGGAAGTTTAATGTGTTTGTGCTGCACAAACCTTCAAGATCAGAGCGGGGGAAGAACCGTCTGACTGGGTACAAGCAAGGTAGAGGTTGCTGTTGGAAATTTCCAGACACACAGGCTGGGCGTCTTTTGGTGTTGCACTCGAGATGTACGTTGACATACTGAACTGAACTGAAAGAAACATAAAATGTGTAGGGGGAACCGTCAAAAGGACATTTCAGAAGTCATGCATTAAGATGCAAAAGCTTGTGTTTTAAAGATTTACCTTTGTATTGCATTGTTCCAGCACTCAGCGTCACAGCCTTCAAATGAAGAGGATCGCTTTGTTTGTTGCTCTGTACCAGAGTCTTTTTGTATTTATCACAAACGGTGCACTGCAAGGTCTGCCTGGTCTTATTGTAAGTGGGTGCTACATTAACCATACGCTCTGTGGAAATAGAAAGAACATCAATTACAAAAAGAACAAATGCGTAAATGTTTGGAAGTCAAAAAAACACTGGACAAACCAGCTTGACCCCTGTGTACTGTGTTAAAAATCTGAGTACAATCTTACTGTCAAATTAACCCAAATTAGATTTGACATGATACAATCAAAAATCAGGTAGTATGAGTAAATCTTTACCTAATTTGGTGTTCTCAGTCAAAAATGACTGGCCTTTTAAAAACTGCTTGTGAATCTCTCATTCCGCAATATTATAACCAGATCTTGGATTTGAAATTCTTGTTTGTTTTCTTTCAATTACTTCAGATATGAGCATCTGTCAGATGCATAAATGTAAATGTCACCCTCCTAAGAGAGTAGTTGAGAACCTCAAAATGCATAAAGAATATTATTTTAACCATAGAATTTGCCATCAAATTGACCCATAAACATAAAAAGTCACAATATATATATAAAAAAAAATAGGTTAACCAGTATTTCTGACAATCTGGGTCAAACTGACAAGCAACATAACATTATGGTTAAGGTGGTCCTTCCAGCTCTAACCATCTTGACCAGCTATCAAACCACCAGAAGCCAGTTTCAGTTGCATAAAAGTTTGCTAATGGTACCTTCGATCACATTCTCCAAGAAGAAGCTGAGCAGCGCATCTTCACAAATCTTGCCAGGAGCGATTTCTTTGATGTGCTTCAGTCTTTCCACAGCAATGATGATGTTCACCACTTGTCTCATGCTGTGAGGATGCGAAGACATCTCCAGTTTGAAGTCCTCTTGTATGTCGCATTGGCATGGCATCGTTCTAACATAAAGCATAAAACTAAACAGTGAGAAAATGAAATGACTTTCAATTAAGATACATGTGAAAGTGCATTACGTTGCATACCTGTCGTTTAGTTCAGTTCCCTCTTAGAGTCACTGAGCTGGTTAAATCGTTGTTTCTCTTGTGAGAGTGTTTGGCTGAATGAGTTGTGACAGTGGAAGTGAGCTTTTATACAGAGCAGCGGGATTTTCCCCTTAGAGAATAGCGTAACAAAGGAAGACAAGTCAAGATTTCATCATAACCATAAACAGGTTTTTAAAGTAATCCTTTAAAGTGTAAATAAACTATCAGTTTCTTCTGTTCGCTATGACTCTAAGATAATTTTTTTAATTGAAAAAATAATAATGCTAATCATACATAGATTCAACCCTTTGATGACAATGAATCTGTTCTCACTTACTTAAAAGTCAGTTTGAAGTGTTTTGACTGTCCTAAAGTACAGTCAGATATTGTAAAAGCAAAAAAATTTTTTTTTGAATATTTCTACTAAAATGTTATATGGCATGTCATAATGCAAAGTTGCCATTAAACATCTTATTACAGGCGTTTCAAAATAATAATGAAACAAAGTATTAAACAAAAATGTAAGAGGTTAAATACAATGATATGAGCCTATTGTTTTGCTCAGCAACAATTGTAATTACACAGTTGCTTTTTTTGTGGTCACTTGTTTTCCTGTCTGCTTTCGAAATACTATGATTCACCAGTAGTATCCTAATTTGCAACAGTTTTGAACTACACATGAGATTAACAGAAGAAAACAATTATTTATGAAACTGAAAACATAATAAGTTAAATATAACCCATGTGACAACTAGCCCTGGTCACAACTGACACCAATCTGTGGCAAAATTAGCAAAAACTTGTTCGCACTTATTGAGATCTACTTGCACTTGAAAGAAATTTAAGACTTACTTTAGACGTGATACCTGAAAAGGGAGTACAGGAGTCCCACAAGGATGTGTTTTGGGCCCGCTGCTCTACTTGTTCTACACATATGACTGTGTGTCCACTCGCACCTCCGCTTCTGTCATCAAGTTTGCGGATGATGCAGTGGTGATGGTGATTTCCAACAACACTGAGGCTGCCTACCTGGATGAGGTACAGAGTCTGACATCATGGTGCCAAACAAACTGTTTCTTTCTGGATCTCAACAAAACCAAGGCGCTGGTTGTGGACTTCAGGAAGAGGCAGCATCGGATCCACACCCCACTCATCATTAACGAGACCCCGGTGGAGAGAGTTAGCAGCTTCAGATACCTTGGTGTACTCATCTCCGAGGACCTGACCTGGACTAACCACATTCAAGTTCAAGTTAAAAAAGCCAGACAATGACTGTACCATCTGATTGAGGCTATAGAAAACATATTGACTCAGTGCATGTCATTGTGGTATGGAAACAGCTCTGCAAAGAGTAGTGCACTCTAATGAGTGCATCTCCAGATCTGATCTCCCAAAGACATGCACCCCAGGAAATCTAGGGATGTGAAGGTCCTCAGACTCCACCCACACTGAAAACCCATTGGTTAATCTGATGGGATAAAACGGAGAGGCTCAGTAGGAATTTCTTCCCTCGCGCTATCAGACTACTAAACATGAACATTAAACACACTGCACTTTAGAGACCCTGGTAGTGTAGGGCTACCCTATAACTCTCTGCACACTGCACTTTTTTTAAGACATCCTAACTCTGCATCTCATCTGCACTGCATATTGTTTACATCTCTGCGCATCATCTGTGTAGCAGTTTCTTTGTAGCATTTCTACACAGCAGTGGTGTAGTAGTAGCTTAATATATTGTATGTATTTAATTATCTTTTTATTATTTCTGTATATTTCATTATTTGTATTTAATTCTTCTTTTTTTCCGGATATTTCATTATTTGTATTAAATGTTCTTTTTTTCCTTTTTTTTTTTTTGCACAGTCTAAAAGAGTATACCAGACCTATATTTCACTGCTTGTTGTATGTCATATAACTTGTACGTGACAAATAAAATCTTGAATCTTTATAAATGTAGATAACATGATCAGTGTCACAAATTTGTGACCAAAATGTCACTACTTGCCAGGTTGAGAATACATAACAGGAACAGTCGCAATTTATAATGAAAGGATATTTATCCACATTTTAATTTGTCTTTTTTGAATTGCTGAGGATTTTTAGGTCAGCTTACATCTGTGATCTCAGATTGGGTTCATTTGCTGGCTTCTATGGCTGAAGTATGCTGTGTTTTCCCACCTGGGGTGTTGTAATAATAATGGGTAATTTAATCAGCGGGCTGATTCACACAGACCAAAACTAAAACACAACACAAAAGGCACATTTCAAAGTAGAATAACTAGCTGTAGCATTGTTTTTTTTGGAAAAAGAAGTATGTTAACTTGCTTCCTAAATATGGGCAAACATATTATGCTATTTTTATGTTTTAGAACATTCAAAAATATAACATACAGCACCTTTAAAATTATATTTCATTTTTAGTAATTTAAACACTGCCTTAATAACTGCCTGTTTAAATGAAACTATGACAAATAAATATTATTAAAGCATAAGTGCTGAATTACTTTGCTGATTCAGACTTTAAGAAACCTAAATTAATGAACTTTATTTTTTGATCTTAGATTTGTTTCTTTTTCTTTATTTTTAAATTGTGTTATTATGAAAAGAAATGCCTTAGCAGAGAGGGTTTTGGGGGGTGTGGTCTAGTGATGCAATCCCCATTCACTCGCTTTTAAAATATATTGGGGCAAGAATGTCCAGCAGAATTTCTGTGTTTATGAAACTTCCTCATTTAGCTTCTGCAAAAGGCTGGCATAACATGTTAACCTCAGCAGCACTACAACTTTACATTATGAGAAAACATGACATGAAAGCCAGTTCATAAGAACAGCTGAGGATTTGCCAATTTAACTTCTTAATTTTACTGTATTTCTATGAAGTTTCTGTCGTACAACAGACAATCAGGATTTGTTAACGTTCTAGTAAATAACAGGAAATTGCGTCATAAACCACAATAACAGCAGTGTCTCTGCCCTTGTAAAACTAGTTTGGCCTGGACTTTATCCTGACATCCTGTGACTCGGTTTTTCTAGGTGTGTTACTAAAGGATGTGTAGCATCATTAGATATATGATCTCAAAATGACACATACTAGTTACATCATAGCCTCAGATTCTTGTTTCCTGTTGTCGTGTCCAGTATTACAGAAATCTGAAAGGGTGTGTGAAGGAAGAAAGACGGATAAAATATTATAAGCTAATATTATTGTAAGTTATAATATTTTATATAAATATTACTAGGAGCAACTGTTTAAATCAAATGAGTCTTGATGATATAGTGATATACCCTACCGTTCAAAAGTTTGGGGTCAGGAATATTTAAGAAAAAAAAACAAAAAAAACTTTTTTTTAATTATTACTTTATACTCAGTACCAATGCATTAAATTGATCACACATGTCAGTAAAGACATTTGTATTGTTACAAAAGTTCTCTATTTCAAATAAATGAAATTATTCTACAAAAAAACCATGAAACAGCAAAACTGCTTTCATTGTTGATGATAATATTCAGAAATGTATGTTGAGCAGCAAATCAGCATGCTAGAATGATTTCTGAAGGATCATGACTGCTGAAAATTCAGCTTTGTATCACAGGAATGAAACTACATTTTAAACTGTAATAACATTGCACAATATTAATAGTTTTAGTGTATTTTTAATCACATAAATGATTAAACATTTGAACGGTGTTGTATGCTTGTACATGAGTATGATGTAACCTTGTTTGTACTTCCAAATATGGTCTGCCGTCACTTCCATGTGTGTAAAACAAAATTGGTCATGAGGTACTTTATACTCTTGGGTAAATTAAAGAGTATTTAAAGTTTATAGATTTAAGAACCCACACTATATATCTATTTCTATATCTCTATATCTCTCTATATCTCTATATATCTATCTATCTATCTATATATATATATATACACACCAGAGATGGGGACTCGAGTTTGAGACTCGGACTCGAGTGCGACTTAAGTCGCACAAACAGTGACTTCAGACTCGACTTGAGACTCGTCCTCGAAAGACTTCAGACTCGACTCGGACTCGAGCTCCGGGACTCGTGAACAATGTTAATTTTTAGTAAACGTCAGATGAGCTCGCTGTTAGAGTTGTGACGTTCGCGAACGAACCGATTCTTTTGAACGGCTCATAAACATGAACGATGGGAGCCGAGTCACGGCTGGAGGGGAGCCGTTCTTTCTGTCGCTCTTTTTTCCTATGCGTGTTTCAGAGCGCGTGTTTCACACAGATGCACACAAATGAGCTCCTCCGCGAGACAGAACAGTTATAGGGGGAGGGGCGCACCCAGCGCAGGCCAACCCTTTATAGCGTGATGATATTAGTTATTAGTTGTGCACGCATCCTTCACGTGAGTACTCCAGTGGAAAAAAAACCTGCGTGCCTCTGTCATTGGGTAGGAGCGGAGCCATGACGTTTTGCACAGATATTCATTGCAGCCCACTTTGTTATTGTTCATTGACTTGAAGGGGCTGATGTCCTATTTGCAAAGTTTACAGTAGTAATAGTATGTAGACATTTCCATTTTATTTATTCTAATTTTATCTACTTTAAATATTTTTGGTTCTCTATCAAAATGTTCTTGTGTGATAACAATGTTCTTGTGTTGAAGTGTTTGTAGTAAAAGCTGTTTTGCACAGAAATTCATTGCAGCCGGCTTTGTTTTTGATGTTTATTTGTGAGTAGGTATTGTATGAATAACATAAGTCAGCGTAGCTTTGTTCATTCTTAAGCCAGACAAGAGGTGTGCAGCTATACAGCCAGGACAGACAGAAGGCCATTACTGAATCCATAAATGCAAAATATTAACTATTAAAAGATATTAACTTAAAAGTAAAGCATTCTTGGTGTTTTTGTCATGTTGCAATAGCCTGTTTACACTGATTATATACCAAAATCAAAGTTGATATTGTATGCTAATAAATGGAGTTGTCATAATAACATATTACATGCTTTGAATTCCTTATATATAGCTATGCAGTGTTCTAAGCAGCTTGGATGGGTCGCTGTACGTGATGCAACATTTATTATAACCAGAGACTTAATATAATAAAGAGACTTGAGACTTGACTTGGACTCTAGCTCAGAGACTTGAGACTTGACTTGGACTCTAGCTCAGAGACTTGAGACTTGACTTGGACTCTAGCTCAGAGACTTGTGAGCATCTCTGATACACACACACACACACACACACACACATATATACATATATACATACATACATATATATATATACACACAAAAATAGAACTCAACAGAAAAATGATGTTAACCACAATGAGTAATGGTAATGACACATATATAGTTTCAATGAGGACAAAAAAAAAAAAAAAAAAAAACTTGCAAGCACAGCCACCCACATTCACTCACAAATATTAATAAACCACATTTACTCATTTACTCACACACACACACACACACACTAATAATATAAATTATAAACAGGTGCAAGGACTGTGTGATTCAATTATTAATATTTTTTTCTGGTTGGTGTTATTCTTTTGTTAAAAAATAAATATTTTAACTTAAAGGGATACTCCACCACAAAATGAAAATGCATCGATCCCTTACCCCCACACAGAACAGCATACGCAGTTTGAGTTCAGCTCATATTCTCCAAAATTGTACAACGCTGATATATCGCTGTTATACGGAGAGACACAGAGGAGACGACTTGCTGAATAAAGTCATTATTTCTTGGTGTACAAAAAGTACTCACGTTGCTTCATAACGTTACAGTTGAACCACTGATGGCAGATGGACTACGCTGACGTGACGATGCTTTTCATACTTTTCTAGACCTTGAAAGTGTATTTTATTTGTCTCAAGCCTCCGTTTTCATCCAAAATATCTTAAATTGTGTGCCAAAGATGTACAAAGCTTTTACAGGTTTCGAATGACATGGAGGTAAATGATTAATGGCAAAATGTTCATTTTGGGGTGGTGTATCCCTTTAATGATGTGTTCATGTCTCATAAAGGTGATGCCTGTTTGAAGAATGCCATTTGGTGGCATAGAACCATTTTACCTGAATTGTTTAATACTTTTTCATTGTATTCTTCAGTGCTTGAGGCATATTGAAACAGCTGTACCTAAATATTTTTCATGCTTTTTATGTTGGACTAATTTCAGTTACATTTACCTCTAAGCTATGTAGTTTAAATT
Source organism: Carassius gibelio (assembly GCF_023724105.1). Classification (NCBI taxonomy): domain Eukaryota; kingdom Metazoa; phylum Chordata; class Actinopteri; order Cypriniformes; family Cyprinidae; genus Carassius; species Carassius gibelio. The sequence continues at coordinate 1,796,827 of NC_068380.1, read as the reverse complement.
TGAATTTATTTATTTAAGATTTTTATCCTATTAAGCTGCATGTGGACACTTTTTGAGTAGAAATGCATATAGCAATTTTATTTTGTTGCAAATAAAACTCCCATAGCACATAGCTACTGTAGTTTTAAGTTACTTTAATATATACATTCAGTTAAATCATTAAACATTTGTATGACTTGACAGTGACTCGCTGGACCTCGACAAAAGCAGTGACTTGACTTGAATTGCTTGATTCTCACAAAAATTGACTTCCTTGAGACTTACTTGTGACTTGCACATGTGTGACTTACTTCCACCTCTGGAAAATACATAAGGAAACTGAAAGTGCTGTGAATATAACCAGTAACCGCATGAGATCTTTTGGATAATTAAGTCACTTACAAATACCTGGACTTCATGGTATTAGATTAGTTGTCCGTATTTGCTAAAGGCAGCTGTATGAAGACTGTAGGGACTGGGAGTCCCCTACAGTTAAGTGAGTGAAGAGTCTCTGGTGGGATTCAAATGTGCCATTGTCATAATTACAGTGGACACACATGTGCGTTTTTTGCTGTGTAAAGCAATCCGTTCCTTTCACAGAATTTTGTACCCGCTCACCAAACCTCAAGGCTAACAGTCACATTGGAAAGGACACCAAACAGTCCCAGGAGTATTTAACACTCGGGATCTTCCCCAGGCCTAAATGTTATTTCCTCTCTTCCCCTTCAAAAGGATCATATGAAAGGCTTGCCCAAAGGGGAAGTGGTGAATAAGCATACAGTACTGGTTCTTACGTCTTCTAACCAGTTAGACAAAAGGAATTGCATCACTACCAAATTAGCATTAGAGGAAGAGCATGGGCCCGTGTCTAACCCCGCCCCCCATCATTAAGTTTGGATGGTACGACACTAGAACTTGCCTGAACTCAGCTCATTCTTGACTCAGACGTTCATTATCAGCTTTAAGCGGGAACACCAGGTCTCACAATCACTTCATCTCATCCTCCAAAGTGACAGTCAAAATAGAAAAGATACAGAGGAAAGTACAAACAGTACACTGACGCGCTAGCGGTTGTTTCGAAGTCAAACAAACACCAATTAACATCACAAAATAAAAAAGAAATAAATGGGAGTCACGTCTCTGCTTTATACCAAATGTAGACCCGACGTGCAACAGACATAATAGAGAGACGTATGCCACACTAGGACTTGCACCCAAGGAAATACCACACACCCAGGTGCTACTCAAGGATACACAGCTTCGCTACTACTGAAAATGTCTCATCAACAGGTTACCAATTAAATACCCAGTAGAAAAATCATAAAAAAAGCTTACACACACACACACGGGGGAAAGCGACCGGACATTAAAACCCCTGGACCTTTATGTCTGACAAAACAAGAACACAGAGCAGAAAGACCATCATGCCTCACTTAGACTTGCTTCTTATAAAGAAAACGATTTTCAGCGGATGGGTTATTATGACAGCAACAGAAATGAGCACTCTTGTAAATAACTGCTTAAAAAAAGGTTACATGACTATTTTGCATCAGAATAATGCAACAGATGAAGGCTTGAATTTCTTGAACATAAAGTCCTTCCTGAAAGTTACTCAAATAATATTGTTGCTTTACACATCAAAACCTTTTTTAAGAAATGCATATTTCTATTCATAAAGATTGCACTAAATTAATCAAAAGTGACAGTAAAGACATTTATGATTTTTATTTCAAATAAATGCTGTTCTTTTGCACTTTTATTCATCAGTAAATAATGGAAAACTGTATCATGGTTTACACAAAAATATGAAGCAGCACAACCGTATTCAACATTGATAATAAGAAAGATTTTTCTTGAGCAGCAAATCAGCATATCAGAATGATTTCTGAAGATCATGTGACACTGAAGACTGGAGGAATGATGTTGAAAATTCAGCACTGAATTACAGGAATAAATTACAATTTAAAATATATTCAAACAGAAAACTAATAAGATTTTCACCATATTTCACTTGGTGAGCATAAGAAAAATGGTTGAAAAAAAAACAACAAACAAACAATTATTCCAAACATTTGAATAAGTCTAAGCTGGAAGTGGAATGTTGTAAAAATGTAAAATAAGCTACTAAGAATGTTTAGCCAAGCATCTTATAATAGGACAAGCGGATGGAACGGATAACGGATTCATTACAACGGAACATCAGAAAAGCTTCTAGACTCATTAACAAGCATCTAAACAAGGTTTCTATATTTCAATTTAGATACCACCTCTAAAACATGGGATTTTTATTACTGCTAAGATCAATTCCATTTTAAACCAATGGAATGCTCAGGTTATTCCAGTATGGGAAAGCTTTAAAAAAATTTGTTCGATGGTTCCTTTTAGAACTGTTCACTGAAAGGTTCTTTAACGAACACAATGATTCCTTTTGGAACCTTTATTTTTAAGAGTGTGTGAAGAACATTTTGAATAATCTAAACCCTAAACTTTTTGTGGAATGGAAAGATTCTATGGATGTTAACAATAAAGAACTTTATTTTCTTTACTGGCACCTGTGGAACCACTATACAAAACCTTTGTTTTTAAGCGTGTACTTCCCCCAAAAGCTCTAAAATTGTATTTGTGTTCAGATTTGTTTCTTGGGTTTGACAGTTCAAATACATATGGAGAATGACATTTGAGTGCTTTAATGAAGCTGCAGTCATTATTAAACAGAAAAGACAAGATTATGTGTATGGAATGACATGAGGATGACTATTTTGGCACATAAGGGCTTGACAATTCAGGGCTGTATATACGGTTTATATGATACGACAGGGATAGCAAAATCTTGGCACACCATTTAATTTATAAGCACATATGTACACGCACACATCTTGTAGAAATAAGTGATCTCCAACAGAGGAAGTGACATCAGAGGGAATGGCTAAATAAGGAGAAGAGTGAGAACGGATCCGGTTTGACCAGAATGAACAAGTCTTTTGTTTTCAGCAGTCCTGCATCTGGCTCAATCGCTGCACTCCAGGAGTAAAAGGTTCACTTAAGATGACAAAAACAAATTAGCTGTCACAATAAGATCCTTGTGAGTTCTGCAGGAAGGTTAGGTGGAAGGTCAAAACGCTCCTCTCTGGCTGTGAAGCTCCTCGTCTGGACTAGATTCCTGGCTCTTGCTCGCACCTGCAGAGCACGGGGAACCAGAATGAAACCCTCCGTCAAAAACACTGATTTCCTGCTGACATATTCTGACATCATTCTGTGGACAGTGTCCAAAATGACCAGAAATACTTCAGTTGACAATTTAAAACTCAAATGGTAGATGGATTAAGACACACCTTCCATTTAAAGGCAAATGAATCACTAAAACTTCCTCAGAGAATTAGTAGTAGTAGTAGCTTATTAGTTGACGTGTGGTAAAAAGTCACGTAAAGTTCACACATACAATGTATTTTTACATTATTTTACTTGACAATTAAGTCAATTGTAATTAGTCCATTATTTTTTCCTTTTGAATATACGTACATTTTTGTTTTTACATTTTCAATCTTATTCTCTTTCATGTAATGAAGTCAAATTACTACTTTAAGGTAAAAACAAAAGTACAGTTAAGTATTTTTTTTAGATGGCACAAACAATACTTATATTATGTATACATATTTTACAATTTAAATACGTATATAATTGGTCTTTACAGTAATGGGTATGAGAATATAAGGCACATAATATTATTTCTCATTTATATCTTTTGATTTCGGGTGAAATATGACCTCCTTTTGTGAGATTCACCCATTTACTATTTGAATGAAATTAAATAAAAAAACAAATAAATACTGATGATATTGTGGAAATATATATATTGGAATATCAGACTATTATATTATTGTATAATATATATATATATATATATATATTTTATATATATATTTTATATATATTTTTATATAAATTTATATATATAAATTTATTTATCACACAAACAAATAAATGAATTCAAAATTAAATTAAATATAACATTTGTCAGACCCACCTGGACATTTATCTCCTGTCTGAGAGTTTAATGTGGAGGTGCCAACAGACAGCATTAATATAGAAGAGGGTTACTTTGCAAAACAGTGGCATTAAAAAGAAATTAGGAGTGAAAAACACTGACTTAAGCTCACTTCTGTGCTGCATTCAAATGAAAGCGGTGACATGCACTGACGTGTCATACCAACCACCTGGTGATGCTCCGATGTGTTGATGGGAGACATGTTTCAAACGTAACACACCATGCTAATCACTTGCATTTACCTCATGCAAAGCACACTAACAGTAGTTGTCAATTGCTTCAAAGAATGAAAAGTGGAGCTGAAAGTCTAAAGGAGATAAAAAGAGGGAGAAAATGAAGGGAAGGAGAGAAAAAGACACAGAAAGAGATCACAGTCTTAGTTCAGCAGAAGAGAGCGATGCAGATTCATAGATATTTCCGGTCGACCTGTTCTTGCATGTTTAGACTCCACAACATTCCGACGCAAGCCAGTTACACAGAAACACGGGGAGAACACGGCGCTAAATCAGAAGCACAAGGAGTTCTGTTCTGTACTCAGAGTCATGCATGTGTGCCGGTGTGATCATGCCACGTACCTTGAGTGGTGTTTTTCTCGTTCAGGAGTTTGGTTTGACTGTTGGGCAGGATCTTGATTTCAGGCGGGTCGGGGCTCTGTGCTACCCGCGACGCCATCACAGCGTTGAGGTACTGCAGACGGGTCACCTGTGGGACACGGGCCCATTTTAACAGCTGAAGACACTAAACTGACCTTTTCAGATAGGTACATTATTGATGAAGAAGTCTAGCATTTTTCTAAGGAAATCTTCAATAAGTTCCAGAATAAAGATGTACACAACAAACAAATTGACACACAAAAAAAGACAAATGTTCAACACTATGCATCTTTCATGAGGGAAGCTAACTACAATTGCATAAATCAAATATAAAAATAACAGTACAATACAAAATGGTTGAATCTGATTATAGGTCTCGAAAAACTATTTTTATCTATTAAAAAAATAAATACTCTTTGCTTAAAAATCAATTTATATATGTTTTTTTCAGTAGTTTAAATATAATTTAAAATGTTAAGATATTAATAATAATAATATTATAGTAATAAAATATATTTAAAACATTAATATATGTTTTAAGTATATTTTACAATTTTAATAAATATTTTATAATTTAAAATAGTTTAAAATGTTGAAATAATAATAGTAATAATAAACATTTAAAGATATTAAAAATACATTTACATTTAAAAAAAAATTTAAATGCTACAATAATAAAAAATACAAATTTAAATCTATTTGGATTAATGTTGAATAATAATAATACTCCTAAAATATTTAAATATATAGAATGCTAAAACAAAGAAAAATATTTAATGTATACTAAAACGAATAATAATATTTAATGTATCTTTTTAAATGTTTAACTAAGTGAAATTTTATTTAAGTTTTATTTAAAAACAACAACAACTTGCATTGCAACATGCATTGAGGAATCATGGACAATAATAGCAGAAAGAAAGTCAGTTTTGATTCATAAGCAACGATCCATGATCAAATATAAATAAATACTTATTGGAACAGTCAAGTCAAAAAGAATAACCTCAAGCAAAGTGCGCCGAGAGCTGATCGTGTTGTTCTGCGCTCACCTTGATGAACTGCAGGTCTGTGAGGGCTCGGACGGTGTAGTCGGGACAGTAGCTGGACGGGCTGGTGGCGTCTCCCAAATCAAAGGGGTCTCTGGGGGACTGATGCTGCGTGGACACCGGAGACTGATGGACTGATCACACAAACAATCATCACACACAGGCCATACACCAGAACATATTAAACAGCAATAACACTCTGATCCCAATCAGACGTTACGCAATAAAACAACAAGTGATAAATCTTATCTCTTCCTCAGATGTTTATCCGAGTTTCCTGCTACTGCATAAAATTATTCCATGCACATGTTTGGATTGGGTGTTCTCACTGGATGCAAACTTATCACTTCATGCAGCATTTGACTTTCAGTCAGGTCAGAAAACTCAAGAGGTCATGGTGAGTGGTCAGCTGAACATCAACATCTAAACAATAGTCCCATATAGTCCTTCTGCTTTCAAAACACAGCAGGCTTGCAGAATCACACCAGCTGGGTTTTGTTTTGTTGCTCGACAGTTTACAACCAAAACTGACAGGAATGTCTTTGACTAGCGTGCATTTTTATGCCAACATTCATGAGTCAACCTTGGATTAGAATGGTGAATTTGGATTGGATCTGGGATTGCCATAAATTCACTTATTCACCGGGACACACCTGAGGAGGGAGCTGTGAGCGCTGAAACGCCGTAGTAGGTGAACGCGCCATTCTCAAACTTCAAACCCTCTTTCCCGATCTCCACCTCCACACGGCCCTGCACACAAATATATGATCCAAACATCACAGACAATTCTAAGAAATTCACACATTTTATTTTAGAATTCAAAATATATATATATTCCAATTAATGTGAAAAACATATACATATGTATATATATATATCTTCAATTTTTATAATAATAACAACATTTATTATTAAATTATCAATGTTGACTCATCAAATATTGATATGTTTAAAAATATTTTAAATGGTCATATTTTAATAAATACTACCAATAATACTAATACTACAGTACTAGTACTACTGACATCACATTTCAAAAACACAACTAACAAATATTTATAATATATTTTTTATATATTAATGTTTTAAAAATAATTGTATTACAATTATAATAATAATAGTTAATATTAAATTTGCTATATTAAAATAATATGATTATAACAATATAGATTAAATATTGAAATCAGTTTAAGTGTTAATAAAATATTATTATATTATGATTGTTTTAATAATAATAAAATACTACTACTACTAGCAATGCTACTAGTAGTACTGCTAATATCAAAATTACCAAAATACTAACAAATAATTAGCAATGTTTAAATATTTATGTTTTACAAATAATTTATTACAATTATAATAATATTACATTTGCAATATTAATGAAATCGGTTTAAAAATGTTAATAAAATATTTATTATGATTGTTTTAATAAAAAAACTACTTCTACTAGTACTGCTAATATCACATTTAATTGTGAAAAAAGTTATTTTTAAATTAAATCAACTACTAATGTCATATTTATCAAAACACTTTAAACGTTCTGATAGATCAATAATTATAAACAATTCATTTATTGGTTATTATTATTATTGATCTCTCATTATTAAATGATCAAATATTATTTTTTACTACAACATCGAGTAATAATATCATATTTAGATATTGTATATTTATCAGCACTTTTATTCACACCACTGCTGATAAAGCGTGTGACATGCACACATCAGTGGGACACCGCAGCGCACCTGCAGCAGCAGAATGAAGTAATCCACCGGATGGTTTCGGGTGTACAGGTAGTGATCAGGACTGAGCCGGACCGCGGGGTCAAACTTCACTTCTTGGTTGACGCTGGGGTGCCGCAGCAGATGAAACAGGACTCTCTCTGACACACGCTGTGGGCTGAAGTGTTCCACCTCTGAAACAGAGGAGTATGAAATCACATTAACCAGCACATAACATTGTCCTTCCATTGATCCCAGAGACGGGAATGTCCTCTAAAGATTGAGGCTTGCTGAGACAAACTTCTTTATTCTTGTCAGCCAAACAGACATGCACTACTTTCTTCATGTTTTTATAAGAATGTCTATATTTTAAAATGTCATTTATTCCTGTGATGCAAAGCTAAATTTGACTTCTTCAGTCTTCAGCGTCACGTGATCCTTCAGAAATCATTCTAATATACTGATTTGCCGCTTAAGAAACATTTGTTATTATTATCATCTTCAGTGCTCAGAGGAGTTGTGCTGCTTCATATTTTTTTTTCAGGAATCTTTTGGAGCATTATAAATGTCTTTACTTTCACTTGTTTTGATCAATCAAATGTGTTCTTGCCAAATATGTTTGAATAAAAGTGTACACTGTATATAAACAAAAACTAACTGTATAGGAATATGACAAGTTGCTTGAATGGTCTTAATTCACTATAATGAGATATTGTTTTGTGGTTATTAATATTATTGTTATCATTAATAAATGCATTTTTTACCGTTGTTTTTTTATGATATAGCTACAGAGCCCTGTACACGACATGCAGACAAAAACTGATTTATCACGGCAACAAATTAATATTTTGTTTCCTCGTTATAGTAAAGGATGACCACGTTGAACTGATTTATTTATAACGAATTACTGACTAAACAAAACATGCCGGATTTTCCCAAGACCGTACAAATCACTGTAACACACAGACTCTTGAAGCCTCTCGGTTGATATGAAAGCAGACAGACCTCGGGACAGGAATCGGTGGGTGGCCAGCAATAGTTGGGGAGAGGTGCGGATCTTTGGTTCACCCTCTGGAGGTTTGAAGATGGAGAACTCGTCGTGAACGCCGCGTGTCTCCAGAGGGATCTCCACCGGGGCCATCGGACGCTTCACCTTCACGTCCACTGTGGAAAAACACAAACGCATTGTAAACGAGTTTAAATGCTGGGTTCAGCTCAAAAACACATCAAGCGGCTGCTCACTGTAGCCATCAGACTCGTCCAGGATCTCAGATTTGATGATCTCCTCGATGACGTCCTCCAGCGTGACCAGACCCAGGACCTCGTAGAAGGGGTCTCCTTCGCCCTCATTATTCACCTTCTGAACGATGGCCAGGTGGGAGTTCCCTACGAGGACACAGAGAGAAAACACATGCTTTAGGAGAAGTTTCAATAACTGCATTCTATAAATCATCATGATTAAAACAAAAAATAGATTTCTTATTATACAATAAATATTCATCTTCAAAAAATATGACAAAACAAAAATTCAGCGATTAACCAATCTTGAAAAAGTAGGAGTTATTAAAATATAAAAGGAAAAATAAAAAAGGTTTAGTGAAAATAAAAACCATATATTTATATATTATGCATTCAAAATCAGTGATTATAAGTAAAATACTGGCTAACATTGAAAAAAAAAAACACATTTGTTTAGGATTATCATGTTATCAAAATGCAAATAACACTCAAAATAATGATACCGTATTTTTCAGACTATAAGTCGCACCTAAGTATAAGTCGCATCAGTCCAAAAATGACGAGGGAAAAAAAACATGTATAAGTCGCACTGGACTATAAGTCCCATTTATTTAGAACCAAGAAAAAACATTACCGTCTCCAGCCGCGAGAGGGCGCTCTATGTCTTCAGTGTAGACTACAGGAGCAGTGAGCAGTATAGAGCGCCCTCTCGCGGCTGGAGACGGTAATGTTTTCTCTTGGTTCATCTCAAATTAATTAAGATAAGTCACACCTGACTACAAGTCGCAGGACCTGCCTAACTATGAAAAAAGTGTGACTTATAGTCCGGTAAATACCGTAATTAGAATTATAATACTTATTGCTAAATATTTAATCATTTTAAAAGTTAACATTAATATATGCTAATATTTGATAAATAATATATATATATATATATATATATATATATATATATATATATATATATATATATATAATTTATTTTTTTTACATACATTCAGTATAAGCCTAATCAGGCCAACAGCAGTAGCTGCTAATAATACAATGATAAATATTTAAATACTGAAACATAAGAATATGAAAATCATGACATCATATACAGATACAAGTAGTTTGAAGGCATGTTCTTAAAATGATCTAGTTATGAAAACACTTCAAACACAGATCAATACTAATAATGATAATATAAAACAAATATTACAGGCAATCAGTATTGGCTTAGTCAGGTCAATAGCAATAAATGCACATTGGTAAAATATCAGTCAGAGACCGATACTTATAGTTTGAAGGCATGTGCTTTAGATTCGACATGCCTTTTTTGAATTCTTCCAGCATTGCATCCAGTTTGGTGTCATTAAAAACATAATGCAGAGGATGGTTGTAGAACTTGGTGATGGTGGTCATGGGAGTGTGGTCCTCCGGGTCAACCAGCGCCAGGTCTTTGACGTACAGGATTTCGATGATATTGGACTTCTCCTCTTCATACACCGGGACGCGAGTGTAACCGCTCTGCATGATCTCAGACATGGTGTTGAAGTCCAGGACGGCCGTCGAGGGCAGCATGAAGCAGTCTTTCAGAGGCGTCAGGATGTCCTCCACGGTTTTGGTCCTGAGAGCGCCTTTACTGAACTCCACCTTGACGAACTCATTATACGGATCGTTCACACTAGTCCGAATCATTTCCATGGTTTTCTCACGGATGCCGACGGTGCTCACATCCCGATGCAGAATCAAGTCCAGCAGGAGGCCGAGAGGACAAGAAAGCGGACACGTCAGGATGAGACAGATCTGGGCCAGCCATGTCAAACCCGGTGCCATCTGGAACCCATAACCTGAACATACAATATGAGGAACCAGCTCAGCCAGAAGGAATATGAGGAAGCCACTAGTGAACACAGCAGGCACGATGGACCCATAGAGGCGGTACAACAGGACGCCGAGCACAGAGTGACCCAGAGCACAAATAAACAAGAGCGAACAAACCAGAACATTTCCTCTCCTTCGAATAGGCTTGAGGCGCTTGGCTGCCCGCTTTTCATCCTCCGAACCACAGCTGTGCAAAACATACAGCTCCAGTGGGTCCAGCCACAGCAAACTCAGATTCACACATCTGACCACACAGCAAACCAAAACCAGAAGCACAACCACCAAAATCAGACCCCATAATGGAATGTAATCTGATGGCACAGCCGGGTTCTTAATAATCAACTTGTCCGACCCAAAAGACCCCCATGTCTGGCCCTTTAAGACGCAAACATGATGGAACTCGGGCTCTGCATCTTTATTCCCCGGATCGGATGCTGCAGCTTCGGTCTGGACTTCTATAATCCCGCTGTTCTCGTCATCCAACTTGAACGCTCCGCGTACCTGAAACGCAGAGGAGTTGCGGCGTTCCTCCAGCTCGCACGGGTCAACTGAACCGCCTCCAACCGCGGCGAACGCGACCCACGGCCAGGTCTCATTGGACAGGTAGGACCCAAACAATCTGAGCTTGAAGATGGTCCCGTGCGGAGCTACGAGGACCCGTTCGCGCATGTACACCCGCTCGTTTAAGTCCTCCAGGCGCAGTCCGTAAACCTGCGTTTCTTGAAGGCTGCAGGCTCCGAACCCGCACAGGAACGATATGATCAACGGGAGACGCAGCTCTGCCAAGCTGACCACCATATTGGAACAGGGCAGCCTGGCTTTATGAATCATGTGACTCCGATGTTGTTGCCGCTACACTACCCTCCTACTTTTTCAGCTGTTTTCATATAAAACGGTGAGGGAAACTGACTCGGCCCGGTCGCCATGTTGGCTCCGTGTTTCTTGAGAAACAGGCACTTGCCCCTGAATTCTGGAGCCACAATGAACGCGGTTTCTTTTTCTTTTCTTTTTTGCACTACCGCTACGTCGTGTTCACAATGGACCAATGTCAGAAGAGCAAGTACTCACTTGACCAATAGGAGAACGGTCTGTTTTGGTAAACCACGCCCACAGCGGCACTGAAGAACTTCAGAGTGTGAGAGATGAGATCCGCATCTTCACAACGCTATTTTGAAAACAAACGGCATTATCTGGTTAGAACAGTTTTTTTTATATTCACATTTAATATTTATTCGAATTTAGCAGTTAGTTTACAAAGAGAGAGGTAGCAAGTTAAAAACTTACCGTAATGTTTTGCACATTGCAAAAGTTTTACCTTATGGTTTGCCATTGGAATTAAAGCAACATCATTATCGAGACCGAGCAAAAGAGGAGTCTTGATTCTTAATATAGTTATTTAGATTTAGCATTTATATCATCAGAACTCAACAGAAATACAAAATATTAGGCTATATACAGATTGATTTAAATACGATCGTGTTAATGGGAATTAAAGAAGGCCTACACATCTGCGTTTTCCATTTCCCTTTGAAGAGAGCAACATAAAAGAAAGACAAACATCATAATTATGGTTTGTTGTGATGATTTTAAAAGTAAAAAAAGACACAAATAAACTAACCACAATCTAAAATAAATGAAGAAATTATTTTTCTGTATTTCACATAGCTTTTTAAAGGATATCTGTGTTTTCACTCTTTATGTAAGTCAATAGTGAACCCACAACAAAGTTTGCTTAGTATGCAATACAATACCCTGAACAGTTTGAAAGGTCAATATAGGTCATGACCCTGAAAAGTAAATAAATGCAGAGTGGAAAATGCATACGCTTCCTGAAAACACACTTTTGGAATCTACTGTGGTCTAATTATCAAATGGGAACAAGCACAACATCTATGAGAAACTACCATGAACATTAAAAGCAGATTACAGAGCTGAATTTAAATCCCAGCATCACACTCAAAAGAATTTCATTAGTTTCCACAAGCACAGAGTCACTGTGCAAAAAGAGAGAAATAATGAGCATATGGACAAATCAGAGTGCAAAAGGCTTTGGTTAATGTTGTCATTTATAAATTTAATTCCATGTAGTGTTGCAGCTTTGGTCATGATAAAACATATTACGCCTCAGTACAGAGTTTGAGCGCAATGCCCACGTTTTGGTTTCAGTTTAAGTAAATACTACTCAAATTTCACATACAACAAATATAATTTGAGGTAAAATGCAAACTTATTTCTTTCACTGTGCAATTGTACATTAAACATCTTAAAAAGAAACAGACCTATTTATTGCTTCAGATTTAAATCTCTCGTAAAGGCAACAAAACATTTATAAATAACTTATAAATCATCGTACACTAGCTGGACAAAGTCAATTTTATACGCTTCAATGAGAAAAAATAAATAATCCATCCAGTGCCATTCTTCTCCATGATTATTTCTAATACTCTAATTACAATTTATGAAATAAAAGAACACTTTAACACTGGAAGCTTTATGCATGCACTGCATAGCGTAGTTACATTATGAATACATCAGAATAAGGTTTAAAAATGGTTTCTAATGTCAACTCAGCATTAGAGGAACACAACTGAAGAATCACTGAGTGACCTCCGAAACATGATCTCTGGACAGAACCGCTTAAAACTAGCGCAAGGAAAGAGGCTTTAGTTTGAAATAGTTCACTAAATAAAAATACAAATTTGTTGAAAGTTCTTCATTGGAAAATAAATTGAGAAACTGCTCACCAATGGTTCCTCTGCAGTGAATGGGTGCCGTCAGAATGAGAGTCCAAACAGGTGCTAAAAACATCACAATAATCCACCCCACTCCAGTCCATCAATTAATGTCTTGTGAAGCAAAAAGCTGTTTGTAAGAAACAAACCCACTCACATATTAGTTTCAAGAGTGCTTGATCTGTGCAGATTTCTCTCCGGATTCAGAAGAGACAATTTTTTTCACTGAAGAAAGCAATATAATGGAGAAAGGACTCATAATTTAGCTGAAAGGAACGATGGAAAATGTCTTGGTGGATTATTGTGATGTTTTTCTCAGTTGTTTGGACTCTCATTCTGACGGCACCCATTCACTGCAGAAGATCCACTGGTGAGCAAGTGATGCAATGTTACATTCATCCAAATCTGTTCTGATGAAGAAACTCATCAACATCTTGGATTGGCTAAGGATCAGTAAATGTTAAGTTTTTTTGGGTGACCTATTCCTTTAACGAACCTGACTTTATAATTCAGGAAGAAAAGCTAAAGATTCAGTAGCATACAAAAATACATGAGAATCAATTATTGTTTCTGAGGATGGGAATGTCGGTGGAAAACAGCATGTGTTGTTTGATGGACAGTCCTTCGAGATCAAGAACTGGTTAAATCTTACAAAATCTAAGGTCATATTTCACCCCAAAATAAAAATTAACATAATTAGGACCATTAAGATTTTTGTGTTATCAGTTTCATTAGTATAACGTGAAAAAAGTATATTGTTAAGCATTTATACATTATGGTGCATTTGAATGCATTTCAAGTATAAAAAAAAAAAAAGAAAAAAAATGTAAATGAACAAATAATTGTATTCCAGTAATATAAAAAAAATTGTGACGGAAATGTGATTAATTCTCATGAAAATAATGCATAATACAATGCAAAAAAATCTTAATGGTGTAAACAGGCTTTATTTTATCAAATATAATATTTTGTTGTGAAATATAACAAAGGTTTGTCCCGGAGGATGTCATAATTGTGTCAAAAAAAAAAAAAAAAAAAAAAACACGTTTCAAATATACATACTAATTTAGACAAAAATAAAATAAATATATTCATATTTAAATAAATTATTAGATCATGTTTTTAATCACGTATCACAGATCTGAATTTGCAGTTTGCAGTCTGTTTAGAGCACTAACTGACCATGTCTGGTTCTCCAAACCACATCTGCGTCAGCAAATTTCACGTCTCCAAACTAAATTTACAAAGTTTCCCTTCACGCTTGTCACGTAGAGCTACGATTGCGTCACATACAGCTACATCAAATAGCTACAAAAAAAAATTCACCTAAGCTTGATGCTTTCGACTTTGAAAGAAAGCGGTCAAAATCATAGCAAGAAAACTAGACCAGATCAGTCTTCGTTTGTGCTAAAAGGATAGTTCAGTCCAATGATAGCTTATGAGACTCAAAGTGCTCTTATGGTCAAAGTCTCAGAAAACTACAGCACATGAATGTATGCTGCTGGGTCAGAGACATTATAAAAAGTGCATATTGTTCAATAGTTCGATTAGATAATGATGTAATTTTATAATGCCTTTAAACGGTATCTGTTGCATACCGAACACACTTATATGCTGAAAGCTTTGATAGAGTCTCTACATGATTAACATGCAATAGCAGGCATAACAGTCTGCTTAACTGAACACCTCAATGTCGGGCTGAACCCGCAGCCCCTAAAATCACAGTGGGAATGTTGAAGACGATGCACTTTTTGGGAGTTTTTGGACACACTTTATCATCTCGAATCGAGAGAAAGTACGCTACATCGTCCGGTGTGTTTGTGTGATCGCCTTCGGTCAGCTCTGGAGCTCTCTGAGCCCCAGATTAGTGTCGTCAAATGGTGCTCTCTGTGTGCGTGTGGGTGAAGGTGTGCATGTGATGCGCGAGAGGGTTGGGGAGGGGCATCGGGCTAGTGTTGGTGTTCAGGTGCGACTGGTTCTGAGGGAGGATGTGGCTCGGACGCTGTTTGGACAGACTGTTCTTGTCGTTGAGCAGCGAGGTGGTCTCATCCGGCCCGTTCTCTCTGAGTGCTGGCGGCGCTGTGGTGTGGTTCACGGTGGAGGACATGGGGGGGGTCAGAGGCGGAAGAGGGGAGGGGTTCAGGCGGATATGGCTGCTCTCAGGAGACTGGGGCATGCTGTCCAGTTTTGAAGCCAGGAGGCCGGTTTGGTACTGCGAACGAGTGACCTGAAAAATACAAATAGAAACTTATTTACACTGATGCTCAATTTTTTCTTTTTGGAAAGAAATGAATACTTTTTCTCAGTAAGAACTTAAATTGATCAAACGTGAGGGTAAATAAAATTATTTTACAAAAGATACAATAATATAAATGCTGTCGTTCGAACTTTCTATTCATCAAAAAAAGTATCACAGTTTCCACAAAAATATTAAGCAGCACAGCTGTTTTCAAAATGATTAATAATACAAAATTCACAAATATTTTGATCCCACTAACTCAGCACACATTCCTTAGTTACATACTTTCTGAAAAAAGAGTTAAAAATAAAAAAAATGTAATTAACTATTAATATAATTTAAATATAAAAAAACAACATTAACAAAAATGACCACAATTAATATTTTATATATATATATATATATATATATATATATATATATATTAATTGTGGTCATTTTTGTTAATGTTGTTTTTTTATATTTAAATTATATTAATAGTATATATATATATATATATATATATATATATATATATATATATATATATATATATATATATATATATATATATATATATATATATATATATATATTTATTATGTGAACCTGAAGACTTAATGATACTGAAAATTCAGTATTCCATCACAGAAATAAATTACTTTTTCAAATATATTCAAATAGAAAACACTTACTTTTAAACTGAAATATTTCAAAGTATTATTGTATTTTCGATTAAATGATTGAAAAGTCCCATCGCCTTTTCTGAAGTCATACATACATTTGTGTGAAGACCAGACTGAAACCTTGCTGTTATCAGCTGTTTATAGACGTAACATACCTTCACATACTGCAGGTCAGTGAGGGCCCGCACGTTAAAATCAGGGATGTACTGTGCCACAGGGCTGTTATTGAGCTGACTGTTACTGCCGATGACGGACACAGAGTCGACTCTTTCTGTGTGGCTCAGAGAGGCCGAGCGGTTCAAACCACTCAAGTGAGACGGGGAGCGAAACTCTGGAACAAACAGGAAAACCCCTCAGTTCATGTCTCGGCACGCCTGCTTACAAACACTCACACACATATGAAAAAGTCAAGACGACACAAAATACACACACAAATGTGGCAAATCTTAAAAAATAAAATTAATAAAATGATGTCGTCGATGAGAGGGACAGAACAACAATAAACAAGGAGCCACACACAACTCATATCACATTTGAAATGAACGGAAAGATTATTGCAAATGATTGGATGGTCATTTCAGACGTGCATTTGTGTAGGAGCACCATTCATTTGGTTATGCTGGAGAAGCATAGATTAGTGTGTGCTAATCAATACTATAATATTAGTATGTGTCTATAAAGAACAGAGGATGTACATGAAACCCTCGATTACCCAAAACCACGTGGGATCAGCAATGTAATGTTGATACACTAGCGCCCTCTATAGATGCTTTAATGAACTATCTGCAACATTTACTAGGATTAGACGGGTTTAACTGCGACATTAGCAAGAAAACAAGAACAAAAATGCACAACTGAGAATGGTTACTGGCAGAACTGGGTAGTATTTAATTAAATTTAATCTGGATTCATAATCAGATTCCAAAAATTAAGTAATTGTAATTAATTAACTTACATTTTTAAATATTCGTAATCAGACAGGTTACTTTTTTTTATTCGTTACATGATGAATTCCCAAACTTTTTTTTTTGGTCATCTGAACCTCTTTCAACTGATATTTTCTTGAAGTACCCCAGAGATTAAAAAAAAAATATATATTTGAATAATTAAATCACATTTGAATGCTTCCGTTTCTCTGAGGTTGCTTAATGGTCACCTGACATGCAGGTAAACAAATAAAATATTTCATTTTGTTAGTAGGTGTTTTGAATTGATGCTATTTTAAAAGTATTTCTTTTTACATTTTTTACGATTAAATGAATTATTAGCTTTCCATTGAACACAAACTCCCTGCAGTTCCATTAACTCTCCGGTTATAATCAATGAAGTAATTTGCACCGCAAAACATGCAAAGTTTGATATTGATAACGGAAGAGACTGAGTATTATAGTGTAGCTCGTGTCCTCTCAAGAGTAGTTTGGTCTGTAACGGTAACCAAAGTGAACATGATTAAAATTCATGACGAGTTGCTGACAAAACCAATCATCATACCGATATCATAGAATTTCGATGATATCGGAAAATTGCCTTAGTATTTGACTATACTACATTGCACTTGTCAAAAAAAAAATGGACAGGTGGTTGAAAATATCTTACAAAATAATCTTAATCTTAAAATGGTCACAAATTGTATAACACGTTACTTTACATAATTAATATTCATGAGGTAAACCGTGCAAATGACGGACTGAAAATAAATAGAAAACAAAAGTTGCACTGTACAAAAAAAAGTTTTTTTTAAATATATTAGTTTAGATATAAAAAAAAGACTATATTGGCGTTTCTGAAACAACTGTCTTAGTTATTTTGTTGTTTTAATTTTTAAAATGTCAATTTACTTTAGTTCAGTTTTAGTAATTTTACTAAAATAAATTGAATTAGACAAAAATCTGAAATTGTAAATAAAATAAGTTCTATTTTATATATATATATATATATATTTTTTTTTTTTTTTCAGGTTATTGGTTTAGGTTTAGCTGATAACACTACAAGTATTTAACACTTATTGACTGATAATGTGAATAAAATAATATAAAATATAATGCTCCCGTTTCATCATGATGTCACAAACAAGTCTTCATTCGTCCTCACAGAGCTCATGGCACGTTTTCTAGTATATTCTGATACTAAGGCAACTCAGAATGGAGCAGGACTGAATCTTCAGGTTGGTGTATGTCAGTTGCAGGGGGTCAGGTGTGATGGACAGGCAGCAGGGTGAGTGTGTTAGTGTTAGAGCAGAAGAGCTCTTCAAAGACTGAGCTCAAGAGGCACCCAGTCCAGCAAGCTTTCATTTTAATAACACTCATTTAAATCAGTGTTTATATGTCACATGCCACATCATGCATTTGAGCTAACGCTCACAACAAAGCTAACAACTCAAAACTAAAACAAATAAATACTTTATGCACCCAAATACTGGATGAAAGATGGAACTATTTTCTATCAATATTTTACACAGTAATAAAATGTATTTGATTATAATACAAGACGATGCCTAAAATTGTGTCTAGGTTTTGAAACAGAGCTTTGTATTACTAATTAAAATAAAATATAAATCAAATAAAATTTCAGCCAGTTTTTTTTACTTTTATAGTGATTTTTGTAACTTGAAAGGACTAAAAAGAACCATGAATATACCATAAAAGTTAAGTGCTATAGCCATATGCTTTATTTCAGCTCCTCTGAATGCAAACAATCATTCTGTGTGAGAAGAAAAAAATTAATAAAATAAATGCATGTCATTATTTACTGAAAATTGTCTGCTGAAATTGTCAAATTTTATATTTGCAATTCTTGTGGCTAATTTAAGTCAAGTTTGAATGTTTTGAAATGAACGCGAGCACTATGTAACTGGAAAATACTGAATATTTCCTACTATTTTATTTTTTTTTGCATGTGCATTTTTAATCGACTGGAACTAATTTCTATTAATATTCTATGCAGAACTTAAATGTATTTTTATTACTTTACATACAATGCCTGCAATTGGCTTTGCATTACTGTAAATAAATACATAAAATGTGAACTTGCTGGACAACAGGTCATAGCATGATAAAGGTTATTTTTTCATTTTAAACTAGCTCCTGTCCCACACTGACCCCCTGTTAGCTACCCCTACATCCCTGAGTTAGCACCCAGCATGCAGGGCATTTACCTGGGAAACGCGAGAACAGAGAAAACCTCTTAAGCGAAAGGCGGCGCGGACGAGGCGACACCACGGAAAGAGAAAGAGGGGGGGTGACAGCTGAGGAGGACGGGGGGAGAGGAGAGACAGAGAAGCTCTTTAAACACGCCACGCATCAACATCCTGCCGAGAGCTGCTTCAGCACCAGCACAAATCCCTCATTATAAAACACTACGGGATATCATATTTTCTTTGAAGGGGTAATACTTTGCTATTAACTTTGCCTTTGAAAGTACAACACATTCTGGTGCTGTTAAAAGGTAGGCTATATTTCACCCAAAACTTGCCGCTATCGCTCCAAACCTGTATGACTTTCCTCCTTTAGTGAAACCCAAATATAGACGTTTTGCAGAATGTCTAAGCTGCTCTTTTCCATACAAATAAAATGGTCTTCACATTGCCAATAGGCTTCAAAAAGAATCAAAACACCATAAAAGTGGTTTATATATACTTGGTCTAAATATCTCTTTTAAATCCAAACCATAATTTTGAGTAACAGCAAAAATTGATTAAAAAGTAATTATTAATGAAGAATTCAGACCTACAGAGTCTTACACTAGCAGTAAATCTCCAGCCGAAGGCCAGAGGGCACGCTCATGCTGAAACTTCAAATATGACTCACATATGCATCGCTGCAGCTGAACAAACAGAAGATTTAACTGCTTTCATTAATTCGACGAGACTAATAAAACACACAACTATGACAATATATGGCTTATCAGAGTTTGTCTTATCATTTTTATTATAATAAAGTATATAATAATGCAATAAGCATGTGTAGTAAATGCTGCTCCATCTGAAAGCACGTGATGGAGATTTAATACTAATCACAGAACCAGCTTTACTGATGAAATACAAATGGCAAATCGTATTTGATTAATCGTGCAGCCGTTGTTCTAAGTTTTAAGTCAAAAACATCAAATATTAGTTTATAGGCGCTTAACTGTATCAATCAATATTATTCAATGGAATAATACTCAATTACTCAAAGAAAGATTCTCTGTCATAGCTCTCAAATAACTATTACACATGCAAACATTTTAACTTGGTGCCTCAAGACTAGTTGTGGCTAGTTTTTTGTCAAAAATGTAAATTTAGTTAGTTCGTGTTTGCCTAAGTGCATCAAATTTGAATGTTTTGATTGAATGCAAGCATAAATTTGATTTGGAAGATAATTTTATAAATATATAAATAAATTAGCCCCTGGAAGCAGTTTTAAGGTGGTTTTTTTTGGCAAGTATAAAACAAAGACTATAGAAATACCAAGATTGTTCACTCCTATAATTTATGAATGGGAACAACTGCAAGGCGCAATATGGTGGAATGGTCCCGCCTTCTAAATGAAAGAGCCAATCACTGATTAATAAAGTAATTGCGTCACTGCAGCAGCTGTTAGAAGCTCCGGTTCCCAAAACCTGAGACTAGACAAGCCACTGAGCCAATGCTCATATGTAGTTATCAGCGCATTATAACTGTGCATACGCATTGGCTGGTCTAGCCTGAGAAGCTTTTTTAATGCCATTTAAGCATTAGAAACACCATTCATGGGGCAGTCCAGTTCAGATTATGTCACGGTTTTCAAATATGTAATTTATTTGTGAGTTCATTAGACCGTTTTCAGGATTCCCACATACATTTAGATAGGACTTGGTCTTGTTTTAGCTATCTGGAGGCTTTACAAATATGGCCACCGGGTGAACAGACTTTCCTTGAAAGAGACTTTGGACTAAATTAATCCCCATCCATTCGCAATATGTAGGGAAAAATCGGCTTGGACATTCTGCAAAACATCTCCTTTAAGCTCTCAACGTTGAAAGAAAATCCGAGCTTTGGAAGGACATGAGGGTGAGTACATGCCCTCGTCTCTTACGCAGTGTTTCTCAAAGCACACACAGCCACACAGACACATGCTAAGCACATAGATGTGATGTTTGGCACATGAATGGACTGCAGCTGGAGGTGAAGAACAGAATCAGACTGCATTATTAGTGACACTCGTCCAGCAGACGTCCTGCAGCCAAATTGTGATTATACAATACAAAAGACTAAACTTACATTGACAGATCATGACAAAGTGCACTGAGAGGCGCTGACAAGATCCATTAGTTAAACTAAGGCTGGGCACCCAACATATCAACAGTCATTGTTACCATAAAACTGTCTTATTCAGAAAACGATTACATATTACACAATTCTGTCAGCATTCACTCATCTGAAACTTTGCTGGCCGCTCTTTTCCATGGAGTTACAATGACTGAGAAGCTTTCAAGCCTCCATTAAAAGATACAGTTTTTGACACATGGGTGAGTAAATAATAACAGAAATTATATTTTTTTTTTGGATGGATTTCTTTAGTTGGGATTGTTTCACACTTTTTTGATAAAGAAGCGAGGTAAAATACTCACCCAGGCATGGTGTAGACAGTGCCATGACTCCATAATAAGAGAAAGGCCCTGTTTCAAACATCATATTCTCATTTCCAGCCTCAACTTCCACCCGACCCTGAAAGACAGGTGTGAGTTAATTAGTTTCATTAATTAGAAAAGCCAGTCTTAAACATACTGTTGTATATATATTTCAAGAATAATTTGCAAACGAATAAATGAGAGCTGCCAACTCCTAATAAAATGCAAATGTAATCAAATAAATACATTGCTAATAAAACCTACGTAGCTTTTACGTGTTGTCCTTCAAGAGACCTCAAGAACCCCCACTGGTTTGTTCTTAAATAACTTTAAAAACAAAACATCTTATTTTGAAATCTTAACCGGTTTCCTTGAAGAACAACCTGTTGCGTCTCCATAATTAAAGACGAATGACACAAAACCCAACCGAAACTGTGAGGTCAGGACTTCAGTAGTTTGAAACCACATTCGAGCATACACATACATTTTCCAAGGTCTCAGGCATCATATTTGCCCCGTTTTCCATCCCAATAGAGAGTCAACCTTTCCTCTCATTTTCAGAAAACGGTAACCGGATCCGCGGTGCTCGGATTGCATGACACACGGATCCTGTCACTCTATCGGAGTCTCCTCTGCTCTGGTGTCTATATTCAGGTAGACACTCCAAACACAAACAAAGCTCGCCAACTTTGCTGCTTTTTGTTACAACAGCAAACCAGAGCCAAACTAATTATTGACAGAAATACTATTATTTCTAGTAGTACTAAACAAATCTCCACAATTATACACAGCACCAGTCAGAAGTTTGGTTTCAGAATTATTATTTTGTTAAAGAAATTATACTTTTATATAGCAAGGATGGATTCAATTGATCCAAAGTGACAGTAAAGGCATTTATAAGGTTACCAAAGATTTCCATTTCAAATAAATGCCATTCTTTCGAACTTAATATTCAAAGAATCTTGAAAAAAAATACATCAGTTCAACAAAAATATTAAGCAGCAAAAACTATTTTTAACATTGATAATAATAAGAAAAGTACTTCAAACAGATCATCACACATCAATAGCTAAAACTAAATTTACTAAAACCAGAAGACGTAACATAATCATGCATGTCCTAAAATATTACATCTAAAATATTTTTATGTATGTGTGTATATATTAGGGATGCACGATCATGATTTTTCATGGCCGATTCCGATACCGATTTTTTACAAGCAAACTGGCCGATTCCGATACCGATTTCCAATATTTTTTTATCTTTAAGCAACAAACAAGAAAGAAGGAAAGTGTGCATAAACAAGATGTTTATTTGGTATTTAATTTGCCAAACTGGCTTTTGGCTATTGAAAAAAATAACTGCAACCATCTGAAAAAATAAATAAGTAAATAATAATAATATAAGTAAAATAAAAGTGAAACAGTAAAAAAATATATAAGAAATTATATTTATAATTATAACTATTTAAATATAAAACATATTTATCTTAATTAGATAAGATAAGTCCTTTGCTATTTAACAGATGTTAACAAATTGTAATTTGATTACACTAATATAAAAAAAAAATATTAATACCATTTCTATATAAGTAAAATCTTTTTACTTTTTTATGTTTTTATTTAAATAGAGGGCATAAGAAATTTTCAAATAAACCAATCAAAACAACACACAATTATTGTTGTTTTTTAATACATATATGTTGTATATTATAGATACTATAATTAATTTGGTTTTTTTTCTTTTTGAAAATGCAGTTTAATAATTTCATAAATATAATAGATTATCTATTACATTTGAACTCATTTTGAAACTTAAAATAAAGGCAGATGTATTCCGCAAAATGAGCATTTGTAAATAAGCCGCAGGAGTTTGATTTATTTAAGCAGACATGCGGTTTGATGTCCAGTGTGATGTAACGTTCCCTGACACATGCTGTTTGTGCTCCGTATGACATTGTGCCGCGGGGATGATTACGACTGTGATAAACTCTCTCACACTGAGGTTCTGAAAGTGTTAGCCTTCTCCTGGCTGACCCCGCACCGAGCACACAGCAAATCTGATTTACTGATCCCCGGGGGCCTGTGCGCCACATCGGCCCGGTGACCTATCACAGCTCGTTCTACCTTGACCTTGATGCTTAGTAAGCTGCCGCACAAATATTCAAATCAGATGACTGGAAAGTATAATAGTTAAATATAGTTCTATAGTTAAAGGTCACGCTATTGTGTTGATCCTACTTCGAGTTCAAATATGAGTCAATATCTATATATGCATTATCAGCTTTCTGTAGCACAGACATCCAAGAGTCTTTCCATCAATCTCGCCTCTGATTGGACGGTTTCAGAAAAAGAGGGCATGGACAGAGCACAGCTTTGATTGGTTGTGCATTCAATTGTGTGTGTGTGTGTGTGTGTGTGTTTCTGGCAGAAAGGGGGTGGGATTAGAGCTGCTATGATCAGGATCCCTTTCTTATGTAAGAGGGATCAATTAGTGAAGGGCAGGCCTGTCTGATGCAGGGCCTCTTCGAGCTAAACGTCTGGCTGACGGGCACCAACGAGCTGCCAATCTCAAAATACGCCACTACAAAAAGGTTGAAAATGCTAACCAGCAACCAGTGGTACTTGCTAAGGCAAGCATTACTAATGCTCAACCATTCAAATTACTAAGCATTAAACCTCTGCATATTTTATTCTATGCTGCATTCTCAGAAAAAGAGCCAAACGGTCACCTATTTATTCCTAAAGGATGCATATTAGCATCTAAATGGTACATATTTTTGTAAAGGTACCTCCTAAAGCTTTTGTACCTTTTTTTTTCCTGACAGTGTAAGAATATGAACGATGCCTCAAACTGTGCAGAGAGGTGCACTGTTACTTCAAGTGATCAGACATATAATTTTTGCTTGGCAAACAATAAAACAGACAAAAAAAAAAAAAAAAAAAAATAGTAGGGCTGTCAAATCGATTAATTGTGATGTACATGGATACATATGTACATACATGTGTGTATATAAAAAAAAAAAAAAATTATATATATTCACACATACGTAAATATTTCTTAAATATGTGTGTGTACTTTTTCTTTGTATGCGATTAATTGATTTGATAGCACACACACACACAAAAATATATATTTTAATAAAATTTAAGAATGGACCCAAGTCACATCTAAAGATGACTACAGAGGGGCAGTAAGAAAGCACTTAGCAACCGTATTCCAATACTTTGATAACCACTTTACCCTCTGGTCCTTAAGTGTTTTTTCATGTTAATTATCCTAAAATTTCCTTGCACACTGAGTCTGATGCATATAATCTGTTGCAAAAAAATTAGCAAAACCGTACAAAATGGAGTCTTCTAGCAGTGAGGATGATTTTGTTGGTCTTGCTCTTCTTAAAAAGAGAAGAAAGAAAGAAGAAATACTGGATCCATCATCTAATCTAAGGAGAGTTTCAACTCCGTGTGAAGGTGCTGCGAGATTGTCCCGGGCAATTCAAAGTTAAACTCGGGATGTCAGTGGCTCTGTTTGATGCTTTGCTAGCGATATTTGAGCCACATATTAAAAAGAACAACACCAATTTCCGTGACCTCAGTGTGCAAGGACCAATACAGTGCTTTGTGCTGCAGGAAGCAGCCGATCAACTTGTCAGACATCTCTCAACCTCTCAAAATGCTTGCTACGGATGCGAAGATGGAACAGGATCCGAATTTCTTTTATAACGAAAGTTTCGGATGCGTGATTGAAAAAAAGTATCTGTCCTGAGGGAGCAATATCTATTTCAGACTCCTCAAGATGGCGCAAATTCTATGTTATTTGAGCATTAGTTTCCAGAAGAAATGCGTATATTTAATTCATTATTAATTTAACTGATGTTCAAATCACTAACTGTTAAAAAAATAACGTTGTTAACAAAATCATTGCTGGAAAGACATTCGCAGTTACCCTACTGTTTGACAAAAACAAAGACATAATAACATAAATCAATGAATGTGCATAAATAGAATCCACTTAAAACAACCGAGTAACTACGTCGCAATGCCCTGGAAACCATTCACAACACCGTCATCATGGCTGTGAGTTTTTCACAGGAAAACAACACATGTTTTCTTCAGAAAAATCTGGTCTATTTTTGGACTCATCTAATCCTCTACTCAAAATTCTGACCAATTACAGCCAGGCAGACAGAGATATTTGTGGATAGATGTATGGTGAGGGGTAACCAGCCCTGGGAAACAGGAAACTGCTCTGACCTTTTCTCCTTCTCTCAACTCATCCAAGCTCTTGCATGCAGTAAAACAGTACCAGACAGTTCATTATTAAAAAGGTTATATTTTTATAATAAGACATGTTTGTTTTAAATGAAAATCACTACAAGAGTGACAGGGATTTCTGAATGGTTATCAGGGTGTTGATACGCAGTGTTTTTTTTAATAAAACAATAAATCCATAATAGCTTGTCACGAATCATCATTAAAAGTCACAGCAGTAATAAGAAAGTTGATAAATGTGACCCCGGATCACAAAGCCAGTTTTAAGTCGCTGGGGTTAATATTTAGCAATAGCCATAAATTATAAATCGTTCTTTTATGCCAAAAATAATTAGGATACTGAGTAAAGATCATGTTCCATGAAGATGTTTGGTAAATTTCCTACCGTATATATATAAAAACTTAATTTTTGATTAGTAATATGCATTGCTAAAGGTTCATTTGGACAACTTGAAAGGCGATTTTCTCAGTATTTTATTTATTTTGCACCCTCAGATTCCAGATTTTCAAATTGTTTTATCTCGGCCAAATATTGTACCAAAACCATACATAAATGGAAAGATTATTTATTCAGCTTTCAGATGATGTATAAATCTCAATGTCGAAAAACTGACACTTAAGATTGGTTTTGTGGTGCAGTGTCACAAGTTTGGTGACAAAATCCCCAAACTAGCAGCACTGCAGATCATTCCTTCAATATTTTTTTAATAATCTAGGTTTAAGATAATTTCTATATATACACTAAAACATTTTTTATATATTTATAAATGCATACATTTATAAATAGATTTCTAGTTGTATAAATTAGCATTAGATAATGTATTATGATCAAACAAATTATAGTATAAATTAACCTAGATTAATAAATGCTGTAAAAATCCATTGTCCACTGATAACTGATTAATGTTAACTATAAATCATCCTATTTTTAAACAGCATGTTTTAGTTCTCTTATAATTTGATATATACACATTTATTTTTGAATCTATTATAAGTATTAGCACAGACATCCTCGAGAAGCAATAGTAATTTAAGCAATCGTGATAGTGATGTTTGCCTTAGCAAGCTCAATTAACATGTGACTGATTGCTGAAGGAATTAGCCCACTTTCTGATTTGACTTAAAGGCACTTTTACTGGCAGCTGACAGCATTCTCAAACCCATCGAAATATTTAATAACACACACATGCAGGAGAGATGTTCAAAGCTGTATTCTCCACGCAGGCCAACCAGTCAGATTTACTCACCTGAAGGATAAGGATGAAAAAGTCGGCAGGTTTTCCACGCTGATATAAATAGTGCTGTTGCGAGCGCTTGTCGTTCTCATTGAACTTAATCTCCTGAATGACATCCGGGTGCTTGAGGATTCGCAGTAAGACCTTGTCCGAAATCTGGAGTGGACAGAAAAGGCTCACCTCTGTGGAAAGATGGGCAACAACAAAAATCAGCCGTTATCTGCAATGACAAATGCTCAAAGAGAGAGAGAGGTGATAATGAACTCACCAGTAGCGAGGAAACGATGCGCTGCTAGCATTAGTTGAGGCGATATCTTGGATTTGGATTCACTCTCATGTTTGAAAGCAGAAAAGTCCCTCTTGTTCTTGTTGGGATCCACTTTCTTTCTGTTACTATTGTCAGCTAGAAGGCAAAAAAAATTCTTAATCTCTCAACCAATGCTCAGCTTGTTTCCCAAAAGCATCATAAGGTCAGGTTTCACTAGACATATAAGGAATCATTCAACTCGTGATGCGTTACAATTCACGATACGATTTTCTCACTATTTTTTTTTAAATACAAATTATAAATGAAAAGGTGTCATATAATAGAATAGGTGTCGTATAAATGAAAATCTCAAATTAAAAAAAAAAAAAAATACAGATAAAATAAATCACTTCATATAAACAAACTAAGGCGTTGCCTCTGCTCATTCCAATTGAAATTAGAGGCAATTCGATGCTGCATACATTCCCAATGAGCAGCTGTTGATTTAAACTAATGAAATATTTCAAAATGAAATTGAAGCAGAAACAGAATGGTGTGACTTCAGCTTTGTGAAGCTACACTGTATAAATTATATTAGCACAAAACAAAAACAGCAGATGGGCTGAATGAGAACACAAATTCACTCTCTGCCAGTAGATGGCGCTTATGGAAAAGCAGTGCTGTTGTAAACAAAGAAAATACTTCAATATGCAATTTACAGAGGTAATATGAAAAGAAAATACCATCTAAACTTTTCTGAAGAAAGTTCTCCTAAGAGAACTTGTCGCAATTCATTTAACATCTCCACCGACTCAACCGTTTTTTTATCGATTTTCAACTGGCTCGGCATGCATCGTTACATCCCTAATTGGCACCAATAATCTCAAAGATCTACTTAAGATCATGATGCTTTTGGGAAAGCCTAGATCAATAAACCGAACCAATTAATACATCAATTACATTTCCATGGGTAATCTCATGTCTAGACTAGTAAACAAGCAAGAAAATAACTATCACAAATGTACTGTAAAGATCAGACTCGTCCAGGATCTCAGATTTGATGATCTCCTCGATGACGTCCTCCAGCGTGACCAGACCCAGGACCTCGTAGAACGGATCTCCTTCGCCCTCATTATTCACCTTCTGAACGATGGCCAGGTGGGATTTACCTGTGGACAGAGCCAAAGATCTCAGACTAAACATATTGAACACTGGGAAAAAAGGGAAGTAAATGTTCTAAGTGTTGTAATTGCAAACTGAATGGCAGTTTAATGGTTATTAAGTTTTAGTTCACACCAGGCTAGGAAACCCACTGAGTGGGTAATAATTCAAACCATATTCCTATGGAAGCACTGCATGGACATGCATATTAATGAGCTGTATTAATCACTGCAGTCTGAAAACCCCATGAATTATTCATCATCTTGTTTTATCTGAGGGGCCAGATCAATCATAACCAATTAAGCAATACTGGACCATAGGGCTTCATGTTTATAGCCAAAAGAGTCAATCAGATCAGATCAGAAGTGCTACTAAACTTAGAGCTCAAAGAGCTTAGGAGAGCGAAATTACAGTCTGGGATTAGAAAAAGAAAAGAAAAAGGGAAGGATGGAGTAAAGACACTTTGACGTCAATCAAAGGGAATCTGGAAACACCACACAATCAACACTTCTGGACAAAAACTATAATATATTGAATCGTACGACACTTAATGCTAGAATCTGAACCAAAATAAATGGAAGGACTAATACAGAAGTTCTGATCAACACCGAAAACCAATTATTATTATTCTTTTGTTATATGCTAATGCATGTTTTCCCCCACTAAAGTTTTGAACTATATTTAAAATACAAGTCAAAGTCAGGCATTAAAATGTGTATTTTCAAAATTGGCCAATTTTAGGCTTCTAAAAAAAAAAAACATTCACAATGTTCACATTTTTGAATGACTAAAATGATATCATGCATTTTTTCCCCATTAAATACAGGGATTTAGAGCAAGATCAAGTCATATTTAATAATGCAAAAAGCATCAGACAAGCAGTCTGCTTAAGAAAAGAGCTAATATTTTCTCGCTGAAATACACTCCAGTGTTCCTGAGGGATCAGCATTTAGCAAACCACCCACATTTAATTATTTGCATTCTCATAAGCTCATTTTCCATACATTCATATCTCAGTTGAGCTCGTTTTAAACAAATAAATTCGAATAGGATTTAAATAGTTTCTACAAATGTATCATCAAATGCAGCAAAAGCAATGTCTTGAGTTGACATTCTGGACAATACAGTGCCTGTCACATTGCTTTTGTCCCTCTGTAGTGCTGCAGCGATTGAGAGAGGAACAATACAGTGGGATGAACTTCAAACCACCATTCATTTTAAAACACCACCCATATAACTCATCTTCAATCAAACATCTCTAATGGATGAACATTAACGAGTACTAATCTGAATATTGAGGGAAACGCGTCTCCCTAAATTTCTATGGTGTTACGGCCCCAAATCTGAAGGTAAAAGTGGTCGAACATCAGAGTGATTGTGCAAACTCTGATGGACAGATGATGGTGTGTATTTTTTAAGAGCATCAGGTGCTTTTGTCAGCATGGGATACCTCTGTCTTTTCTAGAAGAGCTTCATATTGATTGGAGGTTGATACAGGGAGCATATGGTTATTGATTCGGCTCTCAGGGGGAGTCTGAGCACCCATCAGAATCAATATGAGGATGAAAACAACCGCACGAGCCACAGCCTTTGCTTCCTGTGAGCACAGCAGGTTGTTTTTAAACTTTCAAATCCACTAACCTTTCTTAAACTCCTCCAACATGGCATCCAGCTTAGTGTCGTGGAAGACGAAATGCACCGGGTGGTTGTAGAACTTAGTGACCGTTTTAAGCGTCGTGCAGTCGTCGGGGTCAACGAAGGCCAGGTCTTTGACGTACAGGACGTCCACGATGTTGGAGAGCTCGGTATCGTACACGGGAATCCGCGTGTAGCCGCTTTCCATGATCTCAGACATGGTATTAAAGTCGAGCACGGTGTCAATGTGAATCATGAAGCAGTTGCTCAGAGGCGTCATCACATTCTCAACCGTCTTGGTTCGGAGTTCCAGTGCCCCTTGTATGATGTTCAGTTCTTCTTTGACCAGGTCGTTGTAGGGTTCGGTGACCCTCAGCATCTCCAACAACTTCTCGCGGTTGTAGACGGTGCCGATTTCCTGCCCAAGAACGCAATCCAAGAGCTTACTGACGGGGAATGATAATGGGAAGGTCAGGAGCATGAAAAATTTGGTCAACATGATGGTGTTGGCACCTACAGCCAAACCGTGACGCGAGCACAGAGCTTGTGGCACAATTTCACCAAATATGACAATGCCAACAGTAGATGCCACTACGGCTCCCAACCCCGACCCAATCAAATCATCTAGCAGGATTGTTAAAGTTGTGTTGACCAGCACGTTACCCAACAATAAAGAGCAAAGCAGATAGTTGCCCTTGCTTCGAATGGGTTCAATTTTTCGCGCATATTTCTTTTCCTTATTAGTTCCACAGCTTTGTACAATGCGAAGCTCCATTGGATCCAATGCCATGAGCCCCAGGTTGAGCCCACTGAACATGCCGGACAGCATCAGCAAACCTATAATAAGGATGATTTGGAACCAAAGAGGTAGAAAAGATTCTTTCTCCTCTATGACTAACAATCTTCCATCGCTTTCACCCAGCTGGACCCATTTGTCTCCCAAACCCTGCCTGACACATAGGCTGTAGATCTTTTCTCGTTCACTCTTACGCAGTGGCTTCACATACACACTCACCAGACCTGACGTCCCTCTGTTGCTCACGTTCATGAAGGTGCTGATGCTCAGGTCTTTGGTGAAATCCTCACAAGTCCTGTTTAACTCGTCACTGTCCTCCGTATCCACATACTCTGTGAACCTGATGTGGGATGCTGTGTCCGGGCTCAGGTGCAGCCCATAAAACCTGAGCACGACGTTGCTCTCCTCTGTTACCTGGATGAGCCCGTCCTCCGTCGTGCTGGCCGCTTTGCCGCTCCTCTCTAGCCGCATGCCCAGGATCTGACTGCTGGAGTCGGGGCTTGACGTCTCCGTCCGCCCGCCGACAGAGCTCCAGAGGAACACGATGAAAGTTAGAAGACACCCCTGTCCACTCCGCTCTGTCGCCATGTTTGTTGCGCTCTCTCCGCAAGGCTGGACCTTACGTCACGTCATCGCTGCCACAAACCCGCCCTCTTATTTGCATAATGCAAAATTGCGCAACGCCCACTTAGTTGCGTGCGAGTTCTTATTTAAAATACATAATGTTTGGGCTTTAAAGATAAACGTCTCATGGTATTATAAGATAGTAATTTTTAATGATCAATTGTGGTAATACGTTTAAATAAATGTAAGCATCTAACAGGTTTACGATTAAACATGATATTTTTTTTTCTTCATTTGCGTTTTTGTCTTAATTGTGTAATAGCACGAGCCCCGTGTCCCCTTATATCTCATGACAAAATTAAATGGTTAAAAAAATAAAAGTTTTACATACACACACACACACACATATATATATATATATATATATATATATATATATATATATATATATATATATATATATATATATATATATATATATATATATATATATAATTAAGTGTTTTTAATCATTCTATCTATCTATCTATACAATTATAAAAATGAATTTAATTATAATTAATATGATTTAAAAAAATAGTAATTTAATGACAATTAAGCATTTTTCAACATCAAATCCTTTATTTTAAGACTTAAATAATGAGTACAATTTGTTAAATTATTTTTCATTATCAGTATAAAATAAAAGCAGTAGAATAAATACTATCATCGTGATAGTAATGAAAAGTAAATGAATCAACGGCAATAACCTGCCATAATGTAATACATCAGTGGAATTTTTTCATCAGTGGCTTTGTTGTTAACCGAAGTGTGTAAAATCAATGTCATTGTGTCTATTGACCGTCACTGCATTTCGACCTCGGTCAAATATGATGCAAGTGCGTCCTCTAGTGTTACAAATAAACATTAACTCATCAACATAGTGTATTTTCTTAAATGCACTTTATTCTCAGATTAGTGAATAAAAATGTGCACATTTAAAACACTCTTTAACCAAATATAACTTTTAACATCAGTTCCGGTCACTCACTGATGAAGAGACAACACGTTTGCTGAAGTAATAAATAAAACACATAGCGTCATTCTGAAACGATGCATGACAACAAATCCTTGATATTGTTCTGCAATCATTCACTTGGATAGTTGTTTACATCTGTGACATACCACTTTTTTTTTATTGCACGATATTTAATTGATAAATATATTACACATCTACAATTCGGCAGCGCTGGTAAAAAAAAACACCAGGGAAATATTTCTATTTATCATAACTTAAATAAATTCCCATTATATTAAGATTACATTTTAAATATTTTACATGTGGACCAATAATAATCCTTCAACAAGTGACTGACATTTATATTATAATTAGTTTCAGAAGATAAGCCAATAACCGATAAGGTGGGCGGGGTCAGATTCCACTAACATATAAAAGCCTTCGAATTAATTTAAAAAACGATATCATCGGCACAGACAATGTTTTCTTTCTTTGCGGCGAAATCAGGAGAAAATATAAAGTAAAATTAATCAAATTTCCAGTGTAAATTCGAAGGCTTACGTATCTATCTCGCATTTACATTAAATATCTTAATATTAAATCTATAAAATGGTAAGTAAATTTGTCAGTATCTGAAAAAGTTAAACTAGCAGAGCGGTTGGCCGACTAACGGTCGGTGTTTTTTTTTCCAGATGTATGAGGTTTATATTATAAATATCGTGATTATTACAAATTAACAACAAATTAAACGAGCAGCTAAAAATAATACACGTTTTGACGTTGCAAATGGTCTTAATTCGACTTACTTTTTATTTTATTTTTTTTTAGCGCGAGTGTATCTCCATTCACGTGGGTCAGGCGGGAGTTCAGATCGGTAACGCTTGCTGGGAGCTGTACTGTCTGGAGCACGGAATGCAGCCGGACGGGCGCATGCCCACCGACCAGACCACCTCCGGCGGAGATCAGTCCTTCAGGACTTTCTTCAACGAGACCGGCGCCGGGAAAAGTGTGCCCAGAACTGTGTTCGTGGACCTCGAACCCACCGTCGTTGGTCAGGATGCATTTACACTGCAATTCTTTTATAAGAATGTCGAAATACCATACTACAGTTAACGCTAGTGTAACAACTTTTTTGTATAAATGATGGCTAACATCAAGTTTTCTGCTGACATCATCGGCCTCTAATTTTTTTGAAACCTTCCTCTTCGGGGGCGGACTTGGGGCCCTAAGCAAATTTCAGGTATGGGCCCCCAACACAATAACTATGTGCTCTGCACGCCTAACCCTCATTTCGCTTGCTCTCTCTCTCTCTCTCTCTCTCTCTCGTAGTTTATAGTTTATTTACCTGTTTACAACTCAAGTAAATAGTTGGTCAACTCAATACTGTTCTAAAGCCATCTTAGGCTACCTTATTATTATTTTTTCGGATTGCAAAAGAATGTTTGCACTTGTCCATTTAATGAATTGTAACCTTTTTCAATCTTTTTAAAAAAATGATTCAAATTTCATGAAATTATCCTATGCAACTCATTCCATATTCCAAGTGTTCTTAAGGCATATGGTAGGGTTTGCTGAGAGTTTGCTCAATCTCACGACGTTCTGTTAAGCAATGAAGCTGACAGCACTGCACAATGAATCTCTTAATTACATGTATTTACACATTGTTATAACGATTCGCAAGCTTGCAGAACTCAGCACTTGACAAAAGTGCTTGTTTTGATCTGTAAGCATTTAATGCTCTCCAGAACACAAATACAAACTAGTGTTTGCCAAATATGTTTTACCAATATCAGATTGGACCCCCAATTCCCCTTGGCCCCAAGCGGCCATTTACCTTGTTTTTTGGTTAAGTCCGCCCCGGTTCCTCTCCAAAAATCTGTCAAATAGAGACCACTTTCACCATCTCAGTGTTACTTTTGTATTAGCCCTTGACTCTAAAGTGTGCTTTGGTCTGATCTAGGTGCCCCTGGACTGTGATTTGTATGCACCCTTACCTTACTCTTTTTTTCCTATTCAGATGAGGTTCGAACTGGAACATATAGACAGCTGTTTCACCCAGAGCAGCTGATAACTGGGAAAGAGGACGCTGCCAATAATTACGCCAGAGGCCATTATACCACTGGCAAGGAAATAGTAGATGTGGTAATTGACCGTGTTCGCAAACTGGTGAGATATTTTTCTCTATTTTGATATACAACATTTATTGCAATTACATATTTATAGATGAATTAATAGTAAGTGTCTTTTGTTTTTAGTGTGACCAGTGCACTGGACTACAAGGATTCCTCATCTTCCACAGTTTTGGCGGTGGAACTGGTTCGGGTTTTGCTTCGCTGCTGATGGAGAGGCTGTCTGTTGATCATGGCAAGAAAGCTAAGCTCGAGTTTGCAGTTTACCCTGCACCTCAGGTACCTTTTTCACCAGTCAAGATGTTTCACTGGAAGATCAAATTATGATTAGTTTGATTAAAGATCAAAAAAGCAAAAATGCAAACAAATCCAAGGATTATTATTTTTTAGACATTTTTAAACTACAATCACCCAACCTAAATGTTTTGTCACCCAGTGTATTGGTGTTTTACAATATATAATGTTGTTGATTCATATTTATATTGTGAGTAAGATACTTAAAAGAAACTTCCAAACACTGAATTGAATTTATTTTAACTTACAGAATAATCTATTTAACTTTAAAATAGGTTTATTTAGGTTGATTTCTCTTTAAGACCTCATGCCCGGATCAAACTGTTACACATAATTTTTTTTCTTAACTGTCTCAACATTTACGTAAAAGACTGTATACCAACAATGTTTAGAATAAATCGACTATTTACATGAATACTAATCAAGACGGGCACTTTGACAGGCATTTTGTATGTATTAAGCCATTTACGCAAAGGCGTGGGCTCTCAGATGCATCTCTATGTGCGTGAGTGCACAGAGTGCGCAAGTACGGAATTAAGCACTTGAATGTTTAAAATTGTATGACTCAAAAGCACGTGCAAATGGTACATTCCGAAATTCTGTCGCAAGTGTCTTTCACGTTCAAATATTTGCATGAATTTCAAACGTTACAAGCGTGGAAACTGCATGAATCAGTAGAATTATGCGCAATCCCGTGCCGAAATTCAAGACCTGAAACCTGTTGACCTTTTGGATTTTTCTTGAGGTTTCCACCGCAGTGGTAGAGCCCTACAATTCTATTCTGACCACACACACCACCCTGGAGCACTCAGACTGTGCTTTCATGGTGGACAACGAGGCCATCTATGATATCTGCCAAAACAACCTTGACATAGAGCGGCCCACGTACACCAACCTCAACCGCCTCATTGGGCAGATTGTGTCATCGGTCACCGCCTCCCTGCGATTCGACGGAGCTCTCAACATCGATCTGACAGAGTTCCAAACCAACCTGGTGCCGTACCCTCGCATCCACTTCCCCCTGGTCACATACGCCCCGGTGATCTCCGCAGAGAAGGCATACCACGAGCAGCTGTCCATCATGGAAATCACCAACTCCTGCTTTGAGCCAGTCAATCAGATGGTGAAGTGCGACCCTCGGCACGGGAAGTACATGGCTTGCTGTATGCTGTACCGTGGAGATGTGGTTCCAAAGGACATCAATGCTGCCATTAGAAGCATAAAGGCCAAGAGGACCATTCAGTTTGTTGACTGGTGTCCCACAGGGTTCAAGGTCAGCCTATGTGTTTATTCTAAATTCAATTGTACATTGGAAGCAAAGCATCATGCAAAACTATTACGAGTGGAATAATGATACAACACAGCATACAATAGTAATGTTTGTAAATATTAGCTTGATGTTTGTTAGGTGTGAAAATGTGTGTTCCTTGCCTTTTTACCATTATCAGGTTGGTATAAACTACCAGCCGCCAGCTGTGGTTCCAGGAGGCGATCTGGCCAAAGTTCAAAGGGCAGTCTGTATGTTGAGCAACACCACAGCCATCGCTGAGGCCTGGGCTCGTCTAGATCACAAGTTCGATCTAATGTATGCAAAGAGAGCCTTCGTGCACTGGTACGTTGGAGAAGGTATGGAGGAGGGCGAGTTTACAGAGGCCCGTGAAGATTTAGCCGCTCTCGAGAAAGATTACGAAGAGGTGGGAGTCGACGCCCCCGAAGGAGAAGGTGAAGAGGGAGAAGAATAAATAAAAGTTTTGAATATAATAATAAATACTGACATTGCACTTTTGTCTTTAGGCATTTATTAATCAGCATTAAAAAAAATCTAGTCACCAATATCCACTTATCAGACAGCTACAATGTACAGTACTTTACATAAGGAGTGTTACAGGTTACCACACTACAGATAAAACCGTTCAAAAGGATTCTGCACCATTAATCGTCTTCAGAAACACTAAGTTGTAGATGGCTTCAAAGATTTATCAAAGCACAGCGACGGTGTGGATAAATGCTTTCTTCATTAAACGTCACTCGTTTGTTCTGTTGCAAGGCACATTTGATTTCTTTTACCTGTACTTACATCAGTGTACAGAAAGTGACTTTACTCTAACTTTACAGACTTGCATAATAACATCCTTCATATAAAACGTGCACAAGACTTGTCACAA
Organism: Carassius gibelio; assembly: GCF_023724105.1. Taxonomy (NCBI): domain Eukaryota; kingdom Metazoa; phylum Chordata; class Actinopteri; order Cypriniformes; family Cyprinidae; genus Carassius; species Carassius gibelio. Next base: position 1,759,616 of record NC_068380.1, on the reverse strand, counting down.
CCCAGCATGACAGTTCTTTGATCAAAGTACCTGCACTTCTCTGCAAAGATAAGATTTCATCAGAAATGCAGTGCCAAAATAGATCACTTTACATATCGGAAATGTTGTAAACAGCATTCTAATTACTGGTATATAATATTTTTATTATATTAAGTATAGTAGCTATTTAAGGATAGTTTTTTTTTTTCAGTTTATGATAACTAAACTGTTTACTAAAGTCTGATTCACACTAAGAAAGTCTTTCTATAACAGACTTACTGTCAGGCCGGTCTGTTAATGCCACAGGAGTATTTAAACATTTCATGTTAGAATGAAATCAAATGAAGTCCAACAAAGCCACTATATTCAAAACCACTTAACAGAGCGCGCATGGAACAGGTGGAGTGCATCTTTGGTCAGTTTTTAAACCAGAAGTCCAAAATTCCAATATTGTCTGTTATCGTTACAGTGACAATATTTTCCTCACAAAATAAAAAGTACACAGTAAAAGTGTCTTATGTGTGCATAAGGACCTATTTTCAAATCCATCTCAATATCATTTTCAATTAAATTTAGATATTTACATGAGAAGTGCAATACCCCCATTGTTTAAAAGACACACTACTTTTCAGCTTAAAACTTTTGATTCTGAATCATAATCGTCTTAATGCATCTTATGTTATGCAAACAAACTGAAATTAATTCTGTGGAACTGCAGAAACCCAAACCTGTTTAGGATCAAAGTGCATCTAAAGAAAAAGGGAGGACATCACGTTTCACGTTCTAGTGGAAAGGCTCAGGCAGAAGAACATCATTGCATTATGAAACCTGCCTGCGGGGGAAGACCAGCGCCGGGTCCTTGAGGGAGTGCTTGTGGGTATGGACAGGAATATGATGGCACCGTGTTTGGCAGAGGAGCACCGAGGCTCTGAGGGTTGTAAGGCATGGCTGATGGTTGAGATATCTGTGCAGGTCTTACATGAGCTGGAGAACCATTAGCTATTTTTTGGATAGGTGCGGTGAAGTTATGGGTCTCCTGAGGTTGTGAGGGATCATTAGAGGAACCCTGAGGAAGATGAACCCCCTTCAGCACCATCTCCTGTAGTTTATCGATCTTCACACGCCTCAGATGTGCCAGCTTCCTCTTGCTCTGGTAGTCATCAATGAAGCAGTCCAGAGGCACAGATCCATCCAAGAATGAATCAGCCATGTTCTACGAATCATAGGGGGAATCTTAGGACACTGTTCGTCGTGTAAAAATCAGTTATGAATTTCTGAAAACATGGACAGTGTTGTCACCTCTGTTTCTTCTTCGATCTTGGCTCCCTCGGTTTGCAAAAGAGCCAACAATGTGTCTAGTGATCTGTTTCCTGATAAAAAGATCCAGTTTAAAAGATGAATATATGTAAAATTACGTCAATATTTCGTCAGTGGCATCCAGTTGTGCTACATTAGCAGTTAGAAAGACTGTCACATTAATATTGCAATCTCTAATTGGACAGTAGTCTGAGAAATAGTTATTTTGCATTTTAAGCCAATTTTGATTAATGAGTCTGCTCAAATAATAATGGGTCATGGAGGAACAGTTCACCCAAAAATTTAAATTAGCTGAAAATGTGCTCTCCGACCACTCAAGAAGAACATGAGTTTGTAGACTTGAAAAAATGTAGCACTAAATCACTTGCTCATCAAAGGATCATCTGAAGTGAATGGGTGCCGTCAGAATGAGACTCCAAATAGAGTCCCGATGAATGAGAGTACCAATGAATTACTTGTGAAGTTTTTATCAGCTGTTTGGACTCTCATTCTGACGGCACCCATTCACTGCAGAGGACCCAATTGAGACAGTGTTGTGAGCATTTTGCATTGCTTTCATAGAAAAACTGTACCAAATAGTGATCAAGCAGGCCCATAACGGTGTTTTACATAATGAGGATAAGTTTACATCAGTGTAGAGTTTCTTTTGGAAATTATTGAAGCAGTCTTTGTATCAGTGTAATTCTAGTCTTTCTGCTGTATCCTACTGACCCTGATAAACTCACTTTCAAAACTTCTGCTCGGCTAAATTTACTCTGACAACACAAGATTCTTAAAATACATCATGGAGAAAACTGGATAAATACACAGAACAAAATACAATCTTTTAACACTGACATGTGTGCAGTTCTCTGCAAATCCTGTCTTCTCACATGCTACGATTGGTCGATTATGTACAATGCCTAGACACTATTTGTCAAACTACTTTTCAGTCATCCTTAAACAAATATGAACACAATAGAAAAACAAAGCCAAAACCCGGACAACACTTGATCTATTGATTTATCATTTGAAACCCAACAAACATTTGTGAAATGGTTTGAGAAGTGTGGTAAGTTCATATCAGACCTAGCGTGGACCCGCGGAGCTGGTAGGACTCGTGCAGATCTTGTAAACAGCAGTAGCGTTTGGTCAGCTGGATCTTCTGATGGTCCAGTTCAGGCTGCAGGTTGAGGTTCTGCTCCGCCAGGCTGCGGTTACTGGCGATCGTCAGCTCTTTATTCTGCTGCATTTCCTGCATCTGTGACAACAACAGCGAAGTCAGAAACCAGAAAAAGCACAGCCAAAACTCCAGCCACCTGGATCAAATAATTTATTTCCCTAATACCCCAATATTCAAATCATCATGATGCTACATTTTCCCCCTTAAAAACACATGACCAAAATTGTTATACAGTATGACTGGAAACTCGTGCATTCTTGATGCATGGAAAACTTACAGTTAATGATTAGTGTTTATTTCCAGGAACTTTTTAACTATTTAATAATAGAAAGCAAGATTACTTAGGCAGCACATGCACATTGGGGGGGAATCAAACCATCTAAAAGGACCTATAATTACAATATAATTTAAGAAAATGTACTGCTTAATAAGAGATTACAAGAATGGCCAAGTGAATTATTGTGAAGTGAATTACATATATATATATATATATATATATATATATATATATTAAACACACAGTGTTTAATATATGTAAATTTTTACTTTTAAATAATTATAATAATCATTTACAATTAAACAAATAAAATTTAATTGTATAGTAATTTGTTTAATCTAAAAAGCATTTTTGACTTTTTTAGAGGTGGGAAAAGGTAAAGGATTTTAAAAAATTACACGAAACACTAACAACTAATAATCATATTATTGATTATCATCAGCATTGCTATATATATAGCAAAGAAACTGCTGAACTTGATCAGTCGAGAGGAGGTTGACAGAAGCAGGTCGTTCGTACAAAAAGTCTTTATATCACAGTCGTTTTTTGTCTTTATTTTATAAGGGCAGTTCATATACCGCCTCCGTTCTGAAGTCTGGCACTATCCAGTCACTCCTTCAGTCAACAACACTTTCCAATATAAAACAATACTGATGTAGTCAAAGGTGAAAGGTCTCGGTCCCAGAATACAACACAATAACACAAAACGCGACAGCAGCAAGGCAATGAAAGCCCGAGCAGCTGTCACTCATCTGCACTGACTGTCAGCACAAACTCTCACTCTTTCCGGGATTTAATGAGCGTTTAATGGCTGTCGCGTCTGCGCTCACTCACCTCCTCCATCTCTCTGACCATTTCCCGGAGCTTGCCATCGTCCTCCAGCAGTTCGTGCAGCTGTGTGGACGAGTACGACTGCAGTCTGTCCTCGAAGCCGGACATTTCTCCCATAGCTTTGTTATTGTCTCTCCGCCGCCGCAGGGAAGTATCTTGTGTTGCTCCTCGGCCGGAAGTCGAGTAATTCCCGTCAAATCAGCGCGTGTGAATGGACGTGACGTCACGCGCGTGGACGTGTGAGCGACGTCAAAAAGCCATTCATGGAGTAAGATTTAGGAAATACGTTTTTAATACATAATTTATTATGTAATCTATACATACAATTTGCTTATTATACTTAGAATATCTTCCCGCTAAACATTTGAATAATTTCACCTATAATTTGTACCAGTATATTTATATATAAAAGATCAAAACATGATTTAATGTTTTCAGTTAGTCACAAATATTTTAATGTTTGTAATGCATAAGATTTTATGAAATCCATACATAATATCATACAGTTCCAATATTTATACAATGCTATAATAAAATCATAAACTTAGTTTAAACCTCTTCCGCTTCTTATTGTAGTCTTTCTAGGTCTTCTCATGAATCTCATGTGCTGATCTTAACACTTGCTGTGTGTTTGTGTGTATGAGCTCAGTCGTTCACACTGGCACAGCTCAGCTAGATCTAAATTAAGGATCTTGAGTAAAATCCAAGGTCTGAATGACTCAAGCACAATATGGTCAATGTGGGTTTGGAATCGTGCGTCACTGGCTGCGTTGGTAAAGTACACAAAAATATCATACATCTGTGAGCCTCGTGTGTTTGGGAAAGGGCCAGTGATGCTGTGCTTGTGACTCAGATTGTATCTCATCGTAAGCGTGAGGACAAACATGGTTTGTGTGTTTGATCAGCCGGATGCTTCAGGTTCATGCAAGGGGTGTCAATCTGTCCAGATCCAGGTTCAGTTCGCCAGGGCCCAATAATAAGGGTGATACTCAGACATGAATAAGAAAGAAAAATGAACATATATATGTGTAAAGATTAGTTTAAAGTTTAAACCACATAAAACTGTCATTTGCTTACGTCCCAGTACTCACAGTTAGGCCGAGGGGTCAGAATTAGGAGGGTTTGGACAACATGACGGACTCCCTGGCTTCAGAGGAATCTTCAGTGTCGGGAGGGAGGCTTTGGGACAGTTTGACTGGGAGAAGATGACACAGATGCAACAGATAATATGCATGCATGTACACTACAGTGTTATTTATTTATTAATTAAATTAATACTTTTAATCAGCAAGGACACCTTCAATAAAATTGATCAGAAGTGAAAGTATAGATACATGTTCTTTTGAACTTTCTATTCATTAAAGAATCCTGAAAAAAAATCACTGTATTACGGTTTCCACAAAAAAATTAAGCAGCACACGATAATAATAGGAAATATTTCTTGAGCAGCAAATCATATTAGACTGATTTCTGAAGGATCATGTGACACTAACTGGAGTTTATATTTTTTGTTAACAATATATACACACACACACACATACATAAATAAAATAAAATATATAATATGTATTTTACATATTTACTTATTTTAAAAAATTTAACATTTATAATAGAATACAGAATATATAATATAAACTATATAATAGAAATATAAAAACATAATAGAAAATTTTTAATTAAAATAAAAAACATTAGAAATCTAAACTCACTTAAAAAAGGCACTTCTGAACAGTAGTGTATGGTTTCTAAGGACAAGTTCCCAGAGTCCAAAATGAACTTGGTTGGTTGGTTCTCACCAAAAACCAAGGTACTTTGACTTAATGTGCTTACATCAGATGAATAATGAGAGGTATTATGATTTAAATCATGCACTTTGTTGCAAATATTACATGCAAAACAATATTCAACTCTACAAATGACCACAAATTCAGTCACAGTCTGGTATGGGAACTGCTCAGTGGCTGACCGCAAGGCACTGCAGAGGGTGGTGAAAACTGCCCAGCGCATCACAGGGACACCGCTTCCTGCTCTTGAGGACATCCAGAGGAAACGCTGTCTACGTCGAGCTCGCAGCATTCTCAAGGACTCCTCTCACCCTGACCACGAACTGTTTAACCTCCTCCCCTCCGGAAGGCGTTTCAGGAGCCTCCGGACAAGGACCACAAGATTCAGGAACAGCTTTTTCCCTAAAGCTGTCTCCTTGCTGAACTCTGCCCTCTGACACACCTCAACTCCCCCCACACCACACATAGACTCCTCCCCCTCTTCAACACTCTGATTTATTTATTTACTCACAACAAGCAAAAAGTAACTTGTTATTACTTGCACTACTGCCTGTTCATCCAGGAACAATGTATAATCCATTTGCACATTGAAATATTTTTTTTTCTATGCACTTTACTGTCCATTGCAATACTGTAAATTATGTTCATAGTTCTGCCTATAGTGTACATACACTTTTACATAGCCCATCTGTATAGTATGTTCATAGTACACCTATCTGTATATCGTGCTTATAGTATTTAATATCTGTAAATTATGTCCATAATACTTACCTGTATAGTTATTGTACATATTATAGACCTTTATTCTGTACTTACTGCTTATTGCACTTCTGGTTAGATGCTAACTGCATTTCGTTGCCTTGTACCTACATGTGCAGTGACAATAAAGTTGAATCTAATCTAATCTAAAAATTACACACTGAGGAAACAGAGACATTACAACCAACTTGACAACTCTAGTTATTAGGAGGGACATAATAAATAATGCTATACAGTGCTTTTCAGCAACACTGTGGCATTAAAAGAGAAAGCGTCAAAGATTAAATCACTACACACTCAAACATCACAAGAATTTCTGTGTCTTCAAGAGCGTATTAGTGTTCTGTCATCTCACACATCTAATGATGGTTGTTCTTACCTCTTCATCGCCGTTGTTGTGTTCCTCTGACTTGGCTTTCTTCTTCTCTTCCTTTTTCTTCTTGTCCTTGTCGAGCAGGATGTCATCCAGCCAGGCCAGATCATGCTGCGAGAAGATCAGGTCCAGAGTCTTCCTCACAACCATCAGGCCCAGAATCTGACAGAGGAAATGGTCACATGACAATAGGGCAAACAAACGGTATATAATTTGTATATCCAAATACAAATTATGGTCTGAGAATCACATACTGTACGAGTGGATCTGATAAAAAAAATCCAGGTTATATTTTAGCCCACATTAAAAAACAAAAACAACAATAAATGTAAAATAAATATTAGGCATAGAGAAAATATAGCCTATTTTAAGATCTTTTACTTTTTTTGCAGTATGGTATTTCTTTCATGAAGAGCATATTTCAACTTTTTTTTTTTTTTTACTTTCTAAATAAAATAAAATATTATGTATTGAGAAAATAAAGCATATTTTATAACTGTTAAGATGTAAAATACAATAAAAAGAATATTAAATAAAATAAGGCCAATTTAAGATCTTTTAGACTTTTTTTAAAGTATATGACATTATCTTCATAATAATTTTTTCAGAATAAAATTTTTATATTTTGCATTTGCAATAAAGCCTATTTTAAGATCTTTACTATTTTTTTTTTTTTTTAATTTTTTCTTTGCACTTTGGAAATGTTCATAAAAATTAAGCATATTTTAAACATTTATTTTAGTTTTTGGAATATGACCTATCCATTTCTTAATAAGATTTACTTCTATACCCCTTCAGTTTTGATTTGAAACACATTTCTAATGATTGGCCCAGAGTAGCAGAACTCGCACCATGACAGGGAAAAGGATGGCGACCACAGTGGACTTGAGGATCCAGAGGACGGCCAAACAGGTGATCTGCACCAGAGTGAAGAGATGCACGTGCCGCAGGGGGACGTGCCACAGGAAGACCAAATCAGGCTGATGCTTGGCTGGCATGAGGAACAGCTTCATCCTCTCCCAAAACTGAACAAAACAGGAAAGTCTGGTGAAATCTACCAAAGGAAATATATTTATATAATAGTTCCAACTCTGTATTATTTTCTTTCTCTCACAAAAAGAGTTGGTATATAGTGCAAAACTACTTTTAAGGCCTTTTGGAGCTTGAGAAGTTAAATCATCATCCATCTTTGTTGTATGGAAATTAGCAACTCAGATATTCTCATTTTATGCTTCAAATAGAATCATGAAGGTGAGTAAATTATGGATTTTATTTTTATTTTTGAGAGAACCACTGTAAGTAAAAATTATAATTTGCTGAACATTTCCTCACCCTTGGGTCATCTAAGCTATAGATGAGTTCGTTTCTTCATCAGAACAGATTTGGAGAAATGTAGCACTGCATCTCTTGCTCACCAGTGGTTCCTTTGCAGTGAATGGGTGCCGTCAGAATGAGAGTCCAAACATCTAATAAAAACATCACAATAACCCAAACGTAATCCACACCACTCCAGTTCATCAGTTAATTTCTTGTGAAGTGAAAAGCTGCATGTTTATATGATTAAGAAACAAACTCATCATTAAGACATTTTTTACTTTAAACTGTTGCTTCTGGCCAAAAGATGAGTTCATAAACAATAATAATGCCTCCTCCAGTGAGAAAGCCCATGTCTCACATCAAAATCCACCCACATTTATGTTTAGGGCTGTTTTGAACTGGTTTCGCGGTGCATATTTCACTCCTTTTTCACTGGAGAAAGCAATATTATGGATAGTAAACTAATATTTTAGCCAGAAGCAATAGTATGAAATTAAAAACATCCCAATGATGGATTTGTTTAGCTTCACAAGACATAATTTGATGGACTGGAGTGGTGTGGTTTATTGTGGTGTTTTTATCAGCTGTTTGGACTCTCATTCTGACGGCACCCATTCACTGCAAAGGAACCATTTGATGAGCAAGTGATGCAATGCTACATTTCTCCAAATCTGATGAAGAAACAAACTCATCTACATCTTGGAAGGCCTGAGGGTGAGTAATTTTCAGCATTTTTGGAAAATCTGAATCTAAATCTAAACTACAGATTTACCTGAATGCCATGGAGAGAAGAGACGCCCATATACAGGAACACACCATACAACACAGGCATAGGGATGTACTGTGCAGAAATACACAACATGTTAGTTTCTGGAATGCAAAGTATGAGCATGATTTGATTCCAATACAGTAGAAGTGTTCAGATAACCTGCAGTATTGGTGCGAGGAAGACAGAGACTCCAGTGAGGACGAACACCAGTATACCTGTGAGTCTCTGTTCCCTGCATTAAACACAAACATAATGCTCCTCACAACGACATGACAAAATACTTGTGCTAAATCCTACACAAAAGTCTGGTTTTGACTTACCGCACACCCTCTCCTGGAGCGCTGGACTCGCTCTCCATCTTCAGAGAGTCGATGTGGGCGATGGAAATAACTGTGGCTGCTACATACCACGGCAAACCCATGAAGGAGCAGACGGCCATGAGGATCCACCCAGAACAGGTTCAGATGATAACCACAACCTTTCTGCTCAGGTAAAACGGGAAGAAGAAATGTGACAGTGCTACACTGAACAGCATGCATATAACCTATTCAAGCTCTCCAGTATTGTGAAGGGTCCTCAAGGCTTTTCTATTAAAATCTATTTTAAAAAAGCATATTTAAGATCTTTCTGATTTTAATTTTTTTATTTTTGCAGTGCGGCATTACTTGAATGAAAATTTATCTTTTTTTTCTTCAAAACACAAACATAAACGTTTTTTATATGCAGTTGCCAGGGTGTTTTGTGTGAGAATGAGTGCTGCTGCAGAGTGTGACACTAAAACCTTTAGTTTGTTCTCTTTTCAGCTGATGATGACAGCTGTGATCTGCTGTCCATGAAGATGAGGGTGGTGACCAGAAGAGCAGGTATAAAACTGGCCAGGCACATCCACCACGGGTTCTTCCCAAAAGGCATAATGATCCATCCGTGATCTGGCCGCGTCGGCTACACAGACACAACAACACTGATGGAAGCACAGCAGTGACCAGCGGATGACACTGAGATCATGTTATTATATGATCATGAGAAAAAGTTTAGATTTGAAGAAATAACATGTTTGATGCCTTCAAGCCTTTCTGAGACGTTCTTATGACTTTTAGAAGTCAATGTAATTTTTCAAATGCATTTTGATTTTCATTTGTGTGTTTTCAGATGGAATTCTTTTAAATGAATATTTTAATGTAATTGTTATATTGTATGATCTCATGTTCATATTTTGGGACTTCAGAAAATTCAGATAGAAACAGTAATATCGATTCAAATTAATTAATATGACAAAATTTTGGCTAGATTTAAAATATATTTTCAGCAAAACATGATTATTATCAATAATATTTTTAATTCAAAAGTTATTCTTATTCCTATTATTATTATTATTATTTAAATAAAATATTGGTATTATAAATGATTATAATTTATTAATATTACTATAAACCATGCCTACTTTTAAAAATGTTATATAGCCTATATATAGTCGTGATTTGAAAACGCGCTCCGAACTCCCGAACTGACTCAAATGATTCGCTAACCCTCTCTCAACTCACGATCTGTTTCAAATGATTCGCGATCCCCAAACTGACTCAAATGATTTCGCGAACCCGCTCCGAAATCCCGAACTGACTCAAATGATTCACACTCCGAACTCCCAAACTGACTCAAATGATTCGCGATCCCGCTCCTAACTCCCGAATTGACTCAAATGATTCGCGAACCTGCTACGAACTCACGATCTGATTCAAATGATTCGCGATCCCCAAATTGACTCAAATGATTCGCGAACCCGCTCCGAAATCCCGAACTGACTCAAATGATTCACACTCCGAACTCCCAAACTGACTCAAATGATTCGCGATCCCGCTCCGAACTCCCGAACTGACTCAAATGATTCGCGAACCCGCTACGAACTCCCGAACTGACTTAAATGATTCGCGAACCACAAACTGACTAAAATGATTCGCTAACCTGCTCCAAACTTCCAAACTGACTCAAATAATTCGCGAACCAGCTACGAACCCGCGAACTGACTCAAATGATTCACACTCCGAACTCCCAAAATTACTCAAATGATTCGCGAACCCGCTCCGAATTCCCGAAACTGGTTCAAATGATTCGCGAACCCACTCCGAACTCCCGAACTGATACAAATGATTCGCGATCCCAAACTGACTCAAATGATTTGCGAACCCGCTCCGAAATCCCAAAATCAAATGATTTGCGATGCCGCTGACCAGGGGCGGCGTTAGGTGTGGGCTAAGGGGGCTGGAGCCCCGAATGTTTTCAGTAAAGCCCCGAATGTTTTTATTACCACCATGCCATCAATGAGTTTTCATTCCCAATAAAGTAATTTATATTATAATTTAAATAAATAAATAAATATCTCTTGACTCAAGTCCACAGTGTCTGTAAATTTACCCAAGTAAGTACACGTTTTCATTCACACCCAACGAAAACCGCCCACTGAGTCTAGTGCTTTTAACTGACATGTAAACTGGCCAACCATCGATGAGCGTCTGTACGATCCAGCCAATGAAGTGAGATCTTTTGGAGGCAGGCGGTTTGTTGGCGTGTAGTATTTTACTAGATCAATTTATTCGAAAATTAAAATGGATATTTCAAAATTAATCTTCTTCTTCTTAAAAAAAAGGAAGTAAAACCCCCCAGCCAAGATGCCAAGATACAACAGCTTACTTCAGATATCTGTAACTTTTATATTTATTTTTCGGTTTTAAATTGTGTCTGATTTAACGTCACATTTTGAACATCGAACAGTTAACGGTTGCGCAGCACAGTCTGTAGGACACACACACACACACACACACACTTTTTTTTCTAACGAATCCATTGATTAAATGACTGACCGACTCACTCATTAGTGGCAAAGTACCATTCTAATTTTTTTTCATAATTTCATATTTCTGTAGCCAAATTGTATATTTGATACATTAACCTTCTTATGATTATTTATGCAATTTGTAAGTGCTGTGTAAGTCCTCCTTCAAAAATATAAGTGTATAGAGCCCTGCGTTTATAATTATACTTGGCTTTAAACACAGAGATAAAGTCCTTTGACTGGTATATCTTTATAGAGTAAGAGTATGTCAGTGCACTGCTTCATGTTTGCTTCTTATCCCTGTTCTACCATGACGAGTGTAACCAGTCAGGATTGGAAAATAAAAGGATTGGAAAATAAAATAAAACAGAGACAGAGACAAAAAAAAAAAAAAAAAAAAAAGTGAGATAGAGACACAACATCAGCATATGGTGTCAGGATACAAGGGATAAACTTTAAATAAAATGTTTTAAATTTGTTTTTATTGTTTTTGTATATTTTAAACTAGGTAAATCTTTCTGATTTATTAAAATAAAAAGTCACATACATGGATCTCCACTCACCCTAGACGAACCCTGCTTATGACAACAAACTGTTAAAAGAAAGGGATCATTGGGGTTCTATATAGAACCATAGGGTTCTTTACTCAACTCCAAAGAACCTTTCATGCTAAAAAGGTTCTATAATGACAAGAAAGAACCATTTTGGCACAAAGGGTTCATATCTTGAATTTTGTGATCATTCAGATGCATTCATAAATTCATTTGAATACACCGTATAATGCAGTGAAAGAACGCACTCAAAATGCACACCACTAGTATGACTTCATCATGTAACTTTATATTAGCCTAGATGCATGCACTTTTTAGGTACGATTTGTTTAGTTTTTGAATATACTTGATACTGTTAAAAGGCACATCATTAAAACAAAAAATACAAGTTCACATTTCACACCTAAACAAGCGTGGAAAATGTAATTATAACTAGCTAATAAATTAGTTACAAATGCCTATCCATATACAGCTATGATTTACGAACCCAAACTGACTCAAATGATTCGCGATCCCGCTATGAACTCCCGAACTGATTCAAATGATTCGCGATCCTCAAACTGACTCAAATGATTCGCGATCCCGCTAGGAACTCCCAAACTGACTCAAATGATTCGCGATCCCGCTCCAACTCCCAAACTGGAGTCAGATGACTCAAATGATTCGCGATCCCGCTACGCACTCCCGAACTGTTTCAAATAATTTGCGATCCCCAAACTGACTCAAATGATTCGCGATCCCGCTACGAACTGCCGAACTTGTTCAAATGATGCGCGATCCCCAAATTGACTCAAATGATTCGCGATTCCCGCTACGAACTCCCGAACTTATTCAAATGATTCGCGATCCCCAAATTGACTCAAATGATTCGCGATCCCGCTACGAACTCCCGAACTGACTCAAATGATTCGTGATCCTCAAACCGACTCAAATGATTCGTGATCCCGCTAGGAACTCCCGAACTGACTCAAATGATTCGCGAACCCGCTATGAACTCCCGAACTGACTCAAATGATTTGCGATCCCAATACACATAATGCTATAAAAGTGTGCACATCGAGAGAAATAAACAGCAGATGTTCATGTTAACAACTTCTTTAACTTGAGCAAATGCTGCTAATACACATACATGTTAATAAAGTAAATAAAACAAAAAATGAATGTTTTAATGCTACTGAATAAAAATAAACGATTCAGTCGAAAGTCTCTGCTCATCATGACAGGACCTGGATCAGTGAGCTGCGTCTCGGGCCGATGACGTCACTTCCATGGAGGCATGTTGTACACGCCCCCGTCCATTGACTCCGCCCCCACGTCAAAAAAGGTGCCACAAAGAGTAGCTAACGTGCAGAAAAGTGAAGCGCAAAGGAAAAATGGTATTGCAAGCAAAAACTAGACTGACACTCAAAATAAAAGCAGCATTGCAAATAAATTAATAGATATGACCATGGAAAATATGTATTGGAAAATCATTGCTTTCGCGCTGTTTCATTTGTTTTGCAATTCTTAATTTTTGTTTGCAAAAAGCAAATGTATTTTCCTCAATACTTTAAATAAAATGTTTTAAATTTGGTTTTGTTTTTATTGTTTTTGTATATTTTAAATAAGGTAAATCTTTGGATTTACATGGATTTTTCTGGGCTAAGCCCCGGATCTCCACTCACCCTAGAACCACCCCTGCCGCTGACTAAAATGATTCGCGATCCCGCTCCGAACACACAAGAACTCTTTGACCAGCTGCTGTGCTTCAAAAGCTCTTGCAGCAGCTCAACACTGGTTTTCTCTGAGGTGGTCGGATCACATCAGTTTGAGGTTAATCTTGCAGATCATGATTTATATCTACTCGTCCTCTCCCTGCAGTTTGGTAATATAAAGATTCATCCTTTGAACTCCCACCTCTTCTGTGGGTTTTATTGTTCTGGGTCTGAATTTGGGCTGCTGGGATCTCAAAAAAGAAACATTTTCAATCTCCAAGGTGAACGTTATGACAACACCAGTGTTGTGCTAGTTACTCAGAAATATGCATTACCGTTAAAAGCAATCTGAATCATTCAGAATCAGTTTCGAGAAACACACACACACACACACACACATATATATATATATGCTGTTTAAAAATGAAATCTATGTTATCATGCTACGGAGCTGACTGAAAGCCGGCGTCAGTAGAGACAGGCTGCATTGTTACAACAATGTTTCACCTATATGAGAAAAACATACAGAGAATCACTTAAGACACTTTGCTGTAGACCCATTCCACATGATAATATTCATAAAAACTGTATGTTAACACGTAGGAGCTTGCTGCATGAATCCGTGAGTAGGCTACAGTTTACAAATCCATGGGAACAGATTGCGAAAGTGTGCGTGCAGATTATGAATTCGCGAGTAGGCTACAGATTCAAAAACCGAGGGTACGGTTTACAAAATCTGAGCGCGCGGATTGGAAATTCGTGGGCTAGGATAGGACATTTGAACCAGAAAGACACAGCTTACATTACATAAAACATAAAAGGTTTTTGTCTTTATGCTCAACTAAGTGAAATAATGAGCATATTTCCACTTTGAAAAACTCCAGTTGCTCTCGCATTGACTGACACACATACTTGAATAAACGGAAATATGCCCACCGTGCGTCTTCGTGTTTACAGTGGTTGACATCCACCAATCATACAATGCATCGCTGCTGCAAACAGGTTAGGCTGCACTTCAGTCAAAATTAATTAATTAAAAAAAAAGTAACGGACAATGCACCACATGGCAAGGTAACGGAGTTAATTTATTTAAAAAGTAATGCGTTACAGTATTAGTTACTGTCAAATGGAACTGCGTTACAGTAAAGCGTTACTGCCCAACACTGTCCATATGTTTCCATCTCAGACAGAGAGAAAAACAAAAAACCTTTTATGTATCACAACATGATTTTTATATCACACAACTTCAACTTTATTTCTAAATAATTCCTTTTAATTTTATATCTTATAAAATTACTTGTTATGATAACCTTAAATTTTTACTCTGAAATGATATAAAATAATAATATAACAGTGTTTTGGCCAGGCCATTTAACTCCTTCGTATTTGGCTGTTTTGAGCATCATGTTGAATATAACAGAATATTGGTCTTATGTCAGCTCTGTAGATGTAAGCATCGCCCATGGAAAACATTTGTGGCTGCAAGGTTAATTACTTGGTAGTTGTCATTTGCATCCCCCAGCAGTCCTCCAAAGGTGATTGCATTGGCGATGCAGCCCAGGTAAATGAAGAGCACCGCAGAGATGGACTGGATGTGGAAGCCCTCAAAGAAGTCACTGAGAAACCAGGGCACTTTACGCTTAATGTTCAGCCACAGTCCTCCACAAAATCTACACAAATAGAAAGAGTATTAGACATTGTGTCAACTCAGTAACTAGAAGTTGAGCAGGTCTGGTGGATGCTACCAGCCAGTGAATTTCAGCTCCTCTCCAAGTTCATGAGGAGCTGGCAGGTCCTCTTCTTCTGCAGACGCTGCACCTCCTCCTGCATTCCCATTCGGCTGCCCCAGCTCATTCAGAGAGAAAAAAAGACTTCCTGCACGAGAAAAAAAACAAAATAAAAAACATGATCACCTCATCCAAAAACTCATCAATCCCAGCAATCAAGTCCTCACGATCTCTGGCTTTATAGGCCACGTCACTGAACAGCTAAATATGATGACAGATACAGAGAGATTTGTAAAATCTGTGATGATACTTAATTTCAAGATTCAGAACTGCTGAGATTTTCTCTGACATCGTCAACCATGAGTGTAGCCATGGCGCGACCGATCTCATTGTAGGATTTGGTTTTGCCATCAGGACTGAACAGCACAAAGAGAAACCTGGAAAACCCACAGTCTTTGATTAAAACTTAAATGCAAATGCACATTTAAAATGTATTCTTTCTTTTTCTGTAAAATTAATCAAAGATATTAATAAAAAATGGCTACTTAGAGTCAGTACAATGTCTAAAGTGGACTATCGAAATAAAGTGTAACCATTATTTTTTTTTTTTTATGTAGAATATAACTTCTTGTGCAATCAAAATTTGCTGTGAATGAATTAATCGAACAAGTGTTGTTTTGCCAGACTGTGACCTGAAACTATTTAAACAGCCAATAAACATATGCACTGTTTTGGGATGATGACCTTGTAGGCACAGGGACTTCAGTAAGACCTCCTAGTGTTGCAGCTTGAGACAGACGTACGAAGGCCACAAACGGCTTTTCTAGAAAATCCACCTCTCCAATCAGGACGTTAGACACCTCGGCATCTCTGGGGATCTTCTTCATGAACTTATTCTTCAGCTGGTGGGTGGAATAACAATACAGTTAGGGATCATGCATGAATGGGTTTAATTAGTCCACATGGTCTGAAGTGCTGAGATGTGTAGGTCATGAAAGTGCCATGTTGGAAAGAGTTTGTGTTCCAGTATCAGTATAAGATCCATTTTCAGTGTCTTCAATCTTTTCAATGTCTGAAGTGCCTGCATGTGACGGAAATGGAAAGCACCTCATTTTTTCTAATGGCAGATCAGTAAAATTATGCAATCACAGCAGAAAGACTGAGCATGCAAACGCACCCACGTGATCCAATGAAAACAGCTGTTTGGCAACGGTGGCCTCAAAGAACATGTGCATATGGAATGGTCTGTGCTTATGGTCAAAATCAGCTTTTAATCTTTTAATGCCACTTTCAGAGTCAATTCACTTTCTGCAATGAAAAAACAAGCTCTTTTCTTATGTTCTGACCCTGTTTTGCCTCTTGTTAAAACATTTGCTGCAGTTTCAAAAAACATATTTGAACAATAATCTGTCCAAATTCAATCTAAATGACAAACAATTATTTGGACACTTAATTCTCACTTAAAAGCTTAAAACTAATTTCACATTCTTGCAATAACTTAACTACCCGGAGCACCTGATTTTTAGTGGATGCATGAAGTCAATTCCTCATAACTAACTGAACTCGAATTGATTAGCATGAAAAATGAAAACAAATGCCACTTGATTTTGCCACATGCTTCTGTAAGGCATAAATGAAGCCTGTCGAGGATAGTGAACAGATGAAAGTGAGCCAAGGCTGTAACATTAAGCAGAAAAAACGTATTGGACTCAGAATTGGCTCACTTTGAACTCTAGCAAGCCCGAGAGCAGTGGCACCAGCAACCCTTCACAAACAATAAAGTCCTACAGTGGCCTCAAAATACTCTGGCAAAACGAAGTGCTTTACTGTGTATTTCATATTTTGCTTTTCATTATTGCCTCACATTAAAATGAAGAAAACATTACAGACACAAACAACTACTGGCAGCAATCGAGTGACTTATATGAAATATTACCCTGCATAAATTTGTCACATAACACACACAAATAAGACCCCCCAGTGCTTTTGTTTCTAAAATCATCTTGCGTAATCTTTGCTAATCAATAAATAAATTTTCAGTGCATTTAAATATGTTCATGTGAAAAAATGTCAGGAAAGCTAATGGAAAATGTCGTACCTGGTCGGCGCGGAGCGTGACGGAAATATCATTCATACTGCAGCACTGAGAAAGATCTGAAAAGCACAGATGAATAACTGATTAACAGTTTAATCAGTTTTGTTATTGTTAACTAAAACTAACACAAGTAAATCAATAGAAATAGAGGCATAAAAACAACAAAATATAAAGTAGATGATAAAAACAAATGCTTAAAACTAAAATAGCTTAAAATAACTTAAATATGAGGTACTAAAATTACTAAAACTAAGATGGAAATGAAAAATAGAAATACTTCAAAGATACTAAAAAGCACATTACCCAATTAGTATGACTTAAAACTAAAATGAAAATAAAAATGAAAACTATAAAAAATTAAATATAATTCACAATTAAAATAGTTTATTGATGTAATTTCTGGTTGATGTGATTTCACTGTCAAAGGCAAAGCTAAATATAACAACAAATTAATCACAAATCACTGTCATATTCATTATCATATTCAGATGATAATTTTATGATTATAAAATTAATGTGGCACATTTGACTCCTAAATGTCACGTGTGCTTGAGAAGTTTTGGAAAAGTCCATATTTTGCTAAGAAAGGGTTTCTTATGCAATCATGTTTTTTTAAAAGGTACTGCACAAAAAAAAAAAAAAAAAAAAATTGGATAAATCTATGGAAGGAGGAAGACACAGAAGGCCAGACTCACACAGTTTGCTGAGGTCACCGCTCTCACAAGCTCGCAGGTCCTCAGTGGAGCGATGGAAACTAGACCCAGAGCGAGGACTTGGGCTTGGCAGACCTGAGATCAGACACAGAGAACATGTGACATGATCAAGATGGCAGGACAGGCAAAAGAGCAAAGTAGAAACTTAAGAAAAAGAAGTTCATAAAACTTCTCCAAGCCCCAAAAATACCATTAAACTCCAGAGGGTTAAATAATGTCACAAGAGCGTCAGTGTGTGTGTGTGTGTTTGTGTGTGTCTTACCTGACTGACTCTTTCCACTTCATCTCTCCACCCTCGTGCTGCGATGTGTCCATCTCAGTGAAGAGGGTGGGTGTGGGCTCATCTTCCTCTCTGAGGATGTGGAGTAGTCTCCCTGCAGCAGGAGACACTGTCACACACACACACACACACACACACACACACACACACACTTAAGCTACTACAAATACATACATTTACCTTAAAATGCAAGAGTAATATTCGTAACATATATATAATATGTGAGCAATGCAACTAAACAAAACAAGCATCAGAAGTAAGTTTACAGTGAGGGAAGTTTGAATCTTGCTTGCAATTGTTCCTGATTCGACCTCTCCTTCATTTTCCACATCATCTCATGTATTCTCTTTACTATACTATGAATAAAAAAATAGATTTTTCAATTTAGAAACTTGATGTCAGAAGGTTAGGTTGATGTGGATGTTTCTTAACCTCTTGCTATTCAGTTGCTAGGCTGTTCTGTGTGGTTGCTAGGGCATTTCTAGATACATGCTTACTCAAAAGAGACCTTGTTATCTATGTAAACTACCATTCTACAGTTTTGGGTTGGTAAGATATTTTGGTGTTTTTGAATGAAGTCTGTTATGCTCATCAAGGCTGCAGTGCTATTTTAGTATCATTAAGATATTATAATAGTTCTATACATATTTAGAATTTCATATTTACTGTACAAATTAAAGGTTTTTCACCTGTTGTATAAACTGCAATGGCAAAACCATATAACTTTGAAAAGAAACTGCAGATGCTTTCATCCAACAAGCAACATTGCAAGCAATTAAGAATGAAAAAGTAAGCAAATAAAAACTGTCCATGCAAAAGAGGTCAATAATAGTAGCCGGTAGCTGAACACCTCCTGAGCAAACGGGTTTGATTCTCTGCATTTTAAACAGAAGCCTATTAGACTGTATGACGTACAGTATAAGTCTGGGTGTTATGTTTTGCCTGAGGCTCAGGCTAAACTGACCCTGTGCTGACCGGCTTGAAATTAAACCTGAATATGACATTAAGATGTACGGATCCCGACGCCTTCAACTATCCTATCATCATTCATGTATCTCATCAAAACGAGAATCTGATCTCAAAAGCCAGAGCTTTCAGATCTGAGAATGCTCTGAATTCAGCTTGATTCATGCATCAGCCGATAACGTGACATATGAAGTCAGATTCAAATCAACATTATTGTTTAAAGATAAGTAGGCTATCTTAACAATCTTCTTTCGAAGACAAATATCTTAGCTGAAATATGCATAAATCTCTTCGTAAAGCAGGCTGATATCCCAAAACGTTTCAAAAGAATTTGTTTGGTAGATTAATTTAGAATAACCATGTGACAGTGGCTTATTCTAATCTGATGCACGATGCCAGAATCAACATCTAACATCAGCAGACCTGTAGGGCTTTAATCAAATTCATTGACACTATATTTTAGCTAAAGTCAATTTACAGAAGCTCCAGTGTAAAACCTGTTCACAATCTAATGTCATGTGCATGAACTCTGATGTTTAATGGTGCAGGTCGGTGCTTGTGAGTCCATTCATGACCATCTTACAAAGAATTACTCTTTTCTTCATGATTATTAGTATGTGGGTTTTGGTCACACTTTATTTTAGGGTCCAATTCTCACTATTAACTAACCATTAACTATGACTTTTGCCTCAATTAACTCCTTATTTGCTGCTTATTAATAGTTTATAAGGTAATTGTTAAGTTTAGGGTATTATGTAGGATTATGGATGTCATGCATTATATGTACTTTATAAGCACTAATAAACAGCCATTATGTAAATAATAGACATGCCAATAAGCAACAAGTTATTGGTGTGAATTGGACCCTATACTAAAGTGTTACCTGGGTTTTTTTCTAGATGTAATCCTTTTAATCCTAAAGTAACGGTCACAAATACGTGTGGTTGTAGAATGCAGAGTAGGTTACAATGCACCGGTTTATTTATAGCTCACGCACTGGAATCACATTAATGATCAAATCTTTGATTCAACCGTTTATCAGCTTGTTTTCTTTCACAGGTTTTGTATTTCTTTATGGAACTAACTGATCGTAGGCCTCATTGATCCAAGGTTATGCACCTCAGTTTTTGAGTGAACATTACCAAAATGATCACTCCAGAACTCCAAAGATGCATAAGCTTATATCAACGAGAGAAATACAAAACCTGCTGTGCTACTTGAAAGAAAAGAAGTTGACAAAAATATCAAATTCAAGATTACATGATTATATAGCATAAGGAGAGATTCACAAGAAACTTTTCAAAAAGTTAGTCATTTAAATGAGAACACCAATAGAGGATGTTCAGTACAACACAAGGGTTAGAAAATAACCAACAGAATCTCAGTGATACTAAATATCACTGTATTTTGTAACTAATCTATTGAGATCTATATAGACGGACTCTAAAAACAAGAATATAAATAGGTGAGTTTCAATTTTATAGTGTTTATGGGATAATTAAAGTTATATATTTATAAATAAACAAGTAAAGTTTAGATAAGTAATTGTATTTAAATTTGTGTTATTTTAATATAATTGAGATACAATTATTGTTTTTGTTAAATATTTATTTTTATTTGTTCATTTTATTTCACTTTTAAGTATTTTAGCACATCAAGTTACACTGAGAAATGGTGCTGAAATTTTATATAATATTTTATTTTATGATAATGACATTTTTGATGAAGTTAGTTTGTAGTCGCCTATAATAACCCTGATTTAAAAATATATTTAAAGTATATTATACTTTTATTTTTATTTACATGTAATATGTAAGTGTTACATATACAGTATTGTTCAAAATAATAGCAGTACAATGTGACTAACCAGAATAATCAAGGTTTTTCGTATATTTTTTTATTGCTACGTGGCAAACAAGTTACCAGTAGGTTCAGTAGATTCTCAGAAAACAAATGAGACCCAGCATTCATGATATGCACGCTCTTAAGGCTGTGCAATTGGGCAATTAGTTGAATTAGTTGAAAGGGATGTGTTCAAAAAAATAGCAGTGTGGCATTCAATCACTGAGGTCATCAATTTTGTGAAGAAACAGGTGTGAATCAGGTGGCCCCTATTTAAGGATGAAGCCAACACTTGTTGAACATGCATTTGAAAGCTGAGGAAAATGGGTCGTTCAAGACATTGTTCAGAAGAACAGCGTACTTTGATTAAAAAGTTGATTAGAGAGGGGAAAACCTATAAAGAGGTGCAAAAAATGATAGGCTGTTCAGCTAAAATGATCTCCAATGCCTTAAAATGGAGAGCAAAACCAGAGAGACGTGGAAGAAAACGGAAGACAACCATCAAAATGGATAGAAGAATAACCAGAATGGCAAAGGCTCAGCCAATGATCACCTCCAGGATGATCAAAGACAGTCTGGAGTTACCTGTAAGTACTGTGACAGTTAGAAGACGTCTGTGTGAAGCTAATCTATTTTCAAGAATCCCCCGCAAAGTCCCTCTGTTAAAAAAAAGGCATGTGCAGAAGAGGTTACAATTTGCCAAAGAACACATCAACTGGCCTAAAGAGAAATGGAGGAACATTTTGTGGACTGATGAGAGTAAAATTGTTCTTTTTGGGTCCAAGGGCCACAGGCAGTTTGTGAGACGACCCCCAAACTCTGAATTCAAGCCACAGTACACAGTGAAGACAGTGAAGCATGGAGGTGCAAGCATCATGATATGGGCATGTTTCTCCTACTATGGTGTTGGGCCTATTTATCGCATACCAGGGATCATGGATCAGTTTGCATATGTTAAAATACTTGAAGAGGTCATGTTGCCCTATGCTGAAGAGGACATGCCCTTGAAATGGTTGTTTCAACAAGACAATGACCCAAAACACACTAGTAAACGGGCAAAGTCTTGGTTCCAAACCAACAAAATTAATGTTATGGAGTGGCCAGCCCAATCTCCAGACCTTAATCCAATTGAGAACTTGTGGGGTGATATCAAAAATGCTGTTTCTGAAGCAAAACCAAGAAATGTGAATGAATTGTGGAATGTTGTTAAAGAATCATGGAGTGGAATAACAGCTGAGAGGTGCCACAAGTTGGTTGACTCCATGCCACACAGATGTCAAGCAGTTTTAAAAAACTGTGGTCGTACAACTAAATATTAGTTTAGTGATTCACAGGATTGCTAAATCCCAGAAAAAAAAAATGTTTGTACAAAATAGTTTTGAGTTTGTACAGTCAAAGGTAGACACTGCTATTTTTTTGAACACACCCCTTTCAACTAATTGTCCAATTGCACAGCCTTAAGAGCGTGCATATCATGAATGCTGGGTCTTGTTTGTTTTCTGACAATCTACTGAACCTACTGGTAACTTGTTTGCCACGTAGCAATAAAAAATATAATAAAAACCTTGATTATTCTGGTTAGTCACATTGTACTGCTATTATTTTGAACAAAACTGTAAATGCTTTTTTTGTTATATGTGTTTCTGTGATATATTAACATTGGGGAAAAAAATTATATTATTAACATAAGTGCACATGGAAAAACATTCCAACAGTAAATAATGAAATACTTTTTAGCTTATTATTAACCTTTTATGTCATGACTAGCTGTGTAAACAACCACGAAGACGATCAATAAACATAATCTTTAATAATCCAGAGAGGGTAAAGCCAGCAGGGGTACAGGCAATCCAAAAACAGCTACACAGAGATGAGACCAAGGAGAACAGAACATAAATAGTGACGATAACGAGACAAACCTGAACCTGGACACAGAGCAAAACACAAACAGAGTCCATGGTGGTGTGACACTTTATACTCTCCAGTTTCTTTATCAAAAAGTGTATTGTAGGTCAGGTACATCTGCCAAGATCCTCTTACCATCCTCATCCTCATTGTGTCTGCTGCTGTGACCACTTCTTCTGCTGCCAGTCATGGTCCATCCTGACAGGAAAAAAGGCAGAATAAAAGACTATTAAGGCAAGACACTACAGGAAAAAACACAAGCACGTAGTGAACCGTGGATGCCATACCAAATCATTTGACACCATATTGAGAATTGTGGCATACCTAAATTAATCTAATTTATATAAGATATTCCTTTTCTAAAAACATGATATGTTATGGTTTATGGAGTGATAAAAAAGGAATCCAAAAATTCCCTAAAGCAAAAAATCTCGACAAAAAAACTTGAACCAAACTTTACCCAAGGTTCAGATTTCTGTTCTAGAAAATAGGTAAATTCATGCATATTTAATTACATAATGCATAATTTTCATATTTAAATGTAACATTTCAGAAAACTTGTAATACAGAAGAAATGTATTAATACACCGTGATTATTCAGCTGGGGATGCATGGGGATATCTATCAACATTTTGAAGGCTTTGCATATTTTTATTTTAGCTTAATTAAAGTAAGAAAAGCACTTTACAGATTATATCACATCGACACATCTAATTAGTGCTCATGAGTTATTTGTTTTTGATAGTTATGGCTGGCAGTGTTTTTAATTCCTCCAGCATTCTCCTGGGATACGTCTCAGCGTCTCAGCATCAGTGACCGTAAGAGAACCTGAAAGAACCCCGCGCGGTGTGGCACCTGGACCTTCAGCTTCATTAGATCAATGTCTCTGTCACTGGTGTGAAAGGAAAACCCAATTACACACACACACTCACACACACACACACACACACAGCTCTCTTATGTCACAGAATTGATCGATTCCTACATTCAGAAGCAGCAGTCTGGCACAGTGCTCACAACCACTCAAACTAAAACTATATAAAACTACACTTTTG
Organism: Carassius gibelio; assembly: GCF_023724105.1. Taxonomy (NCBI): domain Eukaryota; kingdom Metazoa; phylum Chordata; class Actinopteri; order Cypriniformes; family Cyprinidae; genus Carassius; species Carassius gibelio. The sequence continues at coordinate 1,735,393 of NC_068380.1, read as the reverse complement.
TTAACTGAAATAAAGCTGAAGTTAAATAAAATATGACTATTAGATAAAATAAACAATTTAACTAAACAAAAATTAGAAAAAATACGAAAATGAAAGCAAATTCAATTCAAAATGGTAATAGTCAAACCAAGTGGCATCTGGATAGAACTACACTAATGTCAAAACCATAAAATGTCAATACTTTTTCTCGTTAATACTGAACATTATACCTAATGTTTTATCACTTAAAATTCATTTAAAACTTCTCTTTGTAAAATGTTTTGCTAGAAAAGGATGATTGCGCAAGTGAGATCTTTGAACAAAAAAACTAAATTAATGAAATAAACAGATATTTAATAAATACATGAGTTATTATTTAAAAAACAATAACAACATCAAAAAATAAGATAAATAAAAAAAAAAAATTGTGTAAATTTAAAAGTACCCAAAAACCTTTTGGGGCCACTGCAAATGATTTGACAATAAATAGATTTTGAAATAGATTTAAAATAGGTTAAAAAATATATAAAAAAGGTCTGTCATAAAATTACTTTTTATGTAGCAATTTGCTGTTTGCATAATGTTTCAAGTACATTTTTAAACAAGGAGCACAGCTGAGAGTGTAAATTATCCACGAGATGGCACCACAAACACACCTGACTGCAATCCCAGTTTTTCTTCAGATCATAATATCACAGACAGATGATCGTGTATCGTGATATTGTTTTCTGGTCGTGTTCTCTGTTGTTTTTGTAGTAAACTGATGTGAGGCTGTGTAGAAAACATCACACTTCAGCTCTGAAATGTAGGCTAAAAAAAAATTATTTCATTTAAAAATATGTTGCATTTCTCATGTGTAAATGACTTTGAATAAAAACATCTGTTAAATGGGCGTAAAATGCAAATATAATGATCAACATAATGCTTCATTTCATTACAACAACAGCAAAAAATCCATATACTAATGAATATTTCATATGATGAAAGGAGTTTAATGAATGAATATTACTAACGAACCACAAGCAAACTCTAGAGCATATGTTCCCTATAATATAAACTTGACATATAATCGACATCCTAATGCTGGAGATATTTACATATAAATAACTAGATTTAAAATGATCTAAAGTGTGATGCTTCCTCAGCTAACAAAATATGCTCCACGAATGTTTTGCTAAAATCACCATTAAGTTTTAAATGTGTTATTTCTGAATGTTTTCTCTGTTGTCACTTTAGCAAAATAAGTCACTGTTGTATGAGGGATAGTAATAGTGATGCATGATAATCTTCAATGGTTCTTCGCATAATTAAAATGGAGATTGAAGCAGACATGCTCGGTGAAGATGGAAGGCTTGGGTTCTTGCTGTGCTGTACACAAACTTTTCACTCTGACGGATCATAATAAATTAAAAACTTGTAAGCCTGCGATGTCCTTGCGGATAAGCAGAGGATAAGACTTCTCATCCAAATGGATGTGGGCTAGTTCTACGCTTCTTCAGAGAAGGAAGTCTCCATAAAATCCTCTCACTTGAGACATAATAATCAGGGATTTAGAGGTGAACTTAAGCCAGAGTCAGATGCACCGCATGATGAGTACGGGATAATGAGCGTTTGGCTCTTTCAATGGCGTCTGTGAACACACTAGAGATACTTCGGGGGGATTTTTATTCTGTCAACACACATGCATGCTCACAACTCTGCTGTCTGCAGGTCAAACTGAGGAGATGGATGGCATACTTATCATTTTCACCAGCAAGCCAAGGGTAGGTTGAAAAGTTGTTGTGAAATCTTGTTGGCACATTAAATCAGCCATCTCTATGTCTCTGGACCTCTAATTTGATCCACGATCAGTGAACTGAAAGAAAGCAGGATCTGTTTAGGAGGTTCTGTAATGAACCCTCGATGGAAGTGCAACATATATGGGGTCCAAAAGTTTGAGAGCACTAATCAAAATGCATCTTTTTTGCATATTTGCATTGAAATTTAATACAATTATGTTTTCATTAGAAATTATATTTGAGAATGTTCCAAAGAGCACGTATTCAAAAAGCAACATGATTAATGTCACTAATTTACTTTTGACCTTCAAATACTACAGTGCAATTGAAAAGTAGTCTGAATATTATTATAATTTCAAATAATTATTTTCTATTCAAATATATTTTAAAATGTAATTTATTTCTGTGCTGCGCAGCGAGTTTTCAGCATCATTCCTCCAGTCTTCAGAGTCACATGATCTTCAGAAATCATTCTAATACGCAGATTTGCCACTCAAGAAACATTTATTATTATTTATCAATTTTAAAAACAGTAGTGCTGCTTAAAACTGCGGTAGGTAACTTTTGACGCTCTAGCGGTTAATAAACAGAACTGCTTGCGTCTTGCGGAAGAACATCGTAGCCGGAACTACTTCTCTCTGTTTATGTCTATGAAGAATCACAAAGGTACTGGGTTACTCCGCCGCGGTACCCCCGAAGCAATCTAAAATAGTCCGAATATAAACACTTATTATAGGTGCACCCTAGTGATTCAGGACAAGCTAAAAACGCGGTTTGGAAAATGGATTCATGGTGTACTCGCTTATTATATACATTTTGTAAATCTTGAACACAAACAAAGTTACGGACCGCAGCTCTGATTGGTTGTTTCTTACCTGGAGCGGATGTATTTCTGCAAATGGCAATAGGAGCACTGGGAGGAGCCAGAGGAGCTTGATTTTTTCACAGATTATCTGTCTCATATTCTACTGTCAGGACATAATGACAGGTTTAACAAATACATTTTTACAAAAGTTACCTACTTCAGCTTTAATATTTTGGTGGAAACTGTGATTCATTTTCTCAAGATTCTATGATTAATAGAGAGCCTGTCCTCCAACAAAAAACGACCATATAGGTCGTTTGTGCAAGCACCTTATTACGACCTATATTTACGTTTTAAAGTTAAGCGCCCTCTAGCGGGCCTAAAAATAATGACAGTATCGCGTTGCGTCTGTCGTCATGAATTGACGTATAACGTCATTACCAATCAAAACGCACGTTTATTTAAATTCAATGTGTGGGCGTTTTACACCGATCTCACAGTATTTCCTTCATATTTTACTACTGTAGGTGGCTTATTCGTTCGAATGACCACACCTAACCCCACCCCTAAACCTAACCCTCACAGAAATCATGCTAAATTATGATTTATTGAGCATATACATTTTCGTGCACGTCCATTCCTGGGATCGAACCCACGATAGCATGATGACATATCAAGGTATAACGCAATAATCTACTAACTGAGCTACACGAAACGCAAACCAGAGGGCAAATATAAGAGTACAAAACATTAATATGAAAACGACCTTTTGCCTATAGGAGCGCAATTGTAGTATACGCTCTGATGGGTCGTATTTCAGGGACTTGGACAAACGACCTATACAAGCGTATTGGTTGGAGGACAGGTTGTTCACAAGTCCTTGCTGAACAAAAGTATTCAATTCATACTAGCCAATATTTTAAATGCTAGTGTATCTCTTCTTTCTTTGACATCACACAATTTATTTGCTTTAAACTTTTCAAAATCCTAAAACCAGATTGTTGAGTTCCAGATTTTCAATGTGGCTTCATTAAAAGAACAAGGGAACATTCATATAAATGATTCAGATCCCCTAAAAGTGTCAAGAAACAGTGCAATATATTTGCTTTTGTGTAAAATTAAAAGAATTAAACATTTCATAAATGATAATCATACTTTTGAAGCCTATCAAAAAGTCATTTCAGTTCCGTTTTGCTCCTCTTTCCACATTTCTAGAAATGATTGCTGAAATGAATAAGTCAACAAAACCATGGCTGACTGAACACCATAATTACCAGAGTCTAATTTACATCTCGTTCATCATAAAAGTTCCCTGCTTCTCCTCCTAGCAAGTGTTGAGAGCTGCTTGTACACTGCACTTACTCATTAACGTTTAATTAGGAATCAAATGACAACTTGTTGCTGTTAATGATTTCCTGGCAAATCTCTGATTGTCAGCTGTTTAGCGGGCAATTATGAAGACACTATTAAAATACTTTTGCTTAGACCATGGCAAAATAAATAAATAAAACACACTATATGTTTCTGCAACTAAGGTAAAGAAACCCCAGAGAACAGCCTATCACTGATCTCTTTTTTATATTATTTATTGTGTGTGCACTGTTTATGGGAAGAATGCTGGTAATTGTATCTGTTTGTTCACTCACCGAAAAACAGAGATGATTGCATTGCTCCACTCTCCAAGAGATCACGCTTCAAATCCAATTGAATTTGTGTGAACCCTCATATGGAGCATGTACATCCAATTTCTGAATGAAATTGGAATTGACATTTCATTTCTGAAGATCACGTGTGCATGGCATCCTTTTAAACGCTCACCTGGTCCTGCTGTGTCACACGTCGCCCTCGCTTGTCATGGGCTCATCAGAGATCATCCTAAAAATGAATGAATAAATCATTTTGCTAAATAAATCCAGCAGCTGAACTCTTGACATGGCCCTTCATCTGATTGAAATTTATGATGTTTGGATCCTTTCTTTCTCGACCCAAACAAGATTTGTATGCATGTATATTAGGTATTGTTTTTATGAAACTCACGTCTTTGATCAAGCATCTCTTTTTCTCTCTCTCCATTACTGTCACCTGATGGTTCCTTGTCACTTTTGCCTTTGGCTTGCTTGGTTGGGGTTTAAAAGAGAATTAATATTTAGTCGTTTTGATTGAAAGCAGTGACACCATCAGATAAAAACAGTTCTTGAACTGAATAATGTCAATATTGTCTTCTGCTTTATAGCGTGAATTCACTTTGTTCATAATTGATCAATTTGGCAACATCAACTGCAAATGAATTGACACTGAACTGACTCGGAGTTAAATAATGATAGCATGGTCTTTTTAGAGCTTCCATAAAGAAGAATATGTATTTGTATCATTTGTGAATAACATTGATTCTGTTATTTTCTTGTTTAATACTGTGAAGCAGCTTTGAAACAGTAAAGCAGCATAAAAAGAAAGGTGACTTGACTTGATATTTCTGTGGTAAGTTCCGTGAAGTAGATCTGTAGAGAAAATACAAGACAGATTTTTATTATAAAATATGATTAATTAATAGCATTTAATTCAATTTCATGCAATAAGTTTTTACACATGGAACAAGACTTATGACTGAATTTTAAGAGGAAAATTAATGCATTCTACAGTTTAATGATACAGGATGGTATGGACTTTATTGATTATAATTCTCTCTCTGAAGGACAACAATTCCTCAACATGCATCGCTTTTCTATTCGTTGCGTGCCTTCGAGGAAATTCTACCATGTGAATGAGTTTTCTCCAAAGCAGCCTCTTTGAAACTCAATTACCCTTCATTTACTTCAGGGCCAAGCAGTTTCCAGGCCAAAATATTTATGTATTCTTGTAGATTCAGGTTTTAATTCTAAGACTACAGCATTATCAAAAAACACTGTATACTGCAAGAAGAAGTGTCTCACGTTTGGTAATTAAGATACTTCTCATCCTCTTCCATCATTCTAGTGGATTACATTCTAGCGAGCAGCAGGTGACGTGTGAAATTGAATTTCCATTTCCCTGCTGTCAATTCCGATCGCTCACATTCGGCTGGACACTTGCCGCCACCAGGGAGGGACTGGACAGGTGCACAGAGTGGGACCAAAACAAAACAAATCAATGGCTAAAACCTCGCTGTTGATCTGGTCAAGACCATTCACCCAGTCATAACACCATCTGACCATTTCAAAAGATCCCTGAACGCTTCTGACAGCACAACATATGTTCTTGTTTTGATCCGATAACAGAACTGTAAAGCATCATCCTGGGTGCCACCAACAACAGTCCCAGTGTAAATATAACTATTTGTGTCATAGACAACATTGGTTTCACTTCTGCTGTTATACTTTTGGGCCACTTTCTTAATAATAAAACCATTTAGACTCTCAAAAATTGTTATAAAGAACATTACTTTAGTGAAATGCAGTTATGGTAGCAGAATGAAGGAACGATATGTTTCAGACCAAAAAAGATAGTTTGACAGTAGAGCATGGAATTATGGCCAATTGCTTTTATTCTGCACTCAGTAATATAATAGCCCTATGTTCCCTCTGCTGCCAAGTAAATCTTAACCTCAGGAAAACCCTGTGTGTTTGACTGCATATTTCATTTGCAATGTGCTGAAGCCTATGAAGATACGTTTAAGATTAGGAAAACAATGAATAAAGTCAAAAGAAAAGAATGCTTCACCCTCTTGGAGAATTAAATGACCTCTAAATTTGCATAGGTCAGTGAAAAGCATATTTATTGGCATGTGCAGAGGTCACTTGATAATAGGCCATTTACTAATTGAACTTTGTCTTTGCAAAGCAGCTATGCATGGTGATGAATTGAAACTAATTCATTTGTAGTGCTCGTACATTTTTGTCAACATTTTTCAGATGATGATTAATGACCTTTCCACAACAAAAAAAAAAAAAAAAAAAAAAAGAAAAAGTGAGAAATTGCTGTCAAAAAAACAAATAAACAAAAAATCAGCTCGAGTTAAGTGTCTTGCTTATTATGCAAATACGAGAAAGAAACCACGAAGAAACACTTGAAATATTTCTTAATATATATTTTTAAATAATTACAATCCACATAGATCACATTTCACTCCCCTCCATCTTCAAAATGTGAATTATTTTATCCAATGTAATTGAAGAATGCCTTAGTTTTGGGTAAGACTTCATTTTAAGATCCATGTACTTACTATTATTATAACAATTAATTATGCATAATTACATGCAAGTAACTCATTTTCTTCTCAAACGCGTTTGAAAGTCAAACAATGACAAGTGCCAGAAAGAAGGATGCGCGTGTTCACAGGCGCGTGACTGGAAAGATGCAGCGCACTGTGTCAACCCTTGTTCGTAAGTGCGCGCACACGCGATTTTGGTGAAGCGAGGCCAAGTACGCGCTCGCTATTCACCCTGCCGCGCATTCTGAAGACCCTAAGACAAGAACCCTGGCATTTCGCTTGCTCATTTGGACCTCTTTTTTTTTCAAACTCAACTTTAGAGCAACAAAGCAAATACATTTTGCTTGTTCGCTGGAATGCTTTTTCTCTGATGATTTATTGGTCATGGATCCTCTATACAACACTTCGCAAAACTCAAGCGGCCACGGGACTAACGGTTCTTTGGTCAATGACACTGACGTGTTGTCGAACCAGTTCGTTCAGCCGGTGTGGCAGATAGTTCTGTGGGCCATCGCGTACTGCTGTATAGTTCTGGTGTCAGTTGTTGGAAATATCACTGTTATTTGGATCATTTTAGCGCATAAGCGCATGAGGACTGTGACCAACTATTTTCTTGTGAACCTTGCGTTCGCAGAGGCTTCTATGTCGGCTTTCAATACCGTTATTAACTTTGTGTATGCAGTGCATAACGAGTGGTACTTCGGACTTGTTTACTGCAGATTTCACAACTTCTTTCCAATAGCAGCTGTCTTCGCTAGTATTTACTCCATGACAGCAATAGCCCTGGACAGGTGAGCTATTGATCTTTTATGATACATGTGCTATGGTATTCTTAGAAGAACCTTGTAGGTCATTGTAAATGTCATTGTACATAAATATCCACTGTATGCATCGAATTGTATTGCCATCACTTCATAAGCATGGTCCTACCACAGCAGTGTTGGGTGTAATGCATTACCAAATAACTAGCTGTGAGTCACTTCTGATGTATAGAGTGTAGACTATAGCAATTCTATGTAAAACAGTAGGGAATTTAACATTAAAGATGTACATCTAATGTCAGATGTTTTTTAATGTAACATTGACACTTTAAATACTTTGATCAGTTCAAGAATGATTTCTGGAATTTTATATTATTTATTTGAAAGAATTAAAGAGCAGTTTCATGTCTATCAGTGTATTGTTCAAACTGGTATAGGTAGAATTTAGAAAGTAATTAATAAGTAATGCAGTACTTTATTAGAAAGCGTAATTATTGCAGTAATCTAATTAGACTGGTGAAGATGTAATTAGTAGCTAATTAATTACTTTTTTTAGAGTAAATTACCCAAAACTGTACCACAGTTATATTTTATAATCCTAGTTGGGTATAAAAATCCTTTATCTCTGCTCCATAGCATCTGATACCATCATTGTTCCATAGTACCATCACTTTTTGGGAGGATGGAATTGATGCAATTCGAACCTGTGTAGAAAAACCTCCAAAAAAAAACTCCAATAGTCATCTCAATCCCCAAATCAAATCAGCTGGACTGGGCAAATAATTTCAGGGCAATTCAAGTGGATGATACTCCTTTGAGTTTGCATAAATAACAGATCATTGCCTTTGTTAAACTCCCCCTGCAGGTACATGGCTATCATCCACCCACTCCAGCAGCGCCTGTCGTCCGCTGAGACCAAGCTGGTGGTGGGGGTGATCTGGGCCCTGGCGCTGCTCCTGGCCTTCCCCCAGTACTATTTTTCCAGCACCGCTCAGCTACCAGGACGAACTGTGTGCTACATCAACTGGCCTGAGTACAGTGTGTGGGATTTCCAAAAGACGTAAGTCAAGTCAGACTTGCTGTCAAAGTCAGTGAGATCTGTAAAATGTAAAATCAAATGTGTCACCCATGGCAAATACTCAGAGATAAACTGTTTTGAACAAACTCAAGTGCATGTTCGTTGGATAGCCTACCAGGAGAATGGCATTTGAAAACGTCAAAATACACTGGGAACTGGACATACAGTCAAACTCAAAGCCTGAGTCGCAATTCAAAGTTTGTGAGGAGTGTGGTTTAACTTCTATTTCAGCAACAACATAACAATGAAAAATCTGACAATGCAATTGAAAACAACATTAGAGAAACCATAGGGTGCACTATCAATGCTATTCGGTAGGACCAGTACCAAGTATGTGGCATGGTCTGGTATTTTAAATGAATATTTAAACTGTGGCTAAGTAGAAATAGATCCTGTCCTGCATCTTAATCACATCTTTATCAGCTACTGAATGAGTTTTGATAGAACTTCACACATGGTCCGTACTCTAATTGCTGCCAACTCCAATCCAATTCTCCAATATGCTGCCAGTCTAATGCAATGTCCACATAGGTGACAGGTGCCGACAGCATATGGTTATTTCCATTACAGCTTAGTTGTTCACCCACGCATACAGTCAATCTTCCTGCAGGCTTTCCCCGTCACTGAAATGCAGTGAGCATGTATAGCTTCTTCAAGTGACATAACCGGTCACATCTCACAAATGTGACACATATTTGACAAGAATAATTTCTCGAGGATGTTCTTGAGCTTTTGTCAGCCAGAACTTTCTTTAAAGTCACTGAGAGACCAAATCTTGGTGACACTGGCATCCGAGATAAGGAGCTCTGATCAGTGGACCCTCTTTAACTGCAGGTAGATCTTTGAGTGTGATGATGGATAGCCAGAGATGGACAGAAAGGGAAGATAGCGAGAACGGCAGAACGGGTTCTTTCACACCCACATATTTTTGCATTTTAGCCACCGAAATATGCACGATTTTTGCAAACTGCACTGCAGGCTTTTGTTTTCAGGCAATCACTTGTTATGCTAGCAATATTGTCTTCTTATTTCACACTACAAAAGGCAAGAAGCATTTTTTTAATTAATCAACTGGATAATTATTCAATTAGCTCTCACACACTTGAATAGTGATGGATGCTTGAAAAGCAGTAAAGACCCACAACTCATTTGGCTCATCCTAAATAGCATGTGTGTAGAATGTTCAATCAAAACAACAAAAGAGAAGCCGGCATTTCCATTGATGTTTTTGAACCGTCTTATGGGACAGGATTCAGAACATTTGTGGTAATGCATGAAAGGCCTGCGCATATTTTCCCTCTGTACCTCTACGGTGAGGCGAGTGTTTTTTCTAGATAAGCCTCGAGCTAATTAGCATGTTGAATTGCACGGCGCTCCAAAAGAAAAGAGAGGCACTGTCACAGCGCCCGAATCCTGCGAGCATTCACAGTTCACGATTCACAAAATTTCCAGCGGTTATTTTTAAGTGCCAGCGAATGCGAGAAAACACACGGGACACGGAGGTGCTGGTGTGTGGCATTCTTTAGTGTAAAAAATGTGCACTCAAAATATGTCTCAACAACTTTGGGTCTATTTTCATCTTGGGTTTCTTGTCTTGTTCTTGTTCGTTGGCTGCCTCCAATTCTCCATCTGGCTGTTTTCTGTCTCTTCCTCTCTCACAGGTATTACGTCTGTGTGGTTGTGCTTATCTACTTTCTGCCTTTGCTCGTCATGGGTTGTGCTTACCTGGTGGTGGGATGCACTCTCTGGGCGAGTGAGATTCCTGGAGACTCTTCAGACCGCTACCGAGAGCAGCTAACCGCCAAACGGAAGGTCATCATCTGTAGAGTGCCTCACATAAAAGCTTAAATGTCAGTTGCTTTGCTGAAAAGACCAGCTTGGATAGATAGTAACCTAGCAACATTATCTAATGAAGTTGACCAACATTGAAGTTCTTTAAGTGATCAACTTTGCTGGTCTTTTCAAGAAGACCATGTAGGACCTGACGAGTGTTTGCTTTAGGTCACTAGGTAAACAACTAATCCAGGTTTTTGCCTTACTTCAGCTCTTTCTATTTTAACTTCTGCAGGTGGTGAAGATGATGATTGTCGTTGTGTGCACCTTCGCCATCTGCTGGCTGCCCTACCATGTCTACTTCCTGTTGCACCAGTTCCTTCCCCACTTGTTTGAGCAACGGTACATCCAGCAAGTGTACTTAGGAATTATGTGGCTTGCCATGAGCTCCACCATGTACAATCCCATCATCTACTGTCTTCTCAATGACAGGTAAGGAGTTGGCTTAGAGGCAAACACTTCAGGTTAGGCACAAACATTTATCATGGGTATCATGCAATCCTCTGTGCAGGTTTCGAGCTGGATTCCAGCAGGCATTCTCCTGGTGTCCTTGTGTCCCTCAAGGCTCATACGAAGGTCTGGAGCTCAAGTCCACTCGCTATCTTCAGACGCAGGCCAGCTTTTACCGTGCCAGCCGAATGGAGACCACGGTATCCACAGTGATGCCGGTTGTTGAGGGGGACCTTCAGGAGAACACAAATCGACGCTCCATAGATCTCACGTCTAATGGTTCTTCACAAAGCGCTTCAAAGACTGTATCAGAGTCATCCAGCTTCTATTCTAGCAACTATTTAGCTTAGGATGAATTTGAATGTAGGAAATGCTTTGAGTGTTAAAGTACCAATCTTGTGAGAAGAAGGGGCAAATGATACACGTTCCAGGCAATGTCGTAGTGTGAGATACAAACCAGACCAGGTTTTTAAGCTAATGTGTGAAAACGTGATATGCATAGTATATTGGAGCATTAATACTGTCTTTGTGTTTAGCTAAAGTTTACTACTCGAGGCAGCTGGCTAGAAATCATCCCTGGAAGAGTTGACCCAACAATTTACCCAATCGGCATTTGCACCTGGACCCAGTGGGTTTGTTTAGGAAAACCTGACCAGCTGATCCCCTTGGCAATGATCTGTCTGTCGTTACTGCTGCTTGTCGATGATACGATAGCCAGCGTGACGACGTGGAAGGTTTGCACCTGTTGTTGCATATTACTGGACTACGAAGGTGACAATATAAAGGATTTGTATGGAAGGCAGAGAGGGTCATGATAAATATAGCGCAGCGAGAGAGAGAAAAATGGACTTTGTACTAACATAGCTACATCCATTTATATCGCCTTAATTCTCTGTTAAATCCAGAGTTATTATTAACATGTTCTTGAGTATCAGTTACAGCAATACTGCCTTTAAAAAAAAGACCATGGTATTTATTATTATTATTATTATTTTAAGTCTACCATTTGTTCTTGTATATGTCAATAACAGTGCAAATTATTTAAATGAAAACCTAGCTTTTGATTTGTGGCCACCGATATTCTAACAGACATAGATATTCATAGATGTTGTGCATAGTAAGTATAATGGCATAATGTCTATTTTGATATATGTCTAACTATATACAGCCTTTACAGAAGTTCCTGCAACAACTACTGACCATTTTCAGCGTTGTCAATCTAGATTCCAGTAAGTGCTCGTTCTACATGTTGCTTTTAATGTGAGGTCCATTTTCTCGTACAGTGGCTGTTGTACATCTGTGTACAATATCATGATGTTGTTTGGCGTGTGCTCGCTTTACATGCCTTTTTTAGCTCTTGCTTTGTATGGCAGGTGTGAGAGCTGCTTTGATGCCTGCAGAGGAACAAAAGAGCAGCGATGTTGCACCTTTTGAACTGCTCTGCAGCTGCATGCACTAGCATCTCCGCTAACGTGATATCTCAGCCGTCTTAATGGACACGTTAAAACAGATAGAAACACAGTACTGGATTGACTTGCTTTGATATAGTGCGGTTTTTTGAAGGCCAATATTTTACCATAAACAAACCATTTTACCATTTTTTGGGACCATGATGTGAAGGTTATGCATCACGTGAGGACATAAATGAGACTGAAGTAGCCCATGTCTGTGAGATTTGAGATCTAGATGGTAGTATGCTCAAAGTTATAAGCTGATTTAATTTTTAGCAGATACACATTTTAAACTTCCAGTCTTACTTTCTCTAGAATACAGACACAAAATATTCACTCACGTTGTCAACGGCCATAAAATTAGTTTTTTTTTTTTGTCCAAACAAACACTCTCTTAAATGAGAAATGAGTCCTCTCTAATATCAACCAACACTCACCGACTTTGGCAATTGCAAGCAAAATCTGTACATAATCTGTTCATGTAAAATACTTGTGCATAAAATTCAGCTTTTAGTTGTCTGTATAAAATACCTGAGAGTGTAAGAGCTTTAGATATATAGCCTTTCACTATTAATATTAGACTGAAATGGAGGAAACATTACTGTGTACTTTGAGACTGGCATTGCTTGATTATGTCTGCAAATGTACATTTGAAATGGCTCTTGTTTGCCTCTCTGCTTTGCTCAATAAAGTGACCAGATATCATTACCATATTCAGATGCAATACATTTTTTAAATAATTATTAATTCCAAACTTAACAAAATAACTTTTGCAGCCTCTGAAAAGTTTTTATTTTAATATGAAATGGTTTAACTCTTTAATGAATTAACTCTTTTTATATGAAATGGTTTAACTCCCCACTTAAACTAAGAACCTATCATCACTCATGTTAGAGAAAGAAGGTGAGTAAAAATGTGTATGAAAGAACACAATTAGCAAGCCACAGCAGTGCAATGAGATAGATGCTTTGACTGTGTCAAATCAAAGCTCCTGATTGTTTTTCATCCTTAAAAGCTCCCTGTCCAGAGACAAACTGGAACTGTGCTGTACTTCAGACCGGCTCTATTTTTAAAACCATTACTTCTAATAGTACATCAGGCTGTTCTGACAACTATAAGAACACCTTGCCAAGCTTGAGCCGTGTTCTCTATGGTCCTGTTCACTGGGGACAAAATGAAATCTGTTGGGTCCAATATTATCAAGATGTGCTGCATGCTCTGACAAGATGTCTGGCATCGGCCTCCATCAACTGTTATGCCTCTGTCTTTTTTTATACAGCAAATATTACGGTAGTGGATTGTATCAAATATTAATTTAATTCAATAAACTTTTTCATTAGCAAGAAAAGACTTAATGCTTGACTAGACTAATTATGATGATGATGCATGAGGCAGGGTTCTGCCAATGTGCAACCAGATGAGACACAGGGCCCACAACCGAACTAAAGTCTCCAGATAGACATTTGTTATCCATTCTCCATGCACAAGCAACATTGCTCAAAAAAATGTGCCTTGCAAAATTGCTCAAAAAGTTGCCCAGTGTATCATCTGCCTACTCTAGATTTGGGAGCAACACTAAGCACTTCAGATCAGTGTTATACTGTCACTACATTTACGTATTAAGCATTGGCTAGAATAACTGAGAGACTTGTGATTGACAGACTGTGAGGCAAAAAAACAAACAAAAAAACCCTAACAAAAAATTTAATAATTTGTTGACAAATATCTTATGTGCACCAAAAAAAAACTATATTTAAAAAAAATGTTAAAATGTTAATGTGTTTGCATTTACAAATAATTAATATATTTTTATTTTTTAAACAAAACAAAATAATTGTATTTGTTTCATTTGTTTACCGATAATTAATTAACTGCTATTTGATGTGCAAATTTACTTATATTTACTTAAATACTTAAAAACAAGGACAACTTTGTACCTTATTTAAGACTGAAATGTGCATATTAGTAGTATTATGTAGCCTTACGGTACTACTATGAAACTTTTTAGGGGTAAATAAGATACAAGGATGTCCCTTTGAAATACTTGCTGAATGACAAGCTGCTGTTGTACCCCTAAAAATTCACTTTTTGCACATTTTTAGAGTGTATAGTATAAATTTTGGCCCATTGTTCACCCTTTGAATTCCAAACACATGATAGAGAACACTAATGTCCTCATGTTCTCATTTTCAGATCCCTGTATCAAAGGACAGAATATGATTTACCTTGAAAGGATCTTTGAGCTTCACTCATTTGACGAGAGCGGCTCCCTGGGACCTGATGCACAGAGAGAGTTGTGTTAATTTAAGTCTTGATATAATCAGATGACATCTTCAGCTGAAGTGTGAGGCAGGGCTCAGCTCGTCTTTGATAACCTGTCATTCAATCTTTTGAATGGCTAAATGGGTTTTGATGATATGCTTTATGGAGTCCAAGCAGATATATCAAAGAATGCCTCTTTAACAAATGATTAATCACAGCATCCCAAGCCATTGGCGTAGAATAATTATAATTATACACACTAGCCTAGATATTCTCTGATTGATGAGGCCTAGTAGCTATCTACATTTGCAATACTCAATTAATAGTGAATCACAACGCTCAGGGAGATACAAGAGAAGTGCATTAAAATACTTAATCTTCCTCTTCATCATCCTCGCTCCATACTTGGAGCAAAACAAATGGCCTAAACACAGAAATGGACAAAAGAGCAGTTACGCTCAATGCACTATTGATGTGTTATGCTGAATTTCAGTGAGCTGTAATCCTCTTAGTGCACAGGATGATATATATGTATGGCCTTGAGTATCTAAATTGCCTCAGTGACAATCCAGCAGACACAAAAGTAAAAATCCCTTTCATTTTCCCCATTGTGGAATTGATTTTTTAGCAATAAACTACGAAGCTTCCAGGGCAGACTCAGGTTGTTAAGAGATGAAATATGCTTCTGCAAAAGCCCCAAGCACAAGTCAATGTGATTTCAAATTAAAAAAGTGAAATCCACCAATCAGAAAAGTCACTCTTTGAAATTGTGGCAAAAGAGCTTAACTATACCACTGGCTCGTATGAAGCATGACAAATGAGGTACCCAAACACCTTAAATAATTACTGTACTTATATGTGAATGTTTTGCAATCTATTTAAAATATATTGGTTTTATACATGTTATTGATGCCTTAAAGTTGCTTCATGTGGGGAGTAGTTATAGTCAAGTACTTTTTCGCTTCAAATCAAAGTTTGTAATGTAGTGATCTATTTCAGAGCTTCCTGTATATATTTTTTGGCTTTAAACACTAAGTAAAAAAAATAATAATTATGAATTTTGATGACAAATTGCAGTGGTGAGGATTGGGTCTCATCTACTTGTTTAATGACAGTATTTGAAACAATGCTGCTGTCAATAATCAATATGGGTGAATGAAAAAGCTAATCTCAATCAAAAGACCAGAATCAATATTTTTCTCATATGTTTTCCACAAGGCTTATAAAGCAAGATGGTGCATATGGTCCCATAAATGAAAAATAAAATACATGGAGAGTGGCATCACGAACAATTACAGTAAAAGAAAGCAAGAATAGCACCTGTTACAAAACCAGTCTAGGTCACATGGGTAAATGTGCTGTCATGAATAAACATAATAAGCTTATTTTTATTGTTACAATTGTAAAAAATTTATCTTATTTATTTTATAAATTATCATGTATTTATACAACACTGTAAGGTTTTTGGAAAAAAGTATCTTATGCTTACCTAGGCTGCATTTGTTTGACCAAAAATACAGTAAAACAGTAATACTAAGGAATATTATTATAACTTAAAAAACAGTTTTTTATTTGAATATATTTTAAAATGTAATTTATTCCTCTGATCAAAGCTGAATTTTCAGCATCATTTCTCCAGTCTTCAGTGTCTCATGATCCTCTAGAAATCATACTAATATGCTGATTTGCTGCTCAAGAAACAATTATTATTATTATTATGAATGTTGAATAATATTGCTTAATATTTTACCTTTTTATAGGATTCTTCGATAAACAGAAAATTAATGCATGCTTGCTAAATAAAAGTATTAATTTCTAAAAAAAAAAATCACAATCATCCCAAACCTTACATAGTACATATTTTCCTTATATTAGGATATATTGTTTTTATTTAGGATGTGACCTGGACATGTTTCCTTGAGCTTCACCCATCATCATATTCTGCATCAGTATTAATATTCTGTGTCTACACCCTGCTCTAATTTCACAGCAGACTTTGGTCATGCCTGGGTTCAGACATCAAAGATGTGGGAAAGGTAGCCACAATTACATCTAGGTTTGATGTTTCTTGAAGAGATGACCTGCACCCAGCCACCCACCCTTTGGACGTCAAACCCAAGGAATACAAACAGCGAATTGTTTAAGTGAACCACATTTACTCCAAGAGACATGAAAGGCATAGAAAACAAATTAAATGGAGACAAACCTAACATTTCCTTCCCAGTACGTTTGATGGACACAAACAACTGCTGTCCACAAATCCATGGACTGACCAGAACCAAACAGAGCTCATTACATATTTGAAGCTTGTTTTCTCTTTGCATTCAGCTCTTGAAGAACTGCTGTCTGAGTCGCCAAATCTGGTTCAGTGTTGCTCTGGCTGTTTCTTAATTGCCTTGTCAAACTGAGAAGACTGAGGTTAAATCCAAGAAATATAAATCTCTACACTACCCACAAAGTGGCAAAACCACCACAACACATGGTTATATAAAGGAATAGTTCAAACATAAATGAAAATTTGCTGAAAATGTACTCACCCTCAGGTCATCCAAGATGTAGATGAGTTAGTTTCTTGATCTGATTTGGAGAAATGTAGCACTACATCACTTGCTCATCAATGGATCCTCTGAAGTGAATGGGTGCCGTCAGAATGAGAGTCCAAACAGCTGATAAAAACATCACAATAATCAACAAGTTATCCACACCACACTACTCCAGTCCAACAATGAATACCTTAAATATTGAAAAGCTATGTGTTTGTAAGAAACAAATCCACCATTAAGGTATTAAATATTTACATATTTGTTTAGAACTGTTTCGGACTGTCATGGTGCTTGATCTGTGCAGATTTCTCTCCTGATTCAGATTTTTTCTTAATTATAATTATTATATTTTTTTTGTTTTACTGGAGGAAGCTTTATTATGATTATGAACTTGTATTTTAGCCAGAAGCAATTGTTTGAAGGTAAAAACGTATTTATGGATTTGTTTCCTACAAACATGCTGTTTTTCACTTCACAAGACATTAATTGATGGACTGGATTCATGTGGAATACTCGAGGATTATTGTGATTTTATCAGCTATTTGGACTCTCATCCTGACGGCACCCATTCACTGCAGAGGATCCATTGATGCGCAAGTGATGCAGTGCTACATTTCTCCTAAAATTGTTCTAATGAAGAAACAAACTCATCTGCATCTTGGATTTCTGGCAAATATGTATTGTTGGGTGAACTATTCCTTTGTGTAAATTTGTAAAAAAGTGTGTAAATAAAGCTCTATATTTCAAATGCAAGACAGCTTTGAGGCCATAGGCTACCGTAATCAGCAGAAAGGGTCAAGGAAACTCCGAAATGTGAGTCCCC
This sequence comes from Carassius gibelio, assembly GCF_023724105.1. Lineage (NCBI taxonomy): Eukaryota > Metazoa > Chordata > Actinopteri > Cypriniformes > Cyprinidae > Carassius > Carassius gibelio. The sequence goes on along the minus strand of NC_068380.1, from coordinate 1,717,444 downwards.
TCAGGACATGTGATTGAAGTGCTGAAAAGGTCACATCTACACGTTTGAATCACCGCCAGACAGACTGCCTTTTCTCTTTCTGTACGTTTCGTTTCAAATGTTGAAGGAGTCCTGATGATCTGCATTGATGAAGTGTTAACCCTCATGTTCTGTTTGGGATCTGGGAGACCCCAAGGACCTTTAGATACCTCAAAACACATACATAAAGCGGACACATCACGTTGACACTCAACTACTTTTGCTGATCTTACAAGAACTGATTCTAAACCAAATTTGAACTTGCTTTAAAAGTCATCCGTGCAAATAATAACATTATTTCGTGTTGTTTGTGTTGTGAGATGGCAGGTGGAATTAGGGGAGGGACTCTCTCACTTGTTTGTTTAAAAATTGACACATAGATGGCCAAATAGATTAATAATAAAAAAAGATATCTGCTAAATTACTATTTTGTCAACTTAGCAAAACAAAGCATGGAATTTGGTGCAGTTACTGATATTTATATGCTCAAAAAGTAACATGAAATTGTCACATTATGGCTTCAGTAAAAACATTTAAGACAATATAGCAGACTTCTTACACAAAAGGCATATAAAATATGAGTGGCAAATCTAAAGTTCTCAATAATGACTTAAGACAATATTTAAAAGCTTAGTTTAATGATAAAGCTCTGTAGTTTTTATAGTGAGGCCAAAATATATAATACAGAGCAACACAATGAACATTAAGAGATGATCTTATTTGATACTCACATTTTAACATTATTTATATAAAAAAAAAAAAACGTTTTACGTAAACCTACAGTAAGCTGATTCAGTCCAGTAAATGTTCAAAAAAATTTATTATCAATTTAAGTTATTCTTACACGTACAGGTTAGAAAAACATAGCTAATATTAAAGGAATTGAAGAACAAAAAATCATTGTGAAATTACGAAGTATATCTTAGCGTTCTCTGGGACCCCAAACAAAGACTTTTAATCTGATCAAACCATTTTGCGTTGTAATTATGTCATATTGTTTTACACAAAGTAAAAACTCACGTCAAGACCGGCCTCTCTTCGCTTCTTCAACATAAATGCAGCCACACATTTGCCAGGACTTCTGTATTTCTTCTCTTCTGCGAGCTTTAAATGGTGTTCAAAAAGAACCAACAAAGTCAAATGATAAGCAACAAGTGCAAAGATTCAGCTCAACATAAAGTGTACCGTTTGTCGCGCGCTGCCATCTCGCGGCGGGAAGAAGAACCTCACTCGCGTTTATGCAATAGGAATAATGAGTTTTAATTGTAAAATACAAAAACTGAAAAATAATACTATTTGCTTTGCTGCCTTCATGTTGATTTTCAATAAAACAAAGGTGCCTGGACAAGATGATTCCATATTATACAAAATAAAGAAAATTGATTCTGATGATCATTTTTGCCATTAAAAATTATAAAGTACAGGCCTAAATCAGTGAGACAAGTTAGCTTAATAAAACTTATTAGCGGAAAGGGTTTCATTAAATTTTTAGCATGCATATACTTGTATCCTATGACTTTGGTGTGAGATAACACCTCCATGTTTTCATTCAAAGGACAACACAATACTATTTGATAAGACAAGTTATCTCATATGTACAGCTTTTTATAGACCTTAACAGTATTATTTAATGAGTAATAAAATGCCTCATGGACTCGTGACCATGTATTGTTTGCACTTTGCAGCCAGAGTTATAAAGACATTTGTCCAGGCCAGGTTTAACAACATGAAATTGAAAGCTATTGCTGATAAAGTAAAAAAAAAAAAAAAAAAGAAAACATTTAAAATTAGGCCATTTAACTTCATAATGAACAGCAATCAAGAGAATGCAAACAACACATTTTACATCCATTACATACAGATGCTTTTACAGACAGAATACAGGAAACGTGCGTTGAGAAATGCATGTTAGCACAGCATTTTTAACCCCCCCCTCTGCTTTCAGGGAACGTTTCTGTCAATGGCACGTTTCCGTCACAAGGTGTTTATGGCACACCCTTAAAGGATAAAGGTTGAATAACTTCAAACTGTGTTTTTTCCCCCGTTTTGGAGTTATTGGAACGTTAGTCATGTACCTTTTTTGTTTTATAAACGCACCATTTGAAATTCAATGCCTAGTATATTTTGTCAATGATTAAAATTGAAAGTGTCAAAAAACTAACCTTTAAATATTTTGTACTGACCCCGCACAACACTTTAGACCCAAACAAAAGCACACAAATAAAACGGCCTTACCCATACTTCATAATCCACATCAAATTCCCTTCATCACACAGAATAGTCTTTACTGTACTGTACCAGTTCATTCATTCAACCCCAATGTTAAAAGACAGTGTTATTTATTGTCCAGTGGATTGTAAGGTTATTATGAAAGTAGGCTGTGATGTGGATAATGGCCTTATCTCGTTGGGCTCTGAAGTAATGTGGTCTTTTCACTGACTGAGCTGGACGGATACACATCTGTGCAGCGCTGACCAACCATCCTACTTTTTACCTGCTGGTGAAAATATGACCAAGTTAGTACAACAGCAAAACAACAACAACAACCGATTATGAACGTGTAACCCCACACACAAGGCCGACCATTCAGGAACTGCCAAGTGCTTTTATTGAAATTTTTTTATTATTATTATTATTATTTATATATTTTTTTAAATGCTCTTCACATTTACAAATCAGCACTCAGTTTGTTCTCCGTGACACAGACAAACCCACAAACACAGTTTCCCTTTAAATGTACATTTTTCTAACTCTTTCACCCCACACAGAACAAAATGTAATGTTGTGCAGATAGAAAATACGTGGAGAAAGCCATTTGATTGTTTTCTAGTCAATAAGAAATAACTGCAGTGCTACAATATTATACAATTTTGTAAGTCTAATAAAACGTTTTAAATAATGAAAAAAAAATCATGACCTTTTTAAATAAGCTTCTCATAAAATGTCTTGGTAAGGAATGGTAAAATTAACTCTGCACTATAAAAAAATAAATAAAAAATAAAAGAGGTTCCGCATGTAACCTAATAATTGGCTTAATTTTTTTTATTGGAAAACTTCATGTTTTCAGAAAGATTTATTATCTTTAAGTTACATCAAAGGCCAAGCTGGTCCAAGCCCAGGACGTAACCACTTGTGTATGCTGTAAAGGTCTGCTATAAGAGATGTTTTTGCTCAGGTGGCCAAATTTTCCACTAAATAGAGAAAGGTTTAGAGAAACAATAGAGAAACAAATTAGAAATTGGCCAAAATGTTCTGATGAGTTATGTGGATTGATCAGTGAACCAGATTAAATTAATTTACAGTGACTATAAAAGGTCAAATGAAGACGTTTCAATATGCTCGTGTTACTCATAAAAGGTCCCACCTGCAGAAGAAGTGTTTGAGAAGCAGCATGTATGAACCAAAAACCCACCTGTCGTTTATGCAATATTTTTCATCCTGTCTCTCACTGGTCGGGTTGTGTTTTGTATCTTTTACGCTTTCCTAAAAGAATAACCAGACCTCATTGAACATCAGGAGACCAGGGACACTGATTTGGAGCCAGTTGATTATTGGAGTGACACTACTGAGATCACAGCGGACAAACACTGAAAGGAATTTGAATGGCAAAGAGTGCTTGTGTGCGGCGATGCATGCATGATGTGTGTAAGTGACTGAATGATGCGGGAGCATGCAAGATGAACATGAGCGTGCAGTGGTTAAATCACATGTTTTGAAATCTGATTTTCCCTTTAATAATAAAACCCATTGGTCTGGGACAATTTCTCTCTGGCTGTTTATTTTTTTTAAAGCAGCAACATGACATGCAAGTATGATCAGGCCTTGCTTATTTAAAGGAACTCTTAAATCACCTTATTCACCTTGAATGGGTGCCATCAGAATGAGAGTCCAAACAGGTGATAAAAACGTCACAATAATCCACATGACTCCAGTCCATCAATTAATGTCTTGTGAAGCGAAAAGCAGCATGTTTGTAAGAAACAAATGCATCAAGACATTTTTAAACTTCAAACCATTGCTTCCGACTAAATATAATAGTGAAAAAGTTGCCATGTTTGAATCTAGAGAGAAATCTGCACAGATCAAGTACCTTTTACAAGCAAAAACAGATCTAAATGTATATGTGAGTAGATTTTGATGTGAGAATACTACAGGGAATGGACTTTTCAATGAAGGAAGCTTTATTATGGATTATGGACTCGACATTTGGACAGAAGTGATTGTTTAAGGATTAAACAACTCGATGGATTGGTTTCTTACAAACATGAATCTTATCACTTCACAAGATGAACTGGAGTGGATTACTTGAGGATTATTGTGATGTTTTTCTCAGCTGTTTGGAATTATTCTGACGGCACCCATTCACTGCAGAGTATCCACTGGTGAGCAAGTGATGTAATGTTACATTTAGAACTACATCTAGTGAGTACTTTTTCTCATTTTCATTTCTGGGTGAACTTTTCCTTTTAAACATATTTTGATTGTTTACTGTGTCTTTTAAAGTCTAGAGATTTGAAAATGACATGCATATACACAATTTAGATTGTTATGATCACGGTAATCTCGTTTTTTGAATATGCATATATAAATAGTTGGTGCTGACCCCTTGTGAGAGAGAACCTGATGTCTTTTTCATGGCTTTCTGTAAAACAAACCATGCAGAAGTTGCATTATAAACCATCTAAAACTATACAGAGTGTTAAAGTGGGTGATAAAAGAATATTAAAAGTGCTTCTGGGATCTTATGCTTAACTTTTACCTACTCCGACACAATTAAACACCAAACAACATTTGCTCAGCATCACATAAACCCACTTCCTCTCATTATCTCTCACGTGTCACACATGCACTCACACAAAATATACATGCTCTAAAGCAGGGGTGGGGAACGTTGATCCTGGAGGGCCTGTGTCCCTGCAGAGTTTAGCTCCTACCCTAATTAAACACACCTGAACAAGCTAATCAAGGTCTTCAGGATACAAGTAGGTTTTTCTTTTTCAGGGTTGGAGCTAAACTCTGCAGGGACACAGGCCCTCCAGGATCAACGTTCCTCACCCCTGCTCTAAAGCAAAAGATATTATTAGTAAAACACTAAAATATGCTAAATAAGCGCAGTAGGCCACGCACCTTGTCACTGACATATAACACCACGGCCCCCAAAATGCCTGCAAGTCCGAGACCGATGAAGATGTACTGCATGTACTCCATGACCATGGGCAGCACCACCAGATTGGTGCGGAACGTGTTGAGAACGGGACCATCAATGTAGCCGCTCTGAGAAAGATGAAGAAAATGAAGAGATTTCAACATGATCTTTCTTTCAAACTGAATTCAGTTACCTCTATAGTGCTTTATACAATACAGAATCACAGTAATAAACAACAGTATTACTGTACTTCTGCCAGTATTCTGATTTGGCGGTATTGTTCTGTTCTGGGCAAAACAAAACAAAACAACAACTCCCAGCCCAACCATGCAGCCGGTCATGAATGAGCAGGACGAGCAGCAATACGGTTTTGTACCGTTTTTGGTTAAGGAACTGCCGTTTTTACTGCTTGACTAATAGAAGCATCATTGTGCAAACCTTCATGTGCTTGTCATCTCCTAATGAGCACCCACAATTTAAATAATTCTATGACAATATTGAAGTCTGCTTTTAAAACAAAGAAAAGGAGGATGATTAGCATTCAAAAACTATATATTTGTGCAGTGTGTGCATGTCGAAATCTGATTTGAAGCTTGTGACAGACAACTGCGCACATCAACCTGATCACTTTATTTAGCATTCATGTAAACACTACGTTTGGGTTCATCGGAATGATTTCATTCTGATTGAAAGAGTGTCCATGTAAACGTGGCTAGTGTGAATGTTGCGTTATTCATGAAACAAATTTGATTCCGCTATAAATCAGCTCTACAAAACATATAACTTTATACTCATTCAATAGTGTCAGTGTTGTAAAACTGATAAAATGGCTGAATATTAAGGGTCTTTAAACACTAAATTTAAGTAACTTGAGAAATAACTCCAAATGGAGTATGCAAATTTCAGCCATTTTAACATTTGTTTGGAAACTTTGAGATATTTTGTGCCGTTGTTTCTTTTTGTAACGTACTCTTACCTCTCCAAACCAGATCAGTGGTATCACCACTTCAGCTATCTCTCCTGTTTCTCTGAAACAAGCAAACACACAGAACATTGAACACAGAGATGAGTCTCTGTACAGAACAGAGCGATCATCGCACCACAACAGTGGACCTCATAACAGACAGATATTTGGGACTGTTGACCTACTGTATCTGTGCTGTACTCACGTGATGCCAGGCACACTCTTGATGAGCAGATTGAGCTGCAGCCGAATCGAAACATTCATTGGCACTCCAGTCTCCTGGAATACAAAGTTTTCAATAAACACATTCCAACAGAGTCTGTTTGATACAAGTCAGATTAAAATCTCTTTAAACTTGTGGTTTTACTTGAGTAGTGTTTTAGCCAACATCCTTTTTCAGCTCATTCCTTTTATAAACTTGATTCTATATAGATCAATGTGCAGTTTTGGTATCTTTTAAAAAACAACTTACACATAATAGGATTAAAAAAAAAGAATATATGCTTCTGATGAATGTGTAAATTAACTAAAATATCCATAAATGTCTCTTAGAATCCCTGAAACAAAAGTCTGGATGAAGATCAAATTTAAAAGTATAATTTAAACATTATCCCATGATTCCAAGGTTTTTTTCATGACTGAATTTTATAAAAAAAAAAAATATATATATATATATATATATATATATATATATATATTTTTTTTTTTTTTTAATAAATACTGTGAAATATTACTTTTTTTTTTAAACTATTTTCTATTTGAATATATATTGTAAAATGCAATATATTCCTTTGATCAAAGCCAAATTTTCAGCATCATTACTCCGGTCTTAAGATTCACATGACACTTCAAGAAATCATTCTAATACGCTGATTTGAGCTCAAGAAAAATCTCAAACCATTTCAAAATGTGCTGAATTGACATGCATTTGCTTCCATAGAAAGCACTGAATCCAAAGAGCTTTTATGACAACTTAGTAATGGATCAGAGCATCCAAACACTCTGAAGCTAATCAGGTTTCATACAGTCAATTCATCCCAGACGTTCAAACCAAGCCGAGGCTGTTTGCATGTCCCCTTGCACTTAATTCAAAAACATTTAATTCACGACAAACGCAACATGAAAACAGATGACAGCGATACAATTAGATAACCAGTGGTGGACGAAGTACACAAATCAAGTACTTGAGTAAAAGTACAGATACGTATAATAAAATATTACTCCAGTAAAAGTAAAAGTAGCCTACTCCTTTTTCAATTTTACTCAAGTGAAAGTACAAAAGTACTAAATTTTTTATGTACTTAAGTAAAAAAGTAGCCTGCTGAAAGATAGATGTTTGTAATTTTATATAGGTTAATTTAATTTTATATTAGAATTTTTTTTTTTTTTTTATAATCCGACTGCTCAAAATACCTGGGATTTTTTCCAAAATAACCACTATATGGAGTCAAGAAATATTTTTGTTGTTGATATTGACTACGCTGACGAGAGTAATGTTCACTGTGAAGCTTACACTGTACTTGAGAGAAAACAGAGATGACCATCTGATTTTCACCAGTAAGAACAAAGTATTTTAAAGTTTGTTGTTTTACAGAACATCACAGTTATATATGACATGATAATAAGGCCTGAAGATTTTAAGGAAAATATAATTATATTTTCATAATGATTTTTTCCTTCTCAAACCTTGTCTGGGGTGTAAAAACACCCCTGGCCAAACAGGGTGCATCTCTTCCTCTCTTTGATAATTACTGTAGTAGGCCTAACCATGTTCTGGACATCACATCCTTTCTTTTCTCCCCAGATGTAATCTATATATATATATATATATATATATATATATATATATATATATATATATATATATATATATGTGTGTATATATATATATATATATATATATATATATATATATAGATATATATAGATAGATAGATATATATAGATAGATAGATATATATATATATATATATATATATATATATATATATATATATATATATATATATATATATATATATATATATATATATAGATAGGTGGTTGAATAAAAATATTTGGACATTATGTATAAAAATTACCTCAAGTTAGCACCAGCAAGTTTGTTAGCTAGACAGTTAGCATCAGCTATAATATTTACTTATTTTCAGCACGGTTATGAATAACGTCCTTAATAACAATGGATGAAAAGTTTAGAGCTCTACTGATGATTAAGTCTAGAGTGTGTCCACCTTTGTGTGTGGGTCCATGTACATGCTGAATCGACATGTAAAAAAAAAGCCTCATGTCCAAATATTCAATTATCACCAATTAACTGTTTGACAAAAACTTCCCGCTTCGATGTCCAGATCTGAATTTAAAAAATCTCAAACATGCTCCGATGTCCCGATCTGAATCAATCGAGTCGCGAACATGCTCCGAAGTGACGATCTGAATCAACCGAGTCGCGAACAGGCTCCGAAGTGCCGATCTGAATCAACCGAGTCGCGAACAGGCTCCGAAGTCCCGATCTGAATCAACCGAGTCGCGAACAGGCTCCGAAGTGCCGATCTGAATCAACCGAGTCGCGAACAGGCTCCGAAGTGACGATCTGAATCAACCGAGTCGCGAACAGGCTCCGAAGTGCCGATCTGAATCAACCGAGTCGCGAACAGGCTCCGAAGTCCCGATCTGAATCAACCGAGTCGCGAACAGGCTCCGAAGTGCCGATCTGAATCAACCGAGTCGCGAACATGCTCCGAAGTCCCGATCTGAATCAACCGAGTCGCGAACATGTTTCGAAGTCCCGATCTGAATCAACCGAGTCGCGAACAGGCTCCGAATTGCCGATCTGAATCAACCGAGTCGCGAACAGGCTCCGAAGTGCCGATCTGAATCAACCGAGTCGCGAACAGGCTCCGAAGTCCCGATCTGAGAACTTCGACCAAAGAATGTAAAAAATAACTCCATTTCTCTAATAACTCTATACTCTAATAACTCTACAAATCTATGAAAGACTCAGATCACGTATCTAAAAATAAATCGCTATAGTAAAAGAGAAATAATAAGAGGAGTGAAGTTTCCTACCGTTCTGCTGTGTTTGGTCCTCAAGCGCGTCTGACGCTCCGCAGCGCGTCTCCGCCCCTCACACGCGCGTTTACAGCGCTAAATTAATCATCTTTGCTAAGTATTGTACATTTACTTCATTGTCAGCTTCAGGTACTTCATTTATTATTGTTCAATGAACAGTTTGAAACAAAAAAAGGTTGTATTTCAGTAATAATTCTAAATTATCAAAATAAAATATATAAAATAATATCCTTTAAAATATAATCTATTTGCTGTATTTTCAGCATCATTCCTCCAGTCTTCAGTGTCACATGATCTTTAGAAATCATGAAAATATGATGATTTATTATTAGAACTATTAATAGTTGTGTTACCAAATATTATTTTGGAATCTGTGATACTTTTTTCAGGATTCTTTGATGAATAAAAAGTTAAAATTAAATAAATAAATTTGAGTAAAAGTACAGATACGTATAATAAAATATTACTCCAGTGAAAGTACTCCTTTTTCAATTTTACTCAAGTGAAAGTACAAAAGTACTCAATTTGTTATGTACTTAAGTAAAAAAGGACTGAAAGTTAGATGTTTGCAATTTTATGTAGGCTAATTACATTTTATATTAGCACTTTTTTTTATATATAATCCTACTGTTCAAAATACCTGGGATTTTTTCCAAAATAACCACTATATGGAGTCAAGATATATTTTTGTTGCTGATATGGACTTGTGTTTTAAAATTTGTGGTTTTACAGAACACTTCGGGGACTGTACGCGACTCGGTTGATTCAGATCGGGACTTCGGAGCCTCTTCGCGGCTCGGTTGATTTAGATCGGGACTTCGGAGCCTCTTCGCGGCTCGGTTGATTTAGATCGGGACTTCGGAGCCTCTTCGCGGCTCGGTTGATTCAGATCGGGACTTTGGAGCATGTTTGAGATTTTTTTAAATTCAGATCTGGACATCGAAGCGGGAAGTGTTTGTCAAACAGTTAATTGGTGATAAATTAATATTTTTTTTACATGTCGATTCAGCATGTACATGGACCCACACACAAAGGTGGACACACTCGGACTTAATCATCAGTAGAGCTCTAAACTTTTCATCCATTGTTATTAAGGACGTTATTCATAACCGTACTGAAAATAAGTAAATATTGTTAGCTGTGATGTCCAGAACATGGTTAGGCCTACTACAGTAATTATCAAAGAGGGGAAGAGATGCACCCCGTTTGGCCAGGGGTGTTTTTACACCCCAGACAAGGTTTGAGAAGGAAAAAATCATTCTGAAAATATAATTATATTTTCCTTAAAATCTTCAGGCCTTATCATGTCATATATAACTGTGATGTTCTGTAAAACAACAAACTTTAAAATACTTTGTTCTTACTGGTGAAAATCAGATGGTCATCTCTGTTTTCTCTCAAGTACAGTGTAAGCTTCACAGTGAACATTACTCTCGTCAGCATAGTCAATATCAACAACAAAAATATTTCTTGACTCCATATAGTGGTTATTTTGGAAAAAATCCCAGGTATTTTGAGCAGTCGGATTATAAAAAAAAAAAAAAAAAAGTGCTAATATAAAATTAAATTAGCCTATATAAAATTACAAACATCTATCTTTCAGTAGGCTACTTTTTTACTTAAGTACATAAAAAATTGAGTACTTTTGTACTTTCACTTGAGTAAAATTGAAAAAGGAGTATGCTACTTTTACTGGAGTAATATTTTATTATACGTATCTGTACTTTTACTCAAGTAGGCTACTTGATTTTTGTACTTCGTCAACCACTGTCCAAAAAATATACATATGTATAACGTTACTGTTGATACACAATATAAAAACAGACGTCATGGTAGCATTTGAATAAAACTGTTAATATTACGGTAGCGGGGAATTTGGACATGCATAAGTTATTTTATTTAATCTGTGTTAGTTTAAGGTTATTTTATTTTATTTTTTAACCTAAAACACAGAGACGCTCATTGATGTGTCTGCATCGTTTGCACTGGAGCATTTAAGTGGGCTTAAACAGATCACTCTTTACAGCGGATTTAGTTCCCAAACACCTGACAATTTTGACCTAAATAGGATTTTCAGTTACAATAATTAATCCTAAATTTCGACATTAATAACTTACTTTTAGCAACATCAGACGCATGCGCGCTCACAAGATCTGCCGGTTCTTACTTCTGGAGACTCGTCTCGCACTAAACGGTTCATTTGAATCAGTGAGTGGTCGACTCAAGAACAGCTGCAATCGGATCATTCTAATTCCTAAACGAATCGTTTGGTGCGATTCGCGATCTGATTAAAGTTTATTTTGAAAAGACTCAGTTCATTCATGATGAATCAGACACCGCTTCTGCGTGTCGGAGCACGTGATATATTATAGGGAGTATCGATATGTTTTATGAAATGTAGTGAAGTTAAAAGTACGATCTTATGCTTAGGAATGTAGTGAAGCAAAAGTAAAAGTTACTCAAAATAAAACCACTCCAGTAAAGTACAGATTCTTGAAAAAAGTACTTTAGTACAGTAACGGAGTAAAGCTACTCCGTTACTGTCCACCGCTGTAGATAACCATTGAGTTTTGCAATCGGACGAATAGCTGGCCAGGAACTGTGTCAGGATTGTGCAATTCTGTTCAGTTTAGTGATGTAAAGCTGCGTCCGTATCTCCAGCTAATCACAAGTCATAAAGTGGAGTTTGTCTTATCAAACTACATGTGTGGCAAAAGGCCCACAGATGCAGACATCAGGAGTTTCACATCTTACCCCAGCAATGTGATCAATGCTCACTACTATCAAATCAGCTAACCAAATAAAATCTAAATGGCAAACGCCAGATTTCCAGCTTTGTTTAACCCTCTACTACTGAATTAAACACAAAGGTTTAAATCTAAAATATGTCATCAGTAAACCTTTAGTCAGTCACTGAATACCATACCTTGTTTATAATGGGTCATCAAGATGCTGAAAGTTATACAAACATCATAAAGGTCACAGTGCCCCTCATTTCCAATTAGCTTATCAGATTTTGTAATGGTTTAATGGCAGTAATGAAAACGTAAATCTCATTATCAAACCAGTGACAAAGTTGAATCACTGATTTTCATAACCACAAGCCTGTACGCTTAGTCACAATTAGAGGAAGCGTGGACACCAAACACAGAACACAGCAATGGACGAAACCTGCTGGTGCATCTTTTAAATGAAATAAAAGCAGATGTTTATGCAACAAATTTAGATAAAAGATAAGGATCAATTTCGCATTCATGGCCAATTTCAGATAAAGACCTGACAACCAATAATCAATAACCTTGAGAGATAAGTTTCAAACTTAGTCACCAGACGAGAAAGAAACAGGCCATCAGTTGTTATTCATTTGCCTTCTTGAAGTACATTTTATGTAATATTGTCTTTAAACAAAAAGTTATATTATATAATAAATGTATATAAAATACAATATATCTTTTTTAATAGAATTTTAGGTCACACTTTATTTTAGGGTCCAATTCTCAAAATAAACTAACCATTAACTATGACTTTTGCCTCAATTAACTCCTTATTTGCTGCTTATGAATAGTTTATAAGGCAGTTGTTAAGTTTAGGGTATTGGGTAGAATTATGGATGTCATGCATTATATGTACTTTATAAGCACTAATAAACAGCCAATATGTTAAAAATAGACATGCTAATAAGCAACTAGTTATTAGTGTGAATTGGACCATATACTAAAGTGTTACCGAATTTTATTTCTACAAAGATTCTAGAAATACTAGAAAAATCCACCTAATTATACTGAGTAGTTCCCAATAACAATGCTGCAGGTTACAGTATGTGTTTCTGTGTGCCTGGTTTTCTTACCGGGTGGATATCGATGAAGAGCCCATGTTCATCTTCATTCGGGCTCAATCCATCGACAGTGTTCAAAAGGACGGGATCAGCCTCAAAAAAGTGCGGATGGGACATGAACACAGGGGAATCTGTGAATGAAAGGAAAAAGGTGGATGAAACAGAAAATAAATGAAAGAAATTAGAACTTAAAAGATGAAAAGGCTGTAAGAAAAGAGAAACGCAGAAAAGCAAAATAAAAGAGATGGGGTTAAAGAACTGGGGTGGGGGGAGAAAAGAGAAAAAGTCAACAAAAGATCAAAGGAAAAAAAAGAGAAACTAGACAAAAATAAATAAATAAATAAATAAATATTAGAGACCCACTGTGTCTGCAGGTGCTGACGTTGAGAAGGCCGGACTGTCGACACGGACAGAAGCCCTCATTGGGAGAATAATCTGAACCGTTGGAAAAAAGGGTTTTTGGGGCCACGAAGCGGTACACGGGAATCCCGCGGGACACACCTGTCTTTTGATACACCAGCTCCATGGACCTGAGTTTGGAGATTTGCCACAGAACAAGCCATTAAAAACGTACCTTCTTATACCGATCCAGGACCGAGTTTGGGCAACCCAGGTATAGAGGGTATATGTGTAGGTGTTTACCTGCACGCATCAGGGCTGTAGAAGGGCATCGTCGACTCTTTAGTCATGAACGGAGGCCACATTTGTCCCGCTGTGCCATTGATCATGTTACACTGTTCAGAACTCCAGTAATCCACCTGCACAGATTAAACATAGATCCTTTACATATAGCATGATATCACTACCTTCACGCAACACCACAAGGTCTGTTCTCCTACACTGGCAGCATTAAATCCAAGACAACTTTTAGTCATTTAAAATGGAACAATTTTAATAAAGTCACTCACAATATCACTCCGCATGAGAGAATCAACAGGCACTTTTTTATTCTCACTTGCCACTATGCTAACAGCATGATACGTAAACAAAAATAAATAACGTAATAAATAATAAATAAAAATAAACTGAGGATTAGAGTAATGATGCTGAAAATTCAGCTTTTCCATAACAGAAATAAATTACAACTTAAAATCTATTAAAATAGAAAAAAAATCTTAAATGTATTAATATTTCACAATAGTATTTTATTAATTTAAAGTAAAGGGATGAAAAGGAATAGAAAAAAAGGTGAAAGACAAATGGAAAAAACAGAAGAAAAAAGAGATATGGTAAAAGAAGTGAAAAAAAAAGAATAGAAAGGAAAATTAGAAAAGGAATTTTGATCAAGTAAATCCAGCCTTTTTTTTTATTGTGTAAATTATAAAATATTGTGTATTTTATTAAATATGTTTATTTGCAAAACAATTTGGGATTGGCAACACTTCTGCCCACTATAAACATTCTTGCAATGCAACATATTCAGCGTATAGCTTCAATGCGATATAACCAGCATTCGGACACATTTTGAGAATGCAAGATGTTTTTTTTTTTTTTTTTTTTTACGATGGTCTCAAAAAACATCTTACACTTTTCAGGCCATTCCAAGAATCCACCATATGAACTTTCCGGATGTCGTCTCGACCAGTGAAGACAGTGAACTGTCCAGTGTTGGAGTTGTTAAACTATGTATGGAGCAAAACAAAACAAGAAAAATCAATGAGGCTAAAAACCATAAAACTAACAATCATCACCGCTGACGAAGATCCTGTAACAAGACACATAACACCCACCTCAGCAAACAAGCCAAACTTCCCGCTGGTCGGGAGCATTCCAGGGAGCAAATTGTTCAGGAAGTCCACCAACTTGCTGTCGTAGCCCCACATGAGTTCTCCAACTGGCTTGGTCAAGAAGGGTCCCTCGTTGAAGCTCTTGAATGTGCTGCTGACCAGCTTGCGTAAAGGTAAGGGCATGTTCTCCATCATTACTGAAGCGCCCTGAAACCGTGAATGAAAAACACAGGTGTTCGTTCTTTCAATCACTTTTCTTAATTGGCTAGAAAAATAAAGTCCTGGATTCTCACCAGCACTAGCATGTTAGGGATGGTGACCACATCGGATTCATTTCCCACAGACATGCTCTCCTCAAAGAAATACTGCCGATATTCCATATACGAGACGGTGTGATTGTCATGGAATGTGATGTTGTCCTTCCAGCGGTTTTCACTGTAACAGATAAGAGACACAACAACAGAAATATGTGACTTTGGGTAGCTGATTTGCAGCACTGCAAAATGTTTGTTTTTGTGGAGGAACTGAGAAAGTCTTGGTCAGCACGTTAGAAAGTCACACAAAAATACTCGCAGCCTCCCGCTCAGACTGCAAAATGCAAGCACATGATTTGTTTAAAGGTAAGTCACTACCACAAACAATTGTCATGTCTCACCTAAAAAAGGAACCCACACAATTATGACGGAGGAAATGAAAGCACATTTAACAACTAGTGATACAATCACAAACTGATCTGGCCTAAAACAACTTGTCAACAGAAGAAATACAACTATGAACATTGACATTAAAAGGCACGACTGAAATGGATATGATAAAATATTGTGATATTTTACGTTTTTCAAAAATAAAATAAAAATGTGCCAATTAATGTGGGATCTTGTAAGAAAATATTATTTTAAAAATAAATTCTTAGTTAGAAGTAAAAAATGCACTACTGATACTTTAAAATTTAAATATATAAATATGTATTGAATATAATGTGCAACATAAAATAAAAATGTTGTGCTAATAAATTTGCCCTTTCAAAATGGTCTTATGAGGAATCTTATGGAGTCAATATAATGGCGTAAAAAAAAACGCAAGTTTTGTTAATTAAATGTAAAGTATTGAGGAAAATAAATTTGCTTTTTGCAAACAAAAATAAAGACTTGCAGAAGAAAAAGTATTGGGAGAAAAAAATTGTTTTGCAAAAAAATATAATGTATTTTTTTTTTTTAAGTATTCCATGGTCATATATATTCATTTATTTGCAACGCTGCTTTTATTTTGCATGTCAATCTAGTTTGAGCTTGCGATAGTTTTAATGTAAATTAATGCAGTTTACTTCATAAACTATAACTTGCATCATTAAAAAGATCAATGACTAAAGTTTCATATCGATCTCGACTTTGTTTTTCTTTTACATTACTCCTGGCATAAATTAATAAATGACTGTCATTGTCATTTATTTTTGTTTGCAAAAAGCACATTTATTTTCCTTAATACTTTAATTTTAGTTTGCAAAACTTTATTTTCTTTTGTAAAACTGTATTTTTTTGCATATATTTATACGGCATTATATTGACATAATTCTGAATTCTTATAATTTAAATGATACGCAAATAATAATAAACATTGGAAAGATTCTGATTAGAGAATAAAGAAAAATAAAAGAATAGAATAATTTTTTTTTTACATATTTTTTCAGCCTTTCAGGGAAGACTTAATGGTAATCCAGCCTGAACAACTGACCACATGCACATTCAGTGTCATAGGGCTTCAACAGCCACAAACATTAGATGTCCAGAGAAGTCTGATCAAGTTATTCGTATTGAACTTAAAAAATACATTCTGTCGAAAGCAGTTTTACTAAAAAAGGGAACAATTCTTACCTGTAAACATATGGTCCCCTCTGTTCCACCATGGGCTTTTCTCCATTTAGGGTTTCATTAGGATTGACAATATGAAAGAAATATACAGACATAAAGAAGGGGACTGGGATGTCCTTCCACATAGTGTAGGAGAGTCCGCTGTTCGGGTTAATCTCTATATTCTGAGAAGATGTGATGTGAAGATGGTTAGTGGCCCGAGTGTGAAACGCTGCATTTAAAATAGCTTAGCTTAAAACCTTTATATTTAATTACTGAATGCAGATGTATGGCTTTTTGAGGGACAACATGGAGTATTACAAAAAATAAATTAAAAAAATAAAAGTTATTCAAAGCTATTCTTGAATTTAGAAGTTTTAGAAAACCGTTTTTAGAAATGCTTATCAAGACTGCATTTAATCAAGTTACAATAAAAGCAGTAATATTGTAAAATATAATTAGAAAAAAATAAAAAATAAAAATTTTCTAGGTTAATATATTTTAAAATGCAATTTATTCCTGTGATTACTACAGACGTCAGTGTCATATGAGCCTTCAGAAATCGTTATAATATGCTGATTTGCGGCTCAAGAAACATTTCTGATTATTACCTAGCTATAAAGTGAAAACAGTTCTTAATATTTGAAACTGGGATACATAAATATAGGCTATAGTAAAAACGGTATGAGTTGCAAGTGACAAAGGTCAAATACAATACTACATCCCTGAAATAGAATTTACAAAACAATAATTCTAAAATTTTAAACAATACATAAACAAAAAATAAAACAAACCTGACAGAGAAAGAATGAAACAAAGCTGTCATTCTTAGTGTGATTGCGCACACATTTGACCATTATTAACCATTAAACCACTAACCATTATTATTATTATCTATTGTTGTCTATTATTAATACAGGCTCATTTAGTAATTAAGTTAGATAACTTAATGGTCGTTCCTATTTATGTTTTTTTTTATGCACAAGACAAAAGTCATATCGAGCTCAGTTTAACACACTAGAGCGCACGTTTTTGTGACTATGTTATTTTAAAATGTTAAAATAGTTAATCAGAGTGTTTTGTGCACCTGTCAGATGTATGACTTACCTTGACTATTTGATCGTCTATTATAATTGGTCCGACAAACACCAAAACAGTCCCGAATAAAACCGCCAACCCCCCCAGAACTATAAAAACGATTGATAACGTAGATTTAGACACCGCCATCCTTATTTCCACACTATTTTCTTCACAAACAAACGCGGGGCTTTGAGAAACTGAAGTGATTTCCTCTGGACAGCACAAAGCGAGCAAACGAACAAACGATCACTTATACAAGATAAAGCCATAAAACTCTGGCCTAGAGTTATTAATGCTCTGCTGACTTTATGATCATGTACATTAGAGCTGGTGAGTGATGTTAAAGTCCGCCTCTCTAATCCTGCAGGTTTTACAGCGCTCTTGCTGATTGATTATCACGTTTACGATGCTCAAAGCGCCACCTTTAAACCAGAGACTTCTGGGTAACGTAGTTACACACGCCTTCCACATCCACAGTGAAGATAAGAAACTATTTAGGAAATCGAATCTACTTTATTTTTTTTTTTGGCACAGTTTAAAAGCAAAGTATGTACATACATTGTCCCCAAAACGGAATTCTAATAGACAGATTTGAGAAAGGTCTAAATTAATTAAAATTAAATACAACTAGGCATATATTTGTGCACTATTAGAATAATACAATGAAGAGCTTTTTTAACTAAAAGAGAAAAGGAAAGGCCTCACATTCGCATGTTTTTAATGTCAAATGCCGCGCATCGAATCAAATAATGTATTAAATTTTTGTAAATCTGTAATTTATTATTCTGTTATTTATATGCATTTAGAATATTGTCCTATCCATGTTACATTTGCATAGTGTTGGGTTTATGCAGTTAATGCAGTCTAATTATATTTCAGTAATATTTTCTTTTATATAAAGAAGCTTGATGTCCAAAATAAAATTGATTTATACATTTACTGTTTTTTCACTGTTTATGTACTGTACTGTTAAACGGTTATTAAAAACATGGTATATTATGTTTAAAGCGCCATGGCAAATGATGAAACAGAGCTGCTGGAAGAACATGATAAGAGTTATTGTATCTTTATTGGACAAGTATTTGCCACTGATAACTCATATGAATGTAGCACAATGGCTTATCTAGAGCCTGCAGTGACAGCTATTATTCTTTGTGAAATGTAAAGAGACAAACAGTTCCGAGAGATAATCTGCCAGGGATTACTTTTTTAAAAAAAAGTAAAGGATTAATTAAGGAAAAATAAATTAATAAGGAAAAAATATAAAGTATCGGACTGTTTAATTAATTTTTTTTTACCAAAGCAATAGGAACAATAAGAGTCTCATGTTTGAGTTGCTTATATGAGGAAGCTCTTGGAGTGCCTGAGCAAATCTTACATCAATGAATCCTTCCTCCAGTGTGTACAAGAAGGCAAAACCTTTAAATATGAAATGCCAGTCAGGGTGGATGCAAAACGCTATCAAAAGAGCTTTTTAAATAGGATATTTTATTCAAAATCCAGACTATAAACCTAATGAAGGAAACAAGCTAATTTGCTTGTAAACTTTTTGGGCCTTTAACTTCATGACAAACATAAGCCATTAATTATGAATGATATTTACCGGTGTATAGAAATGTATCTGCATTAAAGCCATCATTTCATTCTGAAAACACATGACTCTGTAACGCAGCAGGAATCTAGTGTCTAAATGTAATTAACTGCTGGCCATTTTAAATTTAGAAACAATTTAATCCCAGTCACACTATGATATATAAATTTAAATTAAAAGTTCCATTAATCCCAGCACAAAATCAGATGGATCTCACATTTGAAATATTTACAGTTCTTATTCATTATCTTCAACATATTTCTCATTGAACAGACCAATATCAACAGCTTAATGTTTTTTTTTTTGTTGTTGTCTTTTAGCTCTTGGATTGTTTATCTTCTAATACAGCAATCTTTTTCAGAAGACCAGGTAAGTATTTTCATTAGACCTGGCTCGACTGATTCTCACAATTCTCAGTTTCTCGAACAGGTGAACAAACAACAGTTCAACGATTTAAGAGTTGCTCTCTAGCAGCATATTACTTCTAGGCCATCTGCAACAGAAAATTTCAATTGTCAAGGTAGAGGCATTTACCAGTTATTTAATCATTACCCATTAGAGCAGAATGACTTGAGGGTCAGATAAAGGATGTTGACGGCCAGAACATACATGAGAGCCACTCCAAAAATAAGAGCATCAAGAGGTCTCATGGCTTTTCACAAACCTTTAGCGACATCTAGAGGCTTAACTGCAATCCAACACAGAAACACTAGTTCAAGTTTTAAAGATTGAAGTTTTTAAACTTTAATTTCACGTTTAAAAGGTGTTACTTACCCATTCTACACGATTCTTTATCCCAGTGCAATATTACCAGCATGAAATGCACCTTCTAGCAAATTAGATAATTAAATAGAAGTCCACATTTGAACTGAAAAAAAAAAAAAAAAAAAAAATCCAAGACAAAAACGGGTATTTTGTTTTACCAAAACTTGGAAAGGTTTTGACCCACTTCCAATGTAGACTACCGTACTAGAAAGAGCATGAAATCAATCCACTTGGATCAATGTTTAGATCATTTGACTTTCAAACCAGTGAGGTTTTTTTTTTTTTTTTTTTTTACATACAAAACAGATTTGAACTCCATATTGTAAATTTAAAAGTGACAAGTGTGTGAATGATTTCAGAGATGACAAAACAAGAGATTCAGGAATGCCAGAACTTTATTGAAGGATTAAGATGAAACAAATGATACTGGAATTGGTCTGATAACTTTCAAGACCTATATAGTAAACATCATGAGCATATTAATTGCCCCCACGAAGACGCAGGACGAGATGGAGGGTAGATTCCTTCTGGATGTTGTAGTCGGACAGCGTGCGCCCATCTTCCAGCTGCTTTCCAGCGAAGATCAGACGCTGCTGGTCAGGAGGAATGCCTTCCTTGTCCTGGATCTTGGCCTTCACGTTCTCAATGGTGTCGCTGGGCTCAACCTCGAGGGTGATGGTTTTACCAGTCAAGGTCTTCACAAAGATCTGCATACCACCTCTCAGACGGAGCACCAGGTGGAGGGTGGACTCCTTCTGGATGTTGTAGTCGGACAGTGTGCGCCCATCTTCCAGCTGTTTGCCGGCAAAAATCAGACGCTGCTGGTCAGGAGGAATGCCTTCCTTGTCTTGGATTTTAGCTTTGACATTCTCAATGGTGTCGCTGGGCTCAACCTCGAGGGTGATGGTCTTGCCAGTCAGCGTCTTCACAAAGATTTGCATACCACCTCTCAGACGGAGCACCAAGTGGAGGGTGGACTCCTTCTGGATGTTGTAGTCAGACAGTGTGCGCCCATCTTCCAGCTGCTTTCCAGCAAAGATCAGACGCTGCTGATCAGGAGGAATGCCTTCCTTGTCCTGGATTTTAGCTTTGACATTCTCAATGGTGTCACTGGGCTCAACCTCGAGGGTGATGGTTTTACCAGTCAAGGTCTTCACAAAGATCTGCATACCACCTCTCAGACGGAGCACCAGGTGGAGGGTGGACTCCTTCTGGATGTTGTAGTCAGACAGTGTGCGCCCATCTTCCAGCTGCTTTCCAGCAAAGATCAGACGCTGCTGATCAGGAGGAATGCCTTCCTTGTCCTGGATCTTGGCCTTCACGTTCTCAATGGTGTCGCTTGGTTCCACCTCGAGGGTGATGGTCTTGCCAGTAAGTGTCTTGACGAAAATCTGCATACCACCTCTCAGACGCAGGACAAGATGGAGGGTGGATTCCTTCTGGATGTTGTAGTCGGACAGTGTGCGTCCATCTTCCAGCTGCTTGCCAGCGAAGATCAGACGCTGTTGGTCAGGAGGAATGCCTTCCTTATCTTGGATTTTAGCTTTCACATTCTCAATGGTGTCGCTGGGCTCAACCTCGAGGGTGATGGTCTTGCCAGTCAGCGTCTTCACAAAAATCTGCATCTTTACGCTAGAAAGAGATATTCAGTCTAATTAACATCAATGTATGTGCTGCTTTGCGAAATAATGAAGAGTACGGTTTCATTAATAGACAAGCCTAAGAATTCTCTAGAAACTACCTCAAAAGAAAGCGAAACAAAAGGTTTGTGAGCAAACGCCATCACTTCTGCTGACAAAGCTAAGAGCAGGGCGTAACTACAGCGGACGATTGAAAACAAAATGGCGAATTTTGCCATAGAAAATGGCCAGAAAACAACAATGTAACAAAAACATTGATAATTAACTATTAATGAGTCATATTTCGATCAGGTAAATGTTCAAGAACGTGTCGACTGCTAACAGATGTTGTTCAAAGAAAATACGCAGATGATTTGAGATTGCCCGCCCTCACCGCACTGTTTCGCGGTATAATTCGACGCCAAATTCGCGATGACTACAAAACGTACATAAAACAATTCGATGTATAATTATATAAAGTATAATATTTTCATATTAATCCACATAAAATTACAAAAAAAAAGCAAAAACAGTCATCTGAAACAACCAGGCCGGATAGCATAAAAAGCTAACGCATTAGCCCACTCAACAATACACGTTTATATGACTCCACCAGCGCTTCAAATCAAATAAAATACTGTTGTTTTTAAGTAGCGACATATCTGGCGTCGTCTGTGTACATTTAACTTCATACTTACAAACAAATGTTCTTTCTGGAAGAGTGCGAAATGCGTGCGTCTTTGTCGTCTTGTCACGGAAGCAACCTAACGGCTCAAAACAAAAGGTCCGACTATTTATACAGAACGCGCTGTATCCTTCCGCCGCTACACCCGACGCACTATTTAAACAATTGCTGACATTCGATTTGAAAACTTGATTTTGTGGGAAGCATCAACATATCCGTTATGTTTAAGTTATACAAAAACGCATTTTATAAATTAGTTTTTTTGGACGTAAAACAGATATATATGTTTATTTGGTGTGCTCGTGGGGGTTGGGGAAAGGCGTAGTGATATGATGCAGTGCACAGTGTTGGCTCTGAATGTTTCGAGATCAAAATAATGTCACAAATAGGATTCAAAATAAAACATCGCTCGATTTTTTAAAGAATATTTTATTGAAATAATGCTTTTTTGGAAGCACTGAGGGAAAATAATGGATTTTGGCACTAGGAAAAGAAGAATGGCTCAATTTAATAGTTAGGTCAAGGAAATGCATTGCAGGCACATAGCAACAACATTCAGTTCGAAACCAAGCGCTACATCACACTTCTCATTTCCCAAAACAAGACAAAAAAACTGCATTGTTCAGGAAGTCCAGTGTAACTGAATTATGGCAAGCTTTGTTCGATAAACAAAGCAAACAATACTCTTCTGAGAGCATCAGGAAGTAAAAATGTTGATCTCTGTCCAGGGTTTAATGTCCTTCCTGAGACGTGTTTCTTTGACATCAGTCTATTGCATAACAACATTTGGGTACACAATAAGATTTAATCACATTATTATTCTAATGGATTCTGGCAACATCGAAATCAGACCCCAGTAACCACAGCTATAGCATAACGATGCTCCTCATTTCCTTCTCAGGTTTCTCTGTATCTGTATGTCACAAAATGGTGGTGAAGTTATCCAAAGCTGAACTCGAGCACATACTGCAACCAATGACTCTGTTCAGTTTCTACCTTCTTTAGAAACCATCTTTGGAGATCCCTGTCAAAACAAGAAATTATTTAAAAAATAATATAGTTTATTAAAAACAAAGTGACATAATGCAACCTATAATCATAGTGTGCCTATATATTCTTACAAATGTATTGGGACATATAGTGTCATTTCATTAGATGACAAGACACCAAATAAAGTGGAATCTGCAAATAAATAAATTTCTAAAACCAACGTTTGACATTATTGCAATGACATTTGATTTCCCTAGTTCATGTTAACATGGTCTACTAATATCTGACTACCAAATCAGACAAAATAATATTAAATCTTTTGTTGAATCACTGATTCATCTATTGTTTAACTTGAAATATGTGCTTGTGCTTGTACTGTCTTTCTTTCAAACAGACTTTCACATTTTTGTCAAAAAGTATGTTTAACCCTGTAAAGCCTGTCATATGAAATAATAGTTAAAATAGTGAAATCATTTGTTTGTTTTAAATGAACAGTTTATTGGAAATGTAGACAAAATATTTTTTTATAAATGTGCATATTCGCTTTTTGTTGAGTATCGTACTTGTTACAGTATTTAATTTGTTGCAGTTGCTAATACTTACAAGGCCAAAAAGAAAACTAACAGTACATTTTCTGTTCAACTTGTACATTTCCTTCAAGCCTCAAACACTACAAATGCAATAGATACTGTAATTCAAAATAAAGTTGAAACACCATTTGACACATTTTCATTTTAACATGGTGTATTGAGACATATCTTTGATGTCTTAGAGTGTAACAATATAGCTGACCACTGCATTGTCACTCTCTTGAAATATTACTAACAATAGAAAATTATACTTATGTTTACTATTTCACAGCTAAGACACTTGGGTACCACAACCTGAAGTTTGATTGTGTTGATAACTTAGGGACCTTAGAAATATCTGTATCAAATAGCATACACTAGGCTTTAAAAACGTAAAAGCATGCACTCACTTGTACCAATCTTTTCAGTCTTGTGGGAGTTTTAAAATCTCCTCTCAGTACCTAGGAAAGACATGGAAACCTAGAAATTATTACTGAATAACTAGCAACTCTGATCTAATGAGTTGCACTGAATAAAATTAAATGTATGTCATATTCTGTGTTCAAATATACCCTTTCAGTATTGTTGATCACTTCCGGATCTGGTGGACCATAGTCTGGCGGATTGGCTTTGGGGTTGTAGCCCAGCCTGCTCAGCATTGGTGCGATGTTCTCCATGTCCTGCTGGACGTCTGCTGGGATGTGGCCTACCCAGCGTGTGAGGGCTTCCAGGTTAACTGGTTTGATCACCTGATCCGTGGAGCGTTCACTTCTTTAAAACAAAGTGGAAAGCGAGGATCATCAGAGGAACAGTGGAAGGCCGGCACCTAAATCATTAAAGGTATAGTTCACCCAGAAATTAAAATACTCTCATCATTTATTCACTCTCAAGTTGTCCCAAAACAGTATACATTTATTTCAGCTTTGGTCCCAAAAGAAGATATTTTGAAGAACCAAACAGTTAATGGTAACCATTGACTTCCATAGTATTGAAGGAAATACTATGGAAGTCAATGGGTACCATCAGCAGTCTGGCTACCAAGATTCTTCAAAATATCAAAATATGTTCAACAGAAGAAAGAAACCCATAAAGCTTTTGAACAAGTAGAGGGTGTGTAAATGATGACAGAAATTTCATTTTTGGCTGAACTATCCCTTTAAATGTAATTTCACCCTACCGAGACAGTGATACTCCTCCAGGCTGCCCGATGGCCTCCTCATGGTGAAGCACACCTTCATGCCATGGTGATTTCAGAAAGTTCAGGATACGCTGCATAGTGGCTCGTGGCTGCAGCACCAGATCCTCATAGCGGACGGTCATACAGCGACTCCGGCCTACTGCCATACACTGGGAGAACATGACTTCGACTGCGTTGCTCCATTTAGTTAGACAGTCCCTGTAACTAGACAGGTTGAAGCCACCAATAGTCACTCGTCTGGAGATCATAGAGTGCACAGACGCCCGGCCGTCTCTGAGCATTAGCAGGAATTTAGAGCTGTAAGGACAGATGATGGCATGAGGAGTGAGACAGAAAGACTGCAATGTCATGAAAAAGGCTAGAAATAAGAAGGATTTTGCTGGCATTTCTTTATGCAGTACAAAATATTGCCTTTGTTTTAGACTTTTTTTCCAGTTAAAGAGCAATGCACTATTAAATCTATGTGAAAATTATTCCATTGATGCACAGCTGAAATTTCAGCATCATTACTCCCGTCTTCAGTTGTCACATGAACCTTCAGAAATAATTTTTAATATGCTGGTTTGCTGCTCAAGAAACTCCATGTGAAATAAATATCCGTAGCCTATACATATTATACTGAAGATTTACAAATGTCTTTGTGTAAAACATTCAAATAAGATTGAATCAAATAAAAACAACACTTCTAGACTGTATCAGCAGCTAGATTTTTACATTTTTCTATTAAGACATGTTGGCCCTCACGATGGAACCCATTTTCAATAGGTGTAAATATATTTATTAGAAGGACTACAAATGTCTTTGTGTAAAACCTTTTACGAACAAAACAAAAAAAAAAATGTAATAATTAATGAAATCCCTGAATGCACCTCTAAAAAGGAGATATCTTACTTGGGGAAAATGTATGACAGATAAAGGGCACTCTTCAGTGTAAAGGGGTCTTTATTGCACAGCAGTGGTGCAGGATCCCCGTGCCGTGCGATGATCTCCAGCAGGAACGCTCTGGTCGCAGCATCCAGCATCTCTTGACTGACTCCCTCTTCCTCCAGAGCCCAGCGCTCCCCCGTCTGCCTCCCCCAGCCCTGCCGCAGAGACAGCATCCTGGGGATCACCCGCGTCTCCTCCCCGCAGCGGATGTCAGGGTGGGCATCAAGCATGGCACGCATCAAGGTGGTCCCTGATCGTGGAACCCCTCCCACAAACACCATCGGTGTGTTCTTGTTATACCGGTACAGTGTCTGGTTCAAGTTTCGAACCCCTATAGACACCACATGAGTTCTGGGAACCACTCCAGGGCATGTTAGCACCTCATATAGAGTCCTAGTAAGCGTATAAGTTCCGAAGACGGTTAGCAGGAGTACAACTGACCGTTTAACTGACAGCCGCATCACGCCAAGACAGAAAAATAGTTACGTTTAAACACAGAAATGACTGCACTTCCTCTGTTGACTCCTTCCTCAAATGTTTCGTTGATAACTACAAGAAAACTGGTTTCAGAAGCCATGAGTGTCTTACAAAGCTTTTTGATTCATCAGATCTTATCTTTGAATTACATAACATTCTTTAAAAATAGCGTTCTTTTGCATATTAAAAAAGTGAAAGTGGTTTATGCCACATGCATGACATGGACAGGAAATACAGGCTACAGGTAGAAGCAAAAAAATATATATTGCACTGATAATGTGATTTGAAAAGTGTTGCATTGAACACAACTAATTAAGGAGCCGATTAACTGACCTTCACGCGGCAAACACTGAACGTTGCGTTATCTCCAGACTCAGTGCTCCGCGGTGAAGTCAAATGGTACGGAAAGCACAAAGAGGAAGTGAACGTAGTTTTAAACATTCAGACTATCAGATCAGATCTTTCCGGACAGCCAGTGGCTTTTGTTTTTCCTGAGTCTCTGAATCTTGAATGTGATCAGGTTTTGCTGAACGATTCTTTGGTAACGTGTATAAGAAAGTGCAAATTGGATAGTAATGCACCCATTTAACACCGTATTGTTTTCAAAAGAAGATAACACAGTCAAAGGAAATGGGTGGACTGAGAAACGAGATAACATGCGAAACTTTCGCTGTGACTCTGGTGTTTCCACCTCCATAGAAGTCAGAATTATGAGATATAAACTCACATAAACTAGCAATTTTGATTATTTTTTTTTTTGTTTTTTTTTGCAGCACAAAATAAATATCTCACAATTCAGACGTCTCAAAATTGTGAATTTATGTCTCAGGTTAATACACTAATTATGAGCTACTACTATAAACTCACAACTGGGAGTTTAATTTAATTCTGAATTGAGAAAAAGTCAGAATTGTGAGAAATAAACACAGGATTATGGGGGGAAAAAGTCTAAATTGTCATACAGACTCATAATTGTGAGAAAAAAAAGTGTATTACTAAAAAATATTTTAAAAAAGGGAACAAAACAGAATAAATTAAGGGGGGAAACTAAATACAAAAGTAAATTCAGGACTGAATTTAATAAAAAAATAATTGTATGAATTGTAAAAGTTATATGTTGCTTTATTTATTTTCCTTCGGGGCTCCACATCTGTCAGATGTCTTTTCAAATAAATCAGGACACATCAGTGTTAGAAAAGATTTTTATTTTTCACATTTCTTTAGAGAAATCAGTTACATTTTTTTTTCCTCGATCTCCAAAATGAAGTATTCATTATTCAGCAGAGAACATTTCACATATACTTCAAAATAAATACATCATCTGCTCTCTGCTGCAGTAGGACATCACTTGCAGGAAAAAATACTACTTTTAAAACCTGCACTACAAACTGCTCTAAGTACAAAGACTTAAAAATGACAGCAGGCAGGACGGGGCACAGACAGACACGGGACAGCGCCACCACCACCCCTTCGTATCGGAGCAAAGGGGTTACGAACGCCAGGGTTAACCTGTCCTGCAAGTCACGGTATTGAGGCGAAAGAACACTGTGCAAACTCTTTACGTGTTGTTTTTCACGCGCTTGTAATATCACACACACACATGCGTGTTTGTGAATGGCAGAATGAGAACCTCTGGCTGTGAGCACAAATGTCGTAAAACCACAGTAACGTCTACTGGCCAAACGATCTCTGCACTGGTACTTCCTGTTTCACAGCCCCGTTCCCTTCACGCCCCTCTCTGTCCTCTGTAGGTTGGGGAGGTGGGGAGAGTGGAGTTGACAGGATCTATTTACATCACTTCCTGTAAGCACTGGAGCAGTACGGGACGTGTCTGTGGGACTCTTCATATGGACACCTCATATTCTCTTGTGTCCTGTACAACATAAACATGAGAAATACAGGCATTACGGAGGATCTTCCAGTGTGTGATCATCAAATAAACACGTGTAGCTGCTACAGTGTCACTAAAGTGTGATTTCAAGGGCCTTGTTATGTGGCATTGAGGTGTTCTGGGAGATTCTCACCCCTCCAGTCTCGTAGAGAGGGTTGTCAAACTCTGTTTCCACGGTTATCTGGCTGTAGGGATGCGGATACATCAGAGGAAGTCTCAAGTTTGAATGATAACGGCACCTGAGGAACAGAGAAGGGTGTTTCACAGGGCTTCAAATGCAGCACGTTCTCTCGCATCAGCGATCAGTCATGGTGTTTTCCCACCTACACATATCATTGCGCTTCAAGCCATTACATGCTTTATAAAGAAACCAATCTCATTTCACAACAAGTGGTGGCACTGAGCACCATTTTATTAATATAAGTAGCTTTGAGCAATCTATTAAATCAGAAACAAAACATGTGTAAGTGCCCAGAGCTGTGCACACATAAGATTTATACTTTTCACTTTCTGTATTGCTCACCTTGTGACATAGATGTAGGCTCCTCCCAGTAAAACAGACACTAGCAGCACCAGTATAAATAGCGCTAGAGCCATACTTCCCCCATCAAAAGAAGAATCTGCCGTGGCTTCAGCAACTAGACAAGATACAAGATGATATATGCTAATAATTCATTTCCGCTTTCTTTACACACTACATCTATCAAACATTATAAATATATAATCTCTCATATAACAATGATCCTTTTCTGCTTCTGATATTAAAGGTAGACACTTACAGTAGAACTAAACAAACTAAACCTTTGCTTAAACTAGTACATTTAAAAAATAAAACTTACCCTCTAGTGCATGACTGCTAGAGCATTCATGATTGGCTGAAATATATTGGGTCAAAATAAATATATTTAATACATCAACATTTAATAAATAATATAAAAATCTAATTAAATAATAAAATTAGACATATATTACTTGTGTGTGTGTGTGTGTGTGTGTGTGTGTGTGTGTGTGTGTGTGTGTATATATATATATATATATATATATATATATATATTGTGTTCCTGTAGCTCAATTGGTGACGCATTGCGTTATCAAGCGCAATGTTGGGGGTTTCATTCACCAGGTAAAAATTGATAGCCTGAATAAACTGTAAGTCGATTTGGATAAAAGCGTCTGCTAAATGCATTTTTTTATGCATTTATATTTATACACACACACAAACACACAAGTAATATATGTTATAAAAGTAATGGTGATCACAAAATGTAATCCCAACATCTGCACTTTGTTTTAATTCATTACTACCCTAATGAAGCTGCATAACATACATTTAATGAATATTCTAAGTATTCTTAGAATATATTAAATTTTTTAAATATATATTTTTTGAATATTAATTAAATACCTTTGAAAATTAAACATCTGTTATTCAGCTGCATAAAAAAAATATAATGACTATTCTAAGACAATATTTGTATTTTAAATATATGAAGATATTCTTTGAATATTCAATAAATACGTTTGAAAATGCATTTGAAAAGAAAATATCTGTTATGTAGCTAAGTTTGTAATTTTTGGGAAGTAAAATAACAGTAACAAAGTAATAATAATAATATAGATTATTATTATAATTATTATTATTATTAGAAAATAAATAAATAAATCTTGGTATAAAGGGTTAACCCTATACATTTATATACATACATATTATATATGGATACTGCATTTTTTGTAAATACCATATATGATTCTTACCTCTGCAAAGAGGTAATGGGCCGCTCCAAAAAGAGGGATTTCCCAGAATGCACTTGATAGCCATCTCACCAATAAGCTCATAGCCTTGGTAGCACATGAAGGTTAGAGACTCTCCCGGTAGGTAAAGCCTTTTAGACAATATCTGGTAGCCATTGTCAGGAAGGCCAGGATTCTCACAGGACACTGACTCCTCCGCTAATATACAGGGAAATAAACCAGGAATGATTGAGGGATTAAATAGGAAATAAAACATAAAACACAAAAACATTTTGGACAAAACATTTTATGGGAACTCACAAACACAATGAGGCAAGCGAGACGTCCAAACAGGGGTGCCGGGTTCTCGACCATAGCAAGTGAGTGTGGCGCCGCCCTGCAGGATGTATCTGGGAATGCAGCTATACTGGATAGTGGTGCCGACCAAGAGTTTGGGATCAGACAGTGTGCGTGTGGAGTGCTCCACGTGTCCAGGGTCTGTGCAGTACATAACTAATGAAGGGAAGCAAGAAAAGGAGACACAGCAGAAAAGGATGACATTTGAATCCGCTGAAAGTGAAAGTTCTTTTAGATTCCAATTAGCAAAGACACCCAACTGTGCTTGACTCACTCTTCTCGCAGAACGGAGGCTGCGTGTTCCAGCTCAGGTCCACCTGACAGGTCAGGGTTTCACTGCCCACTAGGTCGTACCCTGGGTCGCACTGATATGTGATACGGGCTCCACGCACAAGCGCCGCATGAGAAGTGGTCTTCCAGCCGTTCTGGATCTCAGGTAGGTCTGGACATGAGTCATTGTGTGACACCTCTGAAAAAAGAAGTGAAATTATTTAAACTCTTCTACTCATCACACAGAAAGTCTGTCTGGACATTTTTTTGAATGAAATTAACAGGATAAAAATACAGTAGTATTGCAAAAAATTATGTCACCACTCCTTCCCCATTTATATATATATATATATATTGACAGGATAGCCAAAAACATGGTCACCAATCCCCTTCCATCCCCTTATCCACCCAAAATAAAATAATAAATAACTATGATAAAATAATACAATAAATGCAAATAAATTGATCTCCCTAAAAATAAATATTTCAAAGAAATTATGCAAAAAAAACAAATAAAAAAATAAAAATAAAATGTAAAAACAATATAAAAATAAATCAGTACATAAATGCACGTACCATATACACATGGCATCTGATTTAAAAGGTGTTATTACAGTGAATGGACAATTTTTGCCTAGCAGATCATGAAAATCCTATTTACTCACAATAAAGGAGAGATGTGACTCATAGAGACCAGAAACTCACACTAGGGTGGATTTTATTGACCTAGGCCAGTAAGCAACCACCTAGTAACCATCCACAACACCCTAGCATTATGGAGGCGACTTATGCATGAGCAAGCACCACTCACTCATTTTTAGGAAATGTAAAACCTAGTTTTATATTACTTTTGGCCTTTCAGGAATCAAAACATCAAATTGATCTTGCTTTGCCTGCACAAACGTGTCGGCTCAGTGTGGAGGAGTATGCACGCTAACTGCTAGGTCACAGCTCTTTTAGTTTTAGTTCTTTATTCATAAGATTTCAGATCTTGTAGTTGTCAAAAAAAGTATAAATAAATTTAAAAGGCCTGAGTAGATTAATTTTTTATTTATAAGGCATTCAGAACTGTTTTCCAATTTATTAGCTATTCCTAACAAAGCTGGATGTTCATGTACGATGTTAGCGCAGCACTAATGTGGGTTTCTTTAGATTCCACATGCGCTCAGTTCATGTGCAAATCAACCGCCATTGTGAATTCACAGTGTATCTGTGACCTTTATTCAGCTGGGAACTTTATCCTCTACCATTATATTACATAAAAAGAGTATCTCTGTCTTGTGAGTTCAAGCCATTACTGGAGATTGCAAGCTAATGTGCTGTGTGTATATCCTATGGGAGAGGATAGAGACAAAACTAAATGTGAATGAATGAGGGCAGCCAGGAGAGGAGGAGGAGCAGAGGATGGTGGGAGATTTCAAGAGCTGAAAATAGTTGCATCTGTGCAAAAAAACAACAACACTTGACTGAAATACATGCTGTCCATTTGAGAACATCGGTTCAAATGGATCGGTTAAAGTAATTTGAAAAGAAAGAGTTGCATTGAGATTATCTGTGTGTGTACGTGATACTCATACAAGACTGAATGTTTGTGCATAAAGCTTTTCTTTAGTATGGAAATTAAATTTGTCTATACACTGTGACTGCCTTTTTTTATTATTGTTAACCAAAATTTTGTTAACCGGAAATAAAATAAGATTTAAATATTAAATGAAAAAAAATTAATTAAAAAAACTTAAACTTAACGAATACTAGAAATGTTTCTTTAGCTAAATTTAAGCTGGAGTACTAAATAACTCAAATGAAATCTGAAATAAATATTAAAATACAAATATTAAATGAAAAACTTAAAAATATAAAAATTCGTATAATATTTATTTTTACATTCAGTTTTAGTAATTTTAGTACTTCAACTTAAATGTATTTTAGGTCCGTTCTTTGCCATGGCAACATTTCTAATCTTCTTTTATGTTAAAGTAGTAAAATTATCGGAAATAAAATATTAATATAAGATGCAAAATTCAATATTCAAAGGTTTTATTTCAATTATTTGCCATTTAAAAATTTCCAGTTTTCTAAGTTCTAAGTAAAAAAAAGAAAAGACATAGAAATATATAATACAATGAATAAAAATTACAAAAGTACATATCAAATTTACTAAAACATAAACTAAAATTAAAAATGAAAATAAAAGCTAATTCAAACTGAATAGATTCTACTATAATAGTGTATAAATAACACTGGCCTGATCCACAGTGCAATTTCCTCAAGTACTACCCAGAAGAAAATATATCAAAGTGACCAATCAACGTTTGTTGTTATACATGACGTTTATGGACAGGTTAAAATGAAGTAATTAAGTATTCACAAAGATATCTTGCTTATTATGCAAAAAAACTCTTCAGTTCCAGACAGTCAGGTTTTGAAAACACTCTTGCCATGTTTGAGAGCAATTAGCATGAGACTAAGTCTAATTTATGCATTTTAACTATGTTGCAATTAGCTCGAGTGTCCTTACCCATGTAGTTGATGATGAAACCCTCTCCTTTCCCAAAGACCAGACCGGCTGGGTCTGAGTGGAAGGTGATGGTGAGGTCAGGGGT
The DNA here is from genome assembly GCF_023724105.1 of Carassius gibelio. Lineage (NCBI taxonomy): Eukaryota > Metazoa > Chordata > Actinopteri > Cypriniformes > Cyprinidae > Carassius > Carassius gibelio. The sequence goes on along the minus strand of NC_068380.1, from coordinate 1,684,085 downwards.
CGAGGAGGACATCTTAAAAGGGTTGGTTCCCCCAACAAACTGCCCCAGTATACGTGTTGTGACCTCATCTCCATCCAAAATGGTTAGCATATCACTGTCGCTCAGATTCAAGCTAATGAGAGAGAGAGAGAGAGAGAGAAAGAGACAGTGGGCGAGAGATGAGGGGTTTGTGTGGGAGGAAATGAGAAAATGTGCGAGTCATTCAGGCGGTTCGGTGAGTCATCGCATCCAGCAGGTCTGTGGGCTTGGTTCGATTCAAGCAGCAGCAGTTTGACACGTCAGCCAGCAAAGCAGCCAAACCAGCAGACTTTGCTGTTGTTTTCAGAACAGAATGTTCCAGAAGGACTTACAGCTGCACGTCCAGCAAGACGCGTTTGTCCTCGCCGACGTGAATCCTCCAGCTGCA